>NW_012101432.1:4825553-4988853 GCF_000951045.1 Mandrillus leucophaeus | reverse complement strand
AACAAGAAGAAGAACAAGAAGAAGGAGGAGGAGGAGGAGAAGGAGGAGAAAAAGAAGAAGAGGAAGAAGAAGGACCCACAAATTTGTTATTTCCAAGTTAAAGGCAAAATTACAACCTAATTTCTTCTATCTCTTTTATAATGTTTGTATTAGTCTGTTTTCATGCTGCTGATGAAGACATACCTGAGACTGGGCAATTTACAAAAGTAAAAGGTTTAATTGGACTTACAGTTCCACATGGCTGGGAACGCCTCACAATCATGGTGGAAGGTAGGGAGGAGCAAGTCACATCTTACATGAATGGCAGCAGGCAAAGAGAGAACTTGTGCAGGCAAACTCCGGTTTTTAAAACCATCGGATTTCCTGAGACTCATTCACTGTCACAAGAACAGTGCAGGAAAGACCCAACCCCATAATTCAATCACCTCCCACTGAGTTCTTCCCACAACACATGGGAATTGGAGGAGTTACAATTCAAGATGAGATTTGGGTGGGGTGAGGACACAGCCAAACCATATAAATGTTCTTCACACATATGGAAGAACATGGATTCATGAAAGGGATGAAATAATAGAATCATTATATCTCCTATGAATCTACCAGATTTAGTTTTTGTTTACTTGTAAGTTACAGGATGCCAAAGGGCCAGAGCATTTGAAAAAGAGATTCTAATACTAGCAGTTAGTATTGCTATTACTTTTTTTTCTTACATTTCGTGTCTCCCATACTTCCTTTTACACTACAATAATAGGAACACAGTCTCCTTCATGTTAGATGTTTAAAATGTTTATAATAAGATTTTATTCAGCATTCTTATTTTATCTTTGTTTTTAATTTTCATAGGCCCATAGTAGGCATATATATTTATAGGGTAGGTGAGAGATGTTTTGATATAGGCTTGCAACATGAAATAAGCACATCATGGGGAATGGGGTATCCATCCCCTCAAGCATTTACCCTTTTGAGTTACAAACAATCCAATTACACTCTTCATTTCTAAATGTACAATTAAGTTATTATTGACTGTAGTCACCCTATTGTGCTATCAAATAGTAGGTCTTACTCATTTTTTATTCATTTTGTTTTGTTTTATACCTATTAACCATCCCCACCTGCCCCTGAGCCCCCAGTTTATAATGATATTGATATAATAGTGCATGGCCTAATTTGACATGAACATTTTGATACAGTTTTAAGAACTAATATTAAATACTCCAGATATTTAATGGAAAAATGAGTATGGCTGCAATGTGTGCACATATCAATGTTCCAGTGATAATGACCCTGATAAAACATTTCAAGCTAGGTATAAAATTACATTTATATGCTTAGAACAGTTTCTTAACTGGGGGCAATTTTGCACCTATGAGAGTATTTAGCAGTATCTCCAGATATTTTTGGCTGTCACAACTAGGGAATTGCTACTGGCATCTAGTGGGGAGGAACAAGGGATGGTGCTGAACATTCTAGATGCACAGGACAACCCCCACAGCAAAGAATTATCTGGCCCAGATGTGAACGGTGCTGAGATTGAGACACACTGGCTTAGCATTTCTAATGGAAGTGTAATTTTTTTTGGTGCGTTCTTCATAATTGGAGAATAGTCATCTCTAACTTTGGGAATAGAGCTTACTCAATGTCCTTTGGGGTGAGACACTAGAATAAAAACTGCTCCAGGAACTAGATAAATATCATATTTCTATAGTTTACCAAACACTTTCACCAACCTGTTGGATACACGATAGGAGAGCTGCCACTCTCTCCATAAATATTCATCACTATGGAAAAACTTCCCACATCCATGCGCTCCTATAACCTTAAATGGCAAACACATACTTCATGAGGATGTGAAGAAAAAAGCAAATAAAGCTCTCTATTGGCATCCTATTGAATGTTTGAAAATTCTAGACCAGGGTTCTTCAGTTCAGGCTGTTCATTAGGATTGCGTGAACAAACTTTAAAAATTCTGATGCTCAGGCCCTTGTACCCCAAAACACTTAACTGAGAAATTGGGATGATGGGCTCCAGGCATCACCATTTTGTAAAAGCTCCCAGATAATTCTCAGGTATGATAAAGACTGGGAACCATTGTTCTAGCCTTTATCAATAATGTTGCACCTAGGGGAAAAAAAGATAGACTGACCTGGAACATTTACATATAGTGCCAAAGAAGTTATACAAATCATTTAATGAGTTAAATGCTGCAAAATTCAAGACAGAGATTCTAGATGTCATTTGTTAATATAAAGGTAAGCACTGAGTGACTCTAAGGATTATGTAAACAGTTGTTTAAAAGTTGGCAAATAGCTAGGAGGGGGTCGCTAGTTACTCTAATTCCTGCTGATCTTCATATATTAAAAGAAATGAAAGCAGAATAGTTTTTTACTGTATTTCAAGGGCAAAACAAGGTTTTGATGAGAATGGAATTATAAGACACATAACGCGACAAGAAGTAAAATTTGAATTCATCCCTAAAAATTTCTGCAAGAAGGGGAAATGGTGTAAACAAGCCATCTGTGTTGTGATGTGAAACACATTCCCTTGTGGTGGTCCTTGTGGGGTGCCTTTATTATCGTCAAAAAAAAAAAAAAAAAAAAAGGAGAGGAACTTGCTGCAGGACCAAAGGCAGCAGGAATTCTGATCAACTTGTTTTCTAAATATGCACAAAATCATTCCTGCAAGGATATGAGACAGTCAAAAGTCAGGAAATGGGTGAATTAGTATAAATCTAAAAATTAAATAAAATACATTATTGGCAAAGCACAGCTTTGATGCTGCTCTACATAAACACAAAAATGAACCGTTAAATTTAGAAGTGAACAGATTCAAATGCAGTTTGTCCTTTTTCTATCTATAGTATGAATCCTTCTGATCATGTACTGTACATTTGATGGAAGCATGTGGCTGTGGCAAATGTCCCCCAGGAACAGATCCAAATCAGAAGTTCAATTTGCTTCAAGATCTTTAAAATGTTCCAGGGGTGCAAAGTGGCTTGAGTTCACTCAAATTCTTATACTATCTTTTAAAACAGTGGAATGCACAACAGGGAACAGTGGAGGCATGAAACTTGAAAAAGCACAAGTTTGTTTTAAAGAAAACAAACATTTTATCTTAATTTTCCATGAGAGACAAATTAATATAATTTTTTAAAAATATCATTATCTGCCCTATTTTCTAGACCTGTAATAATTCCTTTTTCAATTATTAATATTTTTTACTTTTTTAATGTCTGAGGTATATACTGTCCTTGGGTTTTAAGGCATGAACCCCAGCTCCAATTCCTATTAGCCATGGGATTCAGGAACCTGAGTAACCTCCTGGATCCTCAATTATGTCTTCAGTAGAGTATAGATAATAATATCTCCCTTAGTAGTTAGTTATGAGGATTAATTTTTAGGATGGTGAAATTGTGGCATACCCATAAAAAAGAATACTACTCAGCAATAAAAAGGATATATTCGAAACATGAATAAACCTGAAAAGTATTACGCTAAATGAAGGGAGCCAGGCTCAAAAGGCTGTATATGACATGATTCCATTTACATTTCACTTTGTAAATGGCAAAGCTGTACGGACAGAAAAGATCAGTGGATGTCAGGGGTGTAGGGTTTAAATGGGAACTTACTGCAAAGAAAAAGGAGAGAACTTTTTGGGATGATAAAAATATTCTGTATCTTGACTATAGTGGTGTTTACGTGACTATATTTCTGTTGATTCATAGAATAGTATAACTGTTTCATGAATGGGTGAGTTTTGATTTACAAATTATATATCAATAAACTTACAATCCCACTCCAAAGAGTAATGCATGAAAAGTTTAAAAACAAAAATAAATGTTAAAAAAAATGGCACATGGAAGTGCCTAGCATGTTACCTATAAACATCCTTTTGTCATCTCTTCTCCTTCGTTTCACAGCCAAATATTTTTAATACATTCTACCTTTGAATGCAATTTTTTATCATCTGTTTTCTCCTTTACTGCCCATAAACTGGTTTCTGGCCTTTCACAAAACCCCAGTGACCCTTTATTGTCTTTTAAAAAAATTATTATTATTGCTGTTTTTTTTTGTTGTTGTTGTTGTTTTGAGATGGAGTCTGGCTCTATTGCCCAGGCTGGAGTGCAGTGGCACAATCTTGGCTTACTGCAAGCTCTGCGTCCCGGGTTCACGCCGTTCTTCTACCTCAGCCTCCTGAGTAGCTGGGACTACAGGCACCCGCCACCACACCCAGTTAATTTTTTGTAGTTTTAGTAGAGACGAGGTTTCACCATGTTAGCCAGGATGGTCTCAAAATCCTGACCTCGTGATCCGCCCGCCTCGGCCTCCCAAAGTGCTGGGATTACAGGCGTGAGCCACCGCGCCTGGCCAAAAATTATTATTATACTTTAAGTTCTGGGACACATGTGCAGAACATGAAGGTTTGTTATATAGGTATGCACGTGCCATGGTGGTTTGCTGCACCCATCAACCCGTCATCTACATTAGGTATTTCTCCTAATGCTATCCCTCCCCTACCCCGACCCCCCACCCCCTGACAGGTGCCGGTGTGTGATGCTCCCCTCCCTGTCTCCGTGTGTTCTCATTGTTCAACTCCCACTTATGAGTGAGAACATGCAGTTTGGTTTTCTGTTCCTGTGTTAGTTTGCTGAGAATGATGGTTTCCAGTTTCATCTATGTTCCTGCAAAGGACATGAACTCATCCTTTTTATGGCTCCATAGCGTTCCATGGTGTATATGTGCCACATTTTCTCAAATACAGTATGTTCTTCAATCTCTCTGATGATTCAAATTTTGTCAAAGTGCCTCTTTCTTGATACCTTTTGCTTTCTGGACTTTGAGGACCCAGGGACTCTTCACGGGCTCCTTTTCCTTTTCTGCCCATAAATATAGTAATTCCTCAAAGTTGTATATCCAGTTTATTTCTTTCTCATTGTTTCTATTCATATGGGCCCTCCTACAATTTCAACCATGAATGACTTTCAAAGATTGGACTTTATCTCCCCAAAGACCAAAATCAGATTCATACTTTCATTTGCCTGTTAGGTAGCTCTGGTTCCAAAAATAATAGGTTCTTTCCCAAATAAAAATGTCCTAGAATTATTTGTTAATGCAGTACATTCTTAATGAATTCATGTGCCACAATGATCATTTGTTTGTCATGATATACTGGTACTGTGAGTGTGTTTAAATATCTTGTTTCTAGAGTTTCCATTCTGTTCCAACGATATGTCATCTTCTGAGCAAATAGTTCAGTGTTCTTCACTATGGTGATATTTTAATGTATTTTTATTTCTGATCATTCAAGTTTCAATAATTACTTGTTCTTCATATCTTCTTCTGACTAATTTTGCCAGTGTTTCCTCATAGATAAAAATTAGAGTTTTGTGAGATTTATCTTGAAAGGATTATGATTGCTACTTTTATAAATTAACTTTTATAAATCAATTTTAGAGCAGTTAACATCTTGGTAATGTTGCCTTTCTTTCTGATGAACTGTTTCGTGTCTACATTTATTTAAGTTTTATTTTAGATTTTCTAGTAAAGTTGTGTACTTTTCTTCTTGTAAGTCCTGTTCATTTTTTGGCTAAATATCCTAATATTTTATGTTTTGCTGCTATTATAAACAGAATAGCTACCCACTATATATTGACCTAACTATAGCTGCTATGTAAGAAAAATGTCCTTATTTCAATAATATTTTAACTGATTCTGTTAGTTTTTTCTAATTATACAAACACGTATTTTTAGAAGACCAATAATTTTCTCTATTTCCAATAAGTTAGCCTTATTTCTTTTTTCTAGTCTTTTTGATTTGAACAGAACTTCCAAAACAATGTTAAATAACAGTGGTGCTAGAACTGACTTTTTCTTAGCCAGAGTTTTTAATGCTAGTGCCTCTAGTAGTTACACATCAACCCATTATATGTTTGAGATGTTTTAAAAATCTTAAGGAACTATCTAGTGAATTCTAGTTTACCTGATTTTTTTCTAACGAGGTATTTTTTTTCCCCTTTATACCGGGAACTTTGGAGATACATATCCCTCTTTTTTTCCACCTTTCGCGTGGTGAAAAAAATATTTACACGTGTATAAGGGAGGAAGTAGAAAAAACTCATCGAAATATTATTTATTGTTGAAGTGCCTAGAGCTCATAATATTAAAATAAGGGGGCAAAATTCATCAAAGTACAAAAATGTTCACAAGCAAACTGAACACTTTTAAACTTAGTCTCTTCCTCATAAAGCTATCACATTATACTATTAAATTCTTCGTTGATTTCAGATGATAAGCATCAGATAATGCAAATCAATTGTAAACTGAATTGGCAAATGTAAATATACATGATTTCATAAAATTTAAAAAGTGTTGAAAATTGCTAGGATCATACTAAAATCCATTGATATAAGAATATAGAGTTTTGTGAGATTTATAAGAAGATCTGAGAGATTTAAAACAATTAGTATTTGAAGAAGAAAACATCAAAAAGTTTGATGACATTAAATGCATTTAATGCTTTGACTTCAGTGGACTTTAAGAATGCTTTGACTTTCAGTGGTTCAAAAGGCCCTTGGAAAATGAGTTGAGACCTCTAGAACTTTTGCCAGAAGGATCTTTTTATGATAATTTATGAAAATGTAATCTTATAATTTTATTAGAGAACTATTATTTAAAAGATTTATTTTTGATTCATCTTTATTTTATTATAGAAATTGGTTTATAGTTTCAATTCCAAGTTACAGATTGTTAGATGAAAACAAATACAATTCACAAATTCATTTTTATTTTACAGTTGATTGTCAATAAAATGTTTTTTGTTTCTAAAAACTACTAACTATGAGAGTATGGTTCCAGTTTTAAGTGAATTTACTTCTAAAGATCAGTTCCTATTGTGCTGAGACAATAAAGACCTCCTGGACACTAATTAATTTTCTAATATTGAGCAATTCATGTATCACTGGAATGAAGCCTCCTTGTTCTTGGTATATTATTCTCTTAACATTCCTTAGGATACTAGTGGTTAGAATTTTTTAAAAAATTATTTTAGTTGTTATGATATGCATTACTCTTGGATTGAAAAAAGCATAATTATTTTAAGATCTACTAGTATTTTATATAAAATATATTTTATTTACTTATAAATGAAGTTGGCCTGTAGTTTATATTTATGTGGTGTCTGTGGCGGGTTTTGGTATCAACATTGTACTGTCTTTGTCAATTGAGAAACTGTAAACATTAGGAATATTTAAACAGTACAAATATTATTTGTATAAAAATTTGAAATAATATCTTCCTAAAAATCCCTAGAATTATGACTTGATATTTAATAGTAATTCTTTGATACCTATAATTTTTCATGATTATTACATTTTGTTAAATGCCTGCTTTCCTCAAGTTAATTTTGAAAATTCCTATTTTATTAAAATTTTGTTTCATGGAAATATATAGTATTCTATTGAGTTTCCAAAAATACATATGAGTAGTAAACTCTCTTGTCTCTAATTTTGTGTAATTGCCCTTTCTAAAATTTTGTATTGCTACACGTACCAATATTTTGTTTATTTGTGCTCATATAAGCTATTGAATACATTAGACATACAGTTTATATATTTCCTACTTTATGCAACAACTTTACATAGACTTCCTTTCAAAAATGCTTTTTAGTACTCCCATTTAGACTTATGTTAGATTCACAATTATTTTGGTTTATTTCTCTGCTTAATTGACTTTAGTGTTCACAAAATCCTCTAAGAATACTATATTATTATTAAACTTTTAATTTTCCTTTACTTCTCCGTCTGTTGAAATGAATCTTAAATTTTTGCTTCAATTAGAAGATATGAGTGTTAAACTTCTTAAGACTTTATGTTATCTTAGATTATCTTTATTTTGCTTTTACAGATTAAATACAGATTTATAATATGGATTAAATCTAAATGTATAATATAATTCCCTTTGGTCACCTTTTTCCACCACAAAACTGTTTTCTTTCATTTAGTATTACAGAGGGTTCTGAAAATAACTTGATTTCATTTCCCTAGTAGGCAAACACTTTTTGTTTTGTTTTGTTTTTGTCTTCTTCCTGGATTCTTGTATCTCTTTTTGAATTCAGTTTTTATAACAACAACACTACCACAACACTAACATGATCTATCTTGCAGTGCAGGGATGAGGTACCTACTTACTTAAACTTATCTTGTTTGAAAGTGAAGTCTATCATTCAAAAAGAATGTACAGGCAAGGATACTTTTTTCCTGTTAAAACACATATTCTTGCTTCAATTTGTTCTTTACTCTGTACATTGGCTTATATCAATCATCATTTGTATTGTACCTTTTTATCACTTCGTCCTTTCGTTTATATTCCCTCTGGTTCTATAACATGGCTATTGAGATCTCTGGCTGGGAGGAGAGAGAGTACTCTCTTCACTCTGTAGTCTAGAACTGCCACAAATTCCCTAGGCTACAAATGCAACTGCCTAACAATTCTTCTGTTTTCTGACCAACTTTGTCCTTTATTTCCCTTGATGTACTTTCCCAGGGAGGAACTTTCCTCCTAGGTCCCACAGGCAATACAAACCATCCAATCAAATTTCTGACTCAAATAGGACAACCTGACTTACATTTGTCTTCATCCTTGCTTCTTCCCCTCTTTACAGTAGAGTTCTCCATCCCCCTGGATGCAAACGCTCCTTTGATCTCTTCTCACTCGACAGACTCTTCCTTCCTGATATCGAGCAGCACAGCACCTTCATTTATTGTCTGTGTGTTGGAGATAATGAATCCAAAGTCTTAAGCTGTCTCTCCAAAGATGCAGATTCACATCTCCAGATACCTATTAGACAATTTCACTCAAACATTTCACAGAAAATTCATATTTTCATGTCATAATTTTAACTCATCATCCCCTCACTTCTCATCTGGTTTATATTTGTTTCCTCCCAGAGTAGATGGCATCGCCCTACTAAGTCACCCTAGCCAGGAAAACCCAAGTTGTCCTTGATTCATACATCTTCCTCATCCTGTATTTTATACAATTATCAAATAGTTTTGCTTGTATCTCTTAATGGTGAATAAATTTCATCCACCTTCTCCATATCTGTACTTTCTTTAGGCATCAATTCAGGCCATTGTCTTTCCTGATTATGACAATTCCTTTTTACATGGTCACTTTGTGTCTATCTTACCTACCTCTAAATAATTATCCACACTGCAGCAGAATGATGCCTCTAATGTCCCCAAATCATTAAAATTATATTAAATAAACTCCCCTATACAAGCACCTGTGGCTGTATATTGCCCGCAGGATAAAGTGTTCGCTCCTGATGAGTCTCACAGGTTCCCAGCCCCTGTTTCCTTCACTATCCCACCTCTTGCCATTCCAGTCACTTCCTCCTGCCAGTGTCACTGGCCCATTCACTCCGTATATCCTGTGGTGCAGCCAGATTGAACTGCTGAAGCCTCATGCTTCCCTACCTCCAATCACCATCTTCTTAGACATTTATCCTCTTTTGCCATTTACCAAAGTAACCCCAAGTTTCAACTAGATGCCACTTTATCCAGGACCTCATCTCTGACCAAACCATTAATCCTCACCAAACTGAATTAAGTGGTCCTTCTGCATTTCTGTAACACTCTATAACTCCCTTTTTGTAAAATGTACTACAGGATATTACAACTTCCTGTTTATTTGGCCATATTTCTACCTAGACTGAATCTTTACAAAGGTAGAAGTTAGGTATGTCTTTATTTTTAAAAATTATAGACCCCAGAGACCATCGGTGCCTGGACATGTCAAGCACATAATAAGTATTTGTTGAATTGGTTAAGTGACTCTAAACTGTTTTACTATTTTCCAAACAACCACTTATTCCCCAACTCTTCAGAATGTTGTTTTCTTTCTCCTGTTCTGCAGTATATTTTTCATACAATGCATTTTTTTCTGTTTATGAATCTACAAATGAGGTGGGTCATAGGCAGATGCATGTTAATACAGAACACGTAGCTGTCTCTTGCCCTTGCTAGGATGACCAGCTCTGTATCTGAAGAGAAGGCTGCTATAAACTGATCCTAGCACAACTCTAGACATCTGTTTGGGATTCTTGTATGATTCTGATTAATTGAGGTGGGATCCTCTTTTACTCTCCCTACCCTGTTATCTGAGATCTTGAGCCAGTGATTACAGAACCTTACTTGTGGTGACTACAACTCCCATCGGACAGCCTGCCACTGTTCTCTGCCCACTCTTACCTTTTGTGGCCTTGTTTCCTGGTGGTTCTTATCCCTTGAAGGGTATAGAAAAAAATGGGAGAGTTGAAAGGAAGACACATGTGGGCTTGACTTTTGCATGTTTGGCAGAAACATGTCTGTAGAATGTTTGAAAATTTAGTAAGAACATAGGCCTTTGAATCAAAAAGGCAGAGACTATACTGGTGATGGTGTTTGTTGGGGATGATCAGATCTCTGCCTCTTTCTTCAGGTAAATTTCGTTTCTAAAGCAAAGCTAAATATGTTACAAAAATAAACATAGACAATTTATTCCCCCTCAATCAAACTGCTTTAGAGTTATATTTTGCTGAAACTCATGCTTGATTCTGACATTCAGTTTCCTGCCAGCGTTCATTTTCAGTACTATGGGAATTTTATCTTTTCACTCTGGTCTTTATTATTTAATTTTGAAATTGGTGGCTCCTAGAGAGAATTATTTTTTTAAGTTGAAAGACTGCTTTTTATTTCTGTATGTCAAAACAGCGTATTTCCTTAGAATATTGGAAGGTAAAAACTGTAGTTAATCACCTACATTTGTTAATATAGAGAGCATGAATAATTTTGCTATACCAAGTCACTGCAAGTCCAATGAATTTTCAATACTCAAGGCAGTGTTTCTCTGCTTTCATACTCCAGCCTCCAAAATCAGGTCTTGACTCGGCATTCCTTGCCTAACTGAGCTAAGCACCGTTCCAAAGTTATACTTCTCAGCAGCACACTGTTTTTCCCTTTGGTATCAGATTAAGAGCAAAAATAGTAGTAGTAATTGATTCGACTTCTAAGAATGAGACAGCTACTGGATAACTTAGATATTATTTTCTTATGGAAATAGACACTTATGAGTTGGTTTTGTTTTTCTTGCTTGCTATGTTTGTCTCCAAACCACCATCCATCGATTTACTGACTGTTTTAAACACGTAAGATATCTCGCACAAGAATTATTCTGACGAAGAAACTTGTTTTCCAATATGAAATTAAGGCAATTAATCAATGTCCATGAGATTTACTGCATTTATGTACCCTATCTTCCAAAACAGGCAACCTTACAGGTTAGTAAAACGGCCATTCAAGACCACATTAAGGTGTCAGATGAACTCCTACTCTGCCAAGTTAACACAATAGCCTGCAAGATTTTGTGTATCCTCTGAACCCAGATATAATCAGAACTCATGGAAGTTGCTGTTTCTCCCTAGACTCCAAAGGAAACCCCAAACACTAACTCCACCAAGTTAAAACACTAGTCAGCAAGATTCTGTGTATTCTCGGAACTAATGTATAATCAGAATGCATGGAAGTTGCTGTTTTCCCCCAAACTCCAAAGGAATGGCAGTGGGGTGGCACCTCTCATAATTAAAACTAGTTACCCATTGGGAAAATGTTTGCTTCTTCACTCTGTAATTCTGAACTCTGCTGTTTAGAGATTTCATTATCTAAAGTAATAATGCTTCCAATAGGAGGCATAAAAAATGATTCCATTGAATTGGAAATGAATTAGCCTTTTTGGAATCCGCATGTCAGAAAAAATATGGAAGAGACATACACTAAAAACAAACAAACAAACAACAACAAAACAGGTAATCTCATATGATGCTTCTTTGGTTCAATGGTTAAATTTAATAGAACTCTGTATAAATAGGAACATTAAGATACAGATTTCTCAAGAATAAAGCTTTGCGTTATTCCATTGAATAAAGAACCCCAACTGAGAGGCAAGTTGAATGTAAAAGAAACATGGAATAGTTAATAGCAGAAACTCATAAATACTGTAGATATTGTAGTGACCACCTGTTGAATCAAATACTATAACTTTTATCTTCTTTTTCCACCTTGCTGTGTTATTTATGTATTTTAACTATTTTTTTATTTCTCTATATCCAATTATTAATGTTTTAAGGGAATAAGTAATAAAGAATTATACAATTTAATACCATGAGTACCAGAATAAAGCCAGATCTCTATATCTGTGGGTCCTGCATCAGCAGATTCAGCCAACAGTGGATAAAAATATCTGGTTAAAAAGCAATACAAAAGAACAATAAACAATTAAAAACATGCAGATTTTAAAAATGCAGTATAAACAGCTGTTTGCATAGCATTTACATTGTATTAGATATTGTAAGTAACATAGAGATTATTTAAAGTATAGGGGAGGATGTGTGTAGATTATATGCAAACACTATGCTACTTCATATGAGACATGCACCTGTAGATTTTGTTATCTGAGGGAGTCCTGGAATCAATGCTTAATGCATACCAAGGGATGCGTGTATATACTAAGGATTGAATGGACATTATCCTAAAGTTCCATGCTTCAGCGAGAGAAACTATCTGATGGAATTTTGGTTAGTCTCCCCCAAACAATAAGCGACTGTTTTAAATTATATGAAAGAGCAGTTGCATTATATTTTTTGAACTGTAGACATGGAAAGAAGGGTGCATATAAATATAAGGGAGCCACAGAGGTGGGGCTTAGTGAAATGTGTCCAACTTTGGCAATTAAGAAATTAAATACATTTCCTTTTTGAGAAAATTCCAGAATCAGTGAGAGAAAGAGATCCACATCCCGTCATGAAAACGGAAGCGAGGCATTTGTCCTCCTTGCTTTTAACGAGGTAGGGCATAGATACTTGATTTAAACTTGCCCAGTCCGTACTTTGAAACTTTAAGAATGAGAAAAATCCAAAACGAACAAACAAACAGTGGCAACGAAGTGAAGGGACCCGTAGCACAGCAGATATCTACTTCCCGCACCGGTGGTCACTAGCGGGTGGTACAGTAGTTGTATTTCCTGTTGCATCACCTTAACTAGGAAGTTTCTATGGCTATTCTTGCTGTCTACCTCTCTTGGTTCTCTAGGTTTTTGGATTTTGTTTGTTTGTTTGTTGTGTTTCTGTTTTTGTTTTAGTCTGGTTCTTCAATGTTCTTGTTGATTCAGAAAGCTACCTGACATCTTTCCAATTAATTCTTTATTCTGCATAAATATGGCAGAGCTGATGATCTCTATTGTTTGCAGCAGAAAACGCAAATTGGTACAAGTTCTCAGCACAGTCCCTGGAGAGGAATAGAAAAGGGCTCCAGCTCCAGCAAGCTGGCTGACAGCAGCCAGCTGGAACAGGGGATCTATGTTTGTGGCCACAGTGCCTGACATAAAAATGCCTGTTACTTGAAGAAAAAACCCTCCGGTGTTCCTCCATTTTTTATTTTTATTTTTTTACATTATTGAAGAGGGAACGTTTTAATTCTCTCCACTGTGAACTCTTTCTAAAGGTTTTGCTTTCTTTAATTCTTTGTAAAAATTAACACTGGTGGGAGGCTGAGGAAGGTGGATCACAAGGTCAGGAGTTCAAGACCAGCCTGGTCAACATGGTGAAACCCCATCTCTACTAAAAATACAAAAGTTAGCCAGGCATGGTGGTGCACACCTGTAATCCCAGCTACTCGGGAGGCTGAGGCAGGAGAATCACTTGAACCTGAGAGGCAGAAGTTGCAGTGAGCCAAGATTGCGCCATTGCACTCTAGCCTGGGCAATAGAGTGAGAGCCCATCTCAAAAAAGAAAAAAAAAATTAACACTCGTTTCACCTGGTGAAGAACTTTTGTGTATAAGCCTTAATTGCAAAATAAGATCCACTTTTATGAAAGGACTTCTGAGATAGTTATAACCTTGATTTCCAAAAAAAGGAGACTTGGCTCATTGTTTCTGTAAAAACATAAACTGGTAAATCACCACACAATCAGGTAACTCATCTCCCATATCTGTTAGACACTGAACAAAGCAGGTGGTGTAGTATTTCAGAAATCGTTTGAATTTTTGACTAAAGAAAATCATAACCTGTCTATCTTGAAAATATACAGCAAACTTCCAAAAGAAGGAAATAATTAGAGGAATTTCCTGTTCATATCTTTATTTTCTCTAGAGATAGAAATTTGTGAAAATCTGCAAGCTGAATTTCTATAGTTAATACAAAAAGCTCCTCATGCAATTTTAATAGTTATAATTAGCTACTTAGAAAACTTTCTTTCATCTCCCAACTCATTAGAGGGACAGACTTCAGAATGACAACTAAATATTTTTTTTAATCTCTTAGCCTAAAATGTTCAGTTCAACATTTTTCCTAATTGCTAGTGAAATTTCATTTTGTTCATTTTACAAAAATCCATCATATAATCACATTCTTATATTTGAAGGAATGTTATAACATGATATTTTGTAAATATAAATAGTCCTGAATATTTTATAATTTTATCCTCCTCTTAATTATTTATAATGCAATATGCAGAATAAGATATGTATGAATGAAGTTTGACTAAATATTCACAGTTTGGGAATATCCAGGTTCAAAAAAGTTTAAGCACAAAAATACCCTTCATTACAATAAAGAACTACAATGCTCAGAGGCCCCCACGTAAGCCTGCACTGTGGGGAATAAGCCTGGAGGGCTTATTCATACATAATATTAATACATATTTAACTGTCAGGACAAACCAGGTTAGGGAACAAGCACAATAGGAGTTTGGTGGCAAGGAAACGTGTTGTCTTAACATTTTTAAAAGTGAATAATCTTAGCCATGTCCAAATAAGTGATTTAAGCCTCAGGAACACACAAGACACAACATTCAGCACAGTAACAGATCCCAGGACTAAGAACTGAAGCAGAAGTTGTACACTTTGGACCCACCAGCTGAGTTTGGCTTGGAGGTACATTGTGCATGAACTACTCAGGGATTAACAATAAGTGGTAAATGGTTGCTAGCATAACTTGTGTTATGTGTTGAATTATGTTTCCCAAAAATGTATACGTTGAAATCCTACCCTCCGGTGCCTTAGAATGTGACCTTACGTGGAAAAGAGGTCCTTATAGATAATGATTTCATATTGGAGCAAGGCAAGCCTCTAATCTAATGTGATTGGGATCCTTATAAAAAGGGGAAATTTAGATACACACACTCCTATGGGAGAACAACATATAAAAATGAAGGCAGAGATGAGGGTGATGCTTCTACAAGCCAGGGAAGTCAAAGTTTGCCAGCAAACCACCAGAAGCTACAGGAGTGGCATGACAGATTCTCCCTCACAGCCCTTAGATTGAACACACTCTGTTGCCACTTTGATCTTGGGTTTATAGCTTCCAAGATTGTGTGAAAATTCTGTTGTTGAAATCGCTCAGTTAAGTCACAAAGCCATGCAGCCCTAGGAAACTAATGCAACTTGTGTATAAAAATTCGGGATCTTCAGCTTCTCTGAAAAGTAGCCAACTTTGGTACCATCCAGCTGATTAACTGGAACAGGGCATCAGCTGCCACCTTTCCACAGGAAGTTCTTCAGCTTAACAAAACCCCAGCCAGGTCATTTCAATCATTTAAGTTGTCTGCTGGATTTTAACCATTTAAAAGTTGCCAGGTATCACCTCAAAGGAAAATGGATCAGGAAGTTTGGAAGTACCTCAGTAAATACATTGTGATAATATAATCTTTGTGATTTATAGAGGTAAAAAAGTAGGAAGTGTCCAACTGTGAAAAAAAAAGATAGAAAAGACAAAAATAAATAAATAAAAATGACTAGCCAGGGAGATTTCTGATCATCTCAAATTGTAAGGAATTCTTACCAAGATAAAAGGAAAAAGATAAAATTAGAAACAAGTATAGAAAAGCTAAGTGAAACTGTGATCTTGATGCCAGAGAAGCTCCTCAAACCACCTACACTGAACAAGAAGAAGACAGAAGGGGTAGCTTACCGCTCAAGGGAGTTTTAAATGCAGAGAGAAAGCTCTGGAAAGGCAGTATAGACATGATGGAAAGAGAGGACTGAAGACAAATGTACATCTGGCTAAGGGGATGCTTCTCCACTCGAGTTCCACTTTGAACAAGTTCAAGCTATGAAGTTGAGACAAATTACATCCGCAGATTTTCAGAAATGTTGATCACAGAACCATTGCTGATAACCCTTAAGGAATAGTAGGGGATGGAGAGGATCCAGAAGACTGGAAATGAATAACAATCTAACAGTTTTCAAAGAAAGAATCATGGACAAATTTTACAATACACAGACTAATATGCCTGATAACAATTTTTACTAAAACGTTAAAACAGATCATCACTCAAATGTGTTTGGACATGTAAGGAAAACAAACAATTATTAGAACTTGGAATTGGTTTAAAAATAGAAGCTAAATAGTAATAGAGGCAGCAGGAAGGTGACCCACTCCCTACTATTCTGCACTCCTCTCACTTTTTCAAGCCACACTGGCCTCCTGGTTGTTGCTAGACACACCTAGCATGCCTCTGCTGAACAGGCTCTGTGCTAACTGCTTGTTCATTCTGGAATGCTCCTCCCAAAGGCATCTGCAAGCCTTGTGCCCTGCTTCCTTGAAGGTTCTGGTCCAGTGGTCACCTTCTCCTTGAGGTCTTCCCTGATGACCCTGTATAGTGTTGCAGCCACATACTCATCATCTCTATCCTCTGCCCCCACTTTATTTTTCTTCATAGTACTTGCGGCTCTTTTTAATTTATTCAATAAATGTTACATCACTAACTAATGCCAATCACTTTTATAGGGGCTTCAGTCTCTTCTCTACAGCTCTACTACACTGCCTCTCTAACAGCCTTATATTTGACCGATCTTTTTAGGGTATTGTCTATCCCCATTTCGACTCCCATCAGAATTTTATGAGAGCAGGATTTTGCTTTTCCTCATTTTACCTTAGCCCTTAGAACATAATGTTGTGGCACATAGTAGATATTCAGTTAAATAATATTTTGTTAAATAAGTAAAATATAAATATAAGAGGCTGGAAATGCAGGAGTCTCCCCTTCTAAAATAAGAAGTTTCTGTTGATGAGGATAGGTATTGGAGATTATTAATCTTTGGATTTCAACACCTGGCAGAGTGCCTGGCTTGTGTAGTGAGGAAACATAGGAAAGAGGTGAGCTGGAAAGGAAGCCGGACATGTGAGGTGCTTGGCAGAACATGAGCTAGAATAGCTCAGCATCCCGAAAGCCCAGAGAAGAGAGGTCTATCAGGAATGAGAGAGTGGTCCATGGTGTTAAAGGAAGACAGAGATCACGGCATTGAATTTTCCATTCAACTGCTCAGTCTCTGAGACACAAATAAAATTGTCTGTAATGAAATAGGATAAAAAATTAGTTGCAAAATATGGATCAAGCATTACCCACATTTGAGCTACTTTGGAAAGTGCTATAAAACCTACCAAGAAGCAGACGAAACATCTTGGCTCTGAAAAGACTGGCAATTCAGTGAGAGAGGATTCAATAGTCAAAGTGGTATCAAGTAGAAAACCAATAACAAAAAGAACAGCAACATAAGCAATGGCATCAAGTTCCATGTGACTAATGTCAAAAGGGTAAATGCTTTCAGGAGAAGACTGAGGTCACAGTAGGCTCACAGAATACATGTCTGGACAGCTCTGTCTTTCGGTAGCATAAATGTATGTCTTCATGAGGACAATTCACTTTAGTCAATCAACAAAAGATAGGATTACTAAAATAAATGAGTGTAAGGAGAATATTAATAACCAAATAGCATTAGACATCAAGATAATCCTACCTAATGCTGTTAGCATTTGGAAGAAAAACATTCAGATTCCTAATCTATTGGGGAATATTAACATAATGTGGCTTTGAAAATTTTAAAAAGACCTCATAATTAATTTAATCACCATTTTGCATAGCATTCCCACTTGTAATCTGCATTTTTGCTTTAAAACTCTTACTATATAGCTGTCATTCTGATCTAATGAAATGCCTCTTACTTAGGAAGAGAGGAAATTTTCAAATGTTGAGGCTACACAGAAATGAAGAATGAAACATGTGTCTGTCGCTGCAATTTCACCATGGTAGACTAATTGCAGAGGCCTGTGGGTATGGATTGATGTTGCTGAGTAGTCAGCCTTTACTGCCGTCGCTTTCAGGGCAATTTGCATACCATGGCTCATAGTGTTTTATGATTTTTCTTTTAAAAATAATCCCACTTTGTTAGTCACTAAATCTATTTAACTCTTCCAGTGCTGACTAGCATCTAGGCCATGTCTGCAGACTGAGTGCACATATCTCTCCCTTGGTGAGTGCTGAGAAGAAGGGGAAGGGAGTTTGAAAAGGGCATCCTGGCTGGTGGAGTTTACTGTCTTTATCTCTGAGAAGATTAATGTTGTATGTTGGGTTTTCTAGAAAGTAGACAGTGGTGGTTAATTTTATATGTCGACTGAGCTCAGTGATGCCAGATTGCTGGTCAAACATTCTTTCTGGATGTGTCTGTGAGGGTGTTTCCACTGGCGATAAGCATTTGAATTGCTACACTGAGTAAAGCAGGTCACCCCCACCAATTCAGATTGGCATTATCCAATTTGTTGAGAACCTGAATAGAACAAAAAGGTGGGAAATGGAGAAAATTCCTGTTTCTGAGCTGGGATATTCATCTTTTCCTGCCCTCAGAGATTACTGCTCCTGGTTCTTCAGCCTTTGGACTCAGCCTGGGACTTCTACTATCGGCTTTCCTCTTTCTCAGGTTTTTGGCGTTGGACTAGAACTCTACCACCAGATTTTCTGAGCTTCCAGTTTGCAGTCGGCAGATTGTGGGGCTTCTCAGCTTCCCCAGTTGTGTGAGCCAATC
This sequence comes from Mandrillus leucophaeus, assembly GCF_000951045.1. Lineage (NCBI taxonomy): Eukaryota > Metazoa > Chordata > Mammalia > Primates > Cercopithecidae > Mandrillus > Mandrillus leucophaeus. Next base: position 4,969,965 of record NW_012101432.1, on the reverse strand, counting down.
CTGTGTAATAAATCTCTTTCTGCATAACTACATATATCCTATCGATTTTGCTTTTCTGGAGAATCCTGACTAATACACAGATCCTGAGGCAGACGTGGGTGTTCAAGAGGTTTATTGAGGAATGTTCATAGGATTAATACCTCTGGAAGAAAAGGAAGTGGGATGAGAAAGAGGGAGAAGTTGTGTTACAACACAGTCAAAACGGAAGCCTGAAAGTGGAATGGTGCATCAGAGTCAACTCAAGTTCTGGTCAGAGGGCTGGGTTTTTATACCCCTCACTGGATGTGGGATGGTTTGGCAAGGAGGCATGACCTTGCATGATGCAATCAGCTGAGGCAATCCCTGAAAGTGGCTGACAGCTGAGGACTGTCTCCCAGAAACACTCCCATCAGCTGGGGAAAGAAGTCTTTCACTCCTGAATGGGGACCTAGGTGGCACAACACACTTTCCACCACAGGCGCCACATTTCTTCTAATGACAGAGGCTCAGGCACACCTCAGGTAAACAGCATGGTACAATCTCCTTGACTTTTGTGAGAATGTCCTTCTATGGAATATTATTCAAGTATCTGTTCGCTACTGCCTAATAATTTGTCGTTAATAACTTCCATACATTCCATAACTCTAAACAACTTAAAGGGAATCTTTGGCAATTTTAATAATTTGTATCACACCAGAGAGAGAGAGAGGAGAGATCCGTTGACTATTGCAAGCTTATGTCGAAATATATCGATTTTTCTACTGCAATCAAGCTTAGGTCCTGAAGCTTAGCGTGTGCATGATTATTTTGTGTTGGAGATAATGTTTTACAAAGGACTTACCTGTTTTTCAAGGGTCAGGATTTTCTACTTGTAACGCTTATTTCTTTGGACTTCACTAAAAGAAAGCTTATATAGCGTGAGATATATTTCCCTCTATAATTTTATGAGTTCTTACTTTCTAAGTCTTTCAGGAAATTTCTGAAGAAAATAATGGAAGAATAGTTTAGACATGTCACATCAGTCATACAGATATTAAATCGATAGCCTGGTGTGGTATACAAGGTGAATTTGCTTACCTCATGGAGTCTTTACGTTTGAGTCAAGGGGAAACATCTAAAGCTAGCACAGTCGAAAGCTTAGAACATGGCTCATATTTAAACAAACAAAGGGTAATCTGGCCTGGCACAGTCTGGCCACTGCAGCAGTGTATCTGAAGGTTATGTTTTATGTTTATTAGCTCCATCCAGATGGCGTTTTATGTCCTTAATAACTTTGTCCCTGACTAAGCCATGAACCTACCATTTGACAAACACAGTAAGAAATGTCTATCAGCAGAAAAGTCATTTTATAATCAGAAACATCACTTGAACCATTCAGACAACATTTTGAAAGAATTTGATTCCTTTATGTCAATGCCTACAGTTATTTGTTGACAAATACAAACAGCTTTTCCCAACTGAACCTAAGTTTTTGAGCTCCTGGAATGCCTTTAAAAGGAGTATATATTTATTCTAATATTTTACGTGAGTAATAACATTCATTGTAAGAGAGAAAATTGCTTTGATACATATTTATTCATCTTTATATGTCCATAAAAATTAATGTATAACATGTACTAATACTCCAGTATTCCAAACAGAGAAACTGAAGAACAGAAAGTCCAAAGTCATCAGGTGAATTTCCAATAATCCTAGTTTCTCCTGGCTCTCAGCTCAGAACTTTATGTCTAGATTAGTCTACACGCTGAGTTTATGCTGTGTTTTGGAGAACTTCATAAGTGGATTTTTTTTTGCTAATAGTCATTTATGCTCCTGACTACATTCTATTTCAAAATTCCAACCTCCTGGAGGGCAGCTATTATGTTTTGTTTATTGTTGTCTTCTTCAGACTACCAGTTTTAGGCGGTTGACATACATCTGTGGATTTTATTAAAATAAGTCACTGCTTTTCTGATTGAACTCTGATCTTTAACTCCCTAGTAAAAAGTGAAGGTACTATTTTTAGCTATCAAAAAAAAAAATTCTACATGATTGTTTTGCCCATTTCTCAGTGGGAGCAGAGTTTCTTGTCTGGAATTCCTTTAGGAAGGAATCCAGACTAGAAAAGGAGAAAAAGTGTTATTAATATCTATTATAATAATTTTTTAAAATCTAACTAATTGATCCCATTCAGTTTTTAATTTTAAATTTTATCTCTTCCTTCCTTCTTTTTTTTTTTTTTCCATTTTTTGATACCCAAAAAAAAAAAAAAAAAATTTACTAAAGCATCTACTATGTACCAAGAGCCATGCTAGATCCTGTGCAGGTACATACTGATTTAAGAAAATTATCAGTGTTCAAATTTTTTTAATGCATTTAGTTTTTTGTTTTGTTTTGTTTTTTAAAAAAATACTTATTACAAATTATAAACACTTATGCCAGGCACTATATTGCCCATTTTCCTGCACTGTGCCTCATCTCTTTATTTCAGCCTTAGAAATACTTTTTTCCTGTATTATTATATTCCTCCAAATAGAATATGAAACTTAATTAAATACTATAATCACAAGTCATGGAGGGTAAACTTGTAATTATATTAACACATGATTTTAAACATTGTCTTGTAATAATACACACTGCCTTTAAGTTTACTCCATAGTTGCTTGTATTTTATAACATTTTGCCTAGATCCTAAGGCACATAATCAAAAATGGTTTTAAGGCGCAAATCATTCCCCTTAGAACAGAGTTGAAAATCACTCACGCATTTGATCAGTCAACACTAACCCGGATACCTTTTTAAAGGACTGAGGTTCAACTCTAGGGGAAAACAATTACTGTAAGAGAGTTCAAAATCATGATAATACAGTAAGGAGTAAGTTTAATATCTTCTTTATTAAAGATTATCAGAGAAGAAATAAGACTGTATCTTTCTTGCAACATTTTACAATCTTACTGCCAAAGACTATTGGCCGTTATAGCCTCAATATGACATTACAATTGGATGATGTTTAAGAACTTGTGGATAGTTGCTGTTTAACAAAGTTTTAAAAACTTAATAACTTAAATATATTTGGTGAGAGTGATTTTAAATAAATACTGTTTTTCTTTCTTTTAGTTAACAACATAGTTTCTTCATCAAGATGACAGAATCAAAAGAACAACTTGATTTACTTATTAAAAACCAGGAAGGCAACACTGTAGAGGCCAAATTTGATTTCACATATACCTCCAGGCTTTAGACAAATTACTTAATCTCTCTGTGCCCCAGCTTCCATATTGATATCATAAGAATAATAATATCTATAGATCATAAGGTATGGGGAATATTAAAGGAGTTAAGATCTGTTCATCACCTCTTCAACGTATGGCACAGAATGAAAACACAACTGTTAATGTCTTTATTTTCCTTTGTAAAGAAGGTGGCCGTTCTTCACATGATAAAACCCCTATTCAAACTGTGGGAAAGACAAAGTTTGGATTTACCAGGCCATATCAACTAAAAAATTACATTTGAAGAATGATACACAAAACATATCACAGACTATAAGGAGGAGGCAGCAATTAAATTGCTGAACCACATTTGTAAAGAAACGAGTCTTGTATTAACAATAAGGAACTGTAATAATTCTAAGCTTACAGGAACCACAGGGGTCACACAGACCTGTTGAAAACAGGGCCCCTGTCTCATATGCTAATTTTCAACCAAATTGTTTTTCAATTTTGTTTATGTTAGAGGAAACATTAAAAACAAATAAACAGAAATTGATGGAATGTGAGCTGAACACACAGGAGCTGCAGAAAATATTTGTTAAATTGGATACTGGAGACCCTAAGGAGAGGAAGCAACCTGAGGGCAGGCAAAGGCCTTCTGCCTACTCTGGAGATTTTTTTTTTTTTTTTTTTTTTTGTGCTTGAGGAATAGGGAAAGATTTGGATCCTCAAAGCCCACCATACCCTTGTCCACATCATGAATAACCATAAAATGGTAGCTTATTTAATATTCAGCTTCTTGTACAGAAGTATTTAAATCATGAACTCCATTGGCCTTAGCTTGGAATCTTGCTTGTTTTCTGAATGACAGTTTGGGAGATAGATACAGTTCTTAGAAAGACAGCTGTCTTTATTAAAGAATAATAATAATAAAAGTAAAAGTATTCATTCTTCTCCCTCAGAGAAACTGCTGTGAGTCCTAACTCAAGAAAGAAGTAAATGGATTTTAAAAACATGTTAGTAATTAGGTTTTAGAATAGTAATTAGGTATTAAGGTTCAAATTTATTATTTTTTTACACATGTATTCACACATTACACAGTATCACTATAAAGAGGTAGCAGAACAACCGAATTATATCCAAGGCATTTGAGGCAATGGAAGAGAAGGATTTCTCCTTCCCCATCCACATAGACCAAAATAGGGTAGAAATAGTGAAAAGTTGTCTGTGTTTTGCAAAGCACATGCCACCCCCATAGTCCTTCCAGAAGATAAAGCTTTGATGAACTTTGAAAATACCTTGTTCCATGAGAAATGAAGTAGCCCTTTGCTTCCGACCTCTAAGTGTCCTTTGTTGAAAGGGTTAGGAAAAGGAAGGCTTAAGTTTAATCTCTTGATGAAATAAAGTCTATTCATTTTCAATTTGTGGTTTTAAATATGGAATGATCTAACACGTCATTATTGCCTTGTTATTTAGAAATGCTGTGCTAGCCACTTTTTATTTTATTATAATACAGCTACTAGAAAACTGTTTCTCCCCAGGAACCAATCCTTGATAGGTTTCCTCTCCCCAATCACCACTGGTTCCCAGCAATTCTATTTTTCAGATAAAATGAAGACCAATGTGGTTTAATTCTATGCCATTTCAGTACATTGCATTAAAAAAATAATTGATCATATCTTTGTAATATATTTTTCTGTTAAAACAGGATATGTATAGTCATTGCTCAGATGCTTATTGAATTATAGCTTATCTGGGTTTTATTTTGGATTTATTTTAAATACAAAGATTATGAAGAAAAAGCTGGTTAAAGCATTGCCAAGTGAACTAAACTTAGTGTGCCTGGTATCTGGCTAAATATATGGTTTTTTTTTTTTAAGTAAGAAGAGGAAACTACTATTGAAACTGCAATTATCTTTCACAATACTGTTTTCTTGAAGGCTGCTATACAATAATGTTGTAACAGCACTTGCAGACTTTCTACTTATAATGAACACAAATATACAAGAAAACATACTTGTGCAAAAACATTCTTATGCTTTCTTGAAAATACTCTCTTTGTTCATACTAAAACACAAAGTATAATTCTGCAAGGGATATTCAATAACTTCTGATAAAAACACCCCACTCTGTATACGATGCATACAGTTTGAAGCTTTCAAGTTAAGTATTTAAATTGAAATATTGCTGTTACTAATTTACTGACTTCTTGAACACAGCTTAAGTGCTTTTGATTTTAAGGAAAAACTGTGAACATGAAATCAATAGGTTTAAGAGTTAAATATACTATTATTTCATAATTATATATATTTTATATATGTATATATAGCATAAAATAAAATATATTAGTATAATGCATATAGTATAATGAATAATATATAATAAAATATATAATATATACCATAATGTATACTATTTAGTATATTATATTTTTAAGTATAATTTATCATCTAATTAATATCATGTAAATCATATTATATTTAGAGTATTTAGAACATGTATTAATAACACTAAAACATGACAGTAGCCTATCATTGTAGTAATTATATCTAAAGTTATCATGCACTGCTTAATTCTCAAGTTGAAAATGCTGTTTAAATGATATCCTTCATTAAGTAAGTAAGAAAGGTACACCAACTGATTTTAGGAGCCCTTAGCATTTTGGAGTGCCAGGAGCTCTTGGCTCTGTGAGAAACATCTACAATGACAGAAAGGAAATAACCCTGAATGATATTTACCCTTTTGTATTTTATGTAAAGAGTAAATGGCCTAAAATTATTGAACTTTTCAGGATCATTTTTCATTTTGCTGTGAGTTAGGAATGTATGAGATCCACAGTCAGATTCTCTCCCTATGAATATTTCTCTGCACTTTCAGAAATAATACAATTTAAAAGTGATAAAAGTACTGGCATTTGGAGTATCTGCCATTTAATGCTGAAACAACACTTTAACTCCATTTTGATGTTATTTTTTCCTGGAAATGCAGAATTTATCCCATACCAGGATGCATCATACCATAAACTCGAAGAGAACTAGGTATGAGTTAGCTACACAATTTCACTGTACCCAAACCTTTTGGTTCTGATTTATAGAATAGCTGACATGAATTGAGAAACGTACACCTTCATGACTTGATCCAGTACAGCATACCCAAAAAATGGTTTGTGACATAAAGTAACCAGAAAGTTCATCTGCATCTCAGCCCTGCAGAGCTTGCGATGTGGCATGTCACAGAGTTGCTTTCAGCTGATGCGATTGCTCGCTCCACATGCTGCCATTTACAGTACACGGTATACAGTAAATCTATTTTTTGTCAAGATGGGCTGGGTTTTCACAGCTCTGCACATGACATCCAGTCACTCTTCTTGGCTCTTAATGCTTAACATGGTGTAGTCTTGATTTTTGGCTGATTGCCTCCAATATGTTCAATTTTGGATGGTTTTTAAAGTAGGTTTGTGAAATGATGCCCTAGAAATGTGAAAAATGTATAGGTTTCCTTAAAGGGCTTGCAAGAATCATTCTGCTTGCATGGGCGTCATTTTGAAACTATAATATTATCTCAAGCATTTGTGACGTGACCTCAGTGGCCACTGGGAACATTCAGAAGGTAGATAAAAGGACACTGAAGGAAACATTAGTGGTTGCCTCTAGGGGTTGAAGTGGACAGACAGTTACTTTTCGTTATACAGTTCATTTGTTGGCACACTGGTTTTTGTTTGTTTGTTTACCTGGTACATGTCTCATTTTTACAATTAAAACGTTTAATTAAGCAAAAGTAATGTTTCCAATACAATTGTCATTTTAAAAATTGCCTCCTGTCTATCACTCACATTTTCATAACACTGTTAAGTTTCATGAACACAAACTCTAACCTGTTACAATGTGTCTCTTCTTGAGTCTTAACTGACCTCATTTCTAAATCTTTATATGCCTGGACACTGTATTTTTCATTGCCACTGTTCATGCCCATGGCCTCCTTCAACCACAGAACTATTCCTTTTTCTATGTATAATTTTTTGTCTGTATGTTATTGATGCAACTTTAGGTTATCTGAATTGCCCAAGATAAAGTTCCAGGAAGCACCCCCAACTGAATGCCTTACAGAACTTAACAGTTTAGGCCAACTGGCTATGACTCATCAGTAGTCATGCTACCATGACATTAAAATAAAGTAAGCAATATTTAAGTCAAAGATGAAGTATGAGGAGGAAACCAGATTTATAGCAAGTTTGATATTTTCATTTTTTCTTTATATTGAAACTATCACATGTAAAAATGGAAAGACACCAGAGAATAGGCATGTAGGAAATTCAACATTTAGCATTGGGTTTGTTTTGTACTTAGTTTTAACATTTTTGTCTAATTTGTATTTGAATATTTGGGAGGGAATTTTGTGTACAAATTTAGTTTCTTTTTTCTTTTCCCTGAATTAGAGGACATTAACAGAAGATAGAGGTATAGATACAAGTAATGAGAGGATGACCCTGGTTATGTGGCAGAAGTTATACAAACTAGGTACTCCAAATTAACACATTGTAACGGGTCTAAAGAAAACAAATCCTTTAATTAAAAAAAAATAGTGGCAAACGATATTGCAAATTTTAGGGAGTTACATGCCTCGCCTGTTGATAAGGGAAAGTGAAACAGAAGCCGAGTGGGAAGGGAACTCTAAGAAACCTTGAAGATTCCAAATCTACCCTTAACTTCCCAGGGCATTTCTCTAATCTCTCAGACTAAATGATCTCTAATATCCTTTCTAATTCTAAATTTTATAAGAAAATCAGTTTTGTATTTGAGGGCTTCCCAGTGTCTCAACAAAGTACCTGACAGCGGCACTTAATAAATGTGCATTAGACGAGTAAACAAGAACAAGGTAACGTGAGGATGAGCATTGACCACGAGCGTTCAACTTTAAGTAATAAATCCACAAGGTTATAAAAACCCCATTAAGCAGATTAAACGTATTCCCTCTCTGCCAAACTCTCAGGCACAATTACATTGGCAACACACAAACCCATACACCTACACTCTTTGTGGCGATTCATCAGGGGCTTTACCCTCTACAAAAATACATGGAGAGAGTTACAGGCAGAAGTACAAGCTGACTTGGAGATTTCATTAAAATCTGTGAAACTCATGAAACTCTTTAGACCAATACATTTGTCAATCACCCAGTAATTGAGAAGTAGGAACTGTGGTTGTGGAGTTATTATATATGCAGCCATTCAATTAGCTGAGTTTCCCAAGTCTAAGAAAAACCGAGAATAAGACAAACTAAAAAGCTCCTTCTTGGATCATCTGGATAATTAATCTAGACTTCTAATTTGCAGAGCTATTCTAGTCATTATAGCAATAAACATTTTATCTGTGTTTACCAAATATGTGCCAGGCACCATGTTAAATATTCTACATACATTTTTACCTAGATGGTTTCAGTCCATTTTATGGATGAGTAAACAGAGGCTTCATATTTACTCGTTCACTAGAACTTTATTGAATAACTACTATGTGCAAGACCTGTGCTGAACGCTAAACTCATGGCCACGAATTAAATAGGCGCAGAGAGATCTTGGTTAGGACAGCCTTGCTCAATCCTTCCTGAGTCAAGTCATGAGGCAGATAAATCAGCGCAGAGACACCTGGATTGCTCAGCATTGTAGCACACCCCCTACACACATAAAGACCAATGTTGTTAGTTGATTTGAAAATAATGTAACACATTGGACGCGGTGGCTCATGCCTGTAATCCCAGCACTTTGGGAGGCCAAGGCAGGCGGATCACGAGGTCAGGAAATTGAGACCATCCTGGCTAACACGGTGAAACCCCGTCTCTACTGAAAATACAAAAAAATTAGCCGGGCGTTGTGGCGGGCGCCTGTAGTCCCAGCTACTGGGGAGGCTGAGGCAGGAGAATAGCGTGAGCCCGGGAGGCGGAGCTTTCAGGGAGCCAAGATCGCACCACTGCGCTCCAGCCTGGGCGACAGAACAAGACTCCATCTCAAAAAAAATACATATAATAATAATAAGAAGAATATAACACATAGTGAATCATACCGGAAATACAAAGGTTAGATTCAAACATAAAAGGTTGGAGGCAAACACACGAGACAATTTTGACAGCGTTTCAGGGTGATGTGACAGGGAACACAGGAGTTTGATTAATGTCTTTATACCAAGTGGCAGCATCTATCTCATTTAGCTTAATTATCACAGCCATCAGGGTATGTCTCAGGAAGAAACTAAGATTTGAGAATCATACTCACTCAACTCATGTTCTCAGCTGTCCTGTGTCTTTTAAGCTTGCACTATAAAGTGTAATTTTCACCAACTCTGTGTGTCTGAGGACTCTCCCTTCTCAATTCTCAAATCCAGTTGCCTGTTGACTAATCCAATGCCTAATCTCAGGGAGCTTACAGTCTTGTTGAAGAAATCGTTTTTAAAAAGTGACCAATATTGAAATCCTAGAAAAGACAGAACTAGAGTGATAGAAAGCAGAGAAAGGGAATTGACTGTACATGGGTACCGGGACACTATGTGGGTGATGGAAATGTTACACATAGTTATGTTGTGAGAGTCATGAGACTAAATACATTTGTCAAAAGTTATTAAAATGTACACTTAAAATTATTGAATTATATATATAATATATATAAATAAAGCTGGTAGAATGTTGCTGTAAACTTTTAATTTTAATACTCTTTTGAATTTAAAAAACAAGACATTTCTAATTATATATAGACATTTATATATAATACATTATATATACAGATACATATATGTAATTTTAAACAAATATAACAGAAAAAATGGGTGTATCTATATACATACATGTACATTTTAAGACATTTCTAATTGTTAAAAATTATATATGTGCATACGCATATATGTACATATGTGTATTATGTATACATAGGTGTATCACATTTTGAAAAGGTAAAATGTAAAACTAAAATTTCAGAGGCTTTGAAGTAAGGTCCTCCATCATATTTAATGTAAGCAGTAAATGCAACATAGTCAAAAGAGAACAATCAAAAGTTCATAACACTGAGCTGAGCACTGAGCACTAAAACAGTTTAAAACAGGTTTTTCAGACTGATTTATAAAACTGATGAGGGTCAGCTGACATAGTATACTACTTATTAAAATATTTACACATAGTTAAGAAAAAAGCAAATGAATAAATGAGATCATAATTATAAATTCTGATAAATGCTTTGAAAGGGAAAGACCAGAGTTCAACGAGAGAGTTTGGCAAATTATATTTTCTTAAATATGGAAGTATTTTTACTATTAATGTTAATTTACTTAGTAAAAAGTAATATTGAAAAGGAAAAAACAACATTATAAGACAAGAATTTAGAAGTAATCAGCTTAGTTTCCCTAGGGAAACTTTAAGAGCCTTGGGCATTCTAAACTTGCTTAGAGTTGGTTTCCCACAAAGATCCAGAGCTCAGATTTGTTTTCCTAAACTAGCTTTCTTATTTTCTAGATGACTTTAACTGGTATCACCACACTACCAACAAATGAGTACTAATGGTGGTATTTATATAGCATGAATGCTTCTCACTAGTATCTTTGTTTCTTTTTATTAAAGCAATCACATAAGTATTAAATGTATTTTAAAAGAGTTTCCATGTTTTGTGTAATGTGCTAATAACTATTGCACACTTGCCTGAACAAATGGTAATGACATGAAGACTCTGGCTTCATTAGACAGTGACTATTATTGCAGACGGACGCAAATGCCAATGTCTCATAAAAGGGTTACGATTTACTATTAAACAGAACAAGGTAATACTGTGTGATTTTACATAGAGAAACATAATAGGGTGAAAACATTGACATGTTCAGTTAAAAATAATCCTTCAAAAGGCCAAAGTTAACAGTTAAAACCATTTTTTATCTAGAAATTGGCAAAAGATTTATCTAAAATGTTTATATTTTTGCCACCCCATAAATCAAAATTAGTTTTCCATTAAAAAAATTGGATCAGAGATGATAATCTTCTTGCCAATTTTGTAGCTAAATGCAAATGGAAACATCTGAGATTTTAAACTGAAAACTGAAGTTTATAGATATATAGTAAAACTACTGCCTGTGAGTGTTACACTGTGAGATCTGAATAGCATATGAGGTTATGAATTAACAGTAATCTGAGATACATAAAGCCTTTAATTTCCTTTTATTAAACCTATAAACATAAAGCAAAAGCCTAGCTTTATTATTAATGTGTCTGCTTTATTATTTCTATCTTTGAATGTTGATGGAATGATAATCTAAGTTCTGTTTATTCTTCAAATCTCAATCAAAACTTTTTCAGGATCCCCAGACAAGCCCAGGTTCTTATGATCTGCCCTCATGGCACCACGTTATCTTCCCTTTGTAAACTGGAATCTATTTTTAACTTGAAAATAATTAACAGGCAAATAAAGACTGAATATATTCAAGGTATACAACATGACTTAGTATATGCATACATTGTACAATAATGACAATCGAATGAATTCACACATCCCTCACCACTCATTAGATACTTAGAACTTGCTCATCTTACGACCGAAAGTCTTTACACTGCTATTCTGTTACCATTTTATTAATACCTGTGTGAATATCTTATTCACACATTTGTGAGTTGCACTAGAATCTACATATAGGGTTTTTATTCACCATTTCTTCCCTAAGACTCAGTATAATATACAGTGCACAGTTGACATTTAACAAACACTGATTAAGTGAATTAAATCTGAGTATCACAGAATAATTTCTATGATTTTTCAAGAATATGACAATTATTTATTAAGTGTTCTACCAATAGTAGGTTTTCTTTTCTGTGTTTTCCTGCTTTCCTCGTCTTAAATGTCCCGAACTGGAAAATTATACTGTTTCTCAGCATCACTGTTTTGTTTCTCCCTTCTCTGATTTCCATCTTCCTTCCCCAGCCTAGGAATGTTACCAGTGGATCCATGGGCCAGAAAGTGGGCAGCACATTTGCAATTCCTCCTCTATTATATTGCATGGTATAATTACAACCTTGACTCCACGATCAGAACTTTCCCCCTATCTCTAGTGAAGGTGTCAACATTTCTGGAAGAGGAAACACAGTCCAAAAGAGTTTTGAGATTTTAGGATCCTATGAAATGCCAGGAACGCGTTGTGTAAAAATGTGTCTGTTTTCTCGAGAACACTATACTTTTAAAGTGAAATAGCCTCAGATCATCCTGTTCAACATTCACTAATGGCTATGAAAGCTACAAATTACTTTTAGAATGGCCTTATAGCTTTAAAGAGCTTTTCTCAAAATTCTACTGACATCCTTTCAGTTAAAACCATTAAGTCAGCGGATACAGCATGTATTTACATGACAGAGCGCAACCAAACGGAGGATGTATAAAATAGATCAGCAGGTACTAGTGTCTTAATACAAACCATATTTTATGAGGTGGAAAGTCAATGAACATAGAAGAGATTATTGGCAACAGTGTAACAACAATGAAATTCTGCTCTCTTTACCCTGGGGACAGAACAGAAAGCTAGCATGGAGACCAAAACACAACTTTACCTTGGGCCATAAAGACAAAGCAAGCAATAGAAAAGATTCATTCTTGATGATCAATTTCATTTGCCCCATGTAGGTTCATTGTGGTAAAAAGGATGATTTTTACCAAAAGACACACTTTGAACAAATGTGCTCATTTCCATCATGTTTACAAGGTCTTAAGTCATGATATATGCTAACGTATGTATCCCAAAGCTTCATTATAAAATCATTAAGCTGATTTCCTCACCAAAATATATTTTTTTCTCTTTAAATTTTGAGGGAGAAGACAGGTGGTTAAAGACTAATACATTTTAAAAGAACTGATGGTATCTAGCCAGCTCCCCCCTTGTCACACAACTCTTTGAATGATTAGGGGTACTGACTGCCAAATGTGTTTAAAAACTCATTTGAAATGAAGAAAAGACTCAGAAATAAACAAAAAGGGGAGGGAAGAAGAGGACATTTTATTTTTACATTTTTTCTTGCTTTATTTTTAAGATGAGAAGTAAAACTGTTCTTTTATTAAATAAATGACAAAAGTTGTATTCATGCAGGCTTAAAACACATTTCAACTCCAAAGTCTGAAGGAATTTTATCGTTAACTACTGATCCACAGACTTGAAGTTAGCAGGATAATTATTATGTGATTTTAATATTTGTAATACTATAGACCTGCAGTCTTAGAGATTAAGATTTTCACCTAGATGTCTGCAAAAGCCATAGCTGTGTAAATAAAATATGTACAATAGCACTGAGGTATCAAGAAAGCAATGCTTTTATATATTTAAGTACATAAATTACATGCATCAAATATATGTCTGTGTCAAAATGCACAGTATAAATATACCAATACAAAGGTGCATTAGCATAGCTATAAATTAAAAAAAAAAAAAACCAGCAGCACTATAGGTGTGTCCTAAAAAGCATAAAATTGGTTTGAAAACAAGTTATAAAATATTTTAAAATGTACAGATTCCTGAGTTTTCTAACAGGGCAGAAAGTACTACAGAACATACTTGAGTATCTACCATTGCTCTAAGTGTAGAGAGACAAATGCCCATGGGTTGGGGTCAAAACACTATTAGTGCCACAATGTGCAGGACCAAAATCTGTCATGGCTGATTTGGACTGTGGCACCTCTTAAGAAAAAAAATGAAGAACATGCTCTGCAATTACCATTCTGCCTGGGCATGTACATAGAGAGAGCTGACAAATGATAAAGGAAATTGGAAAGGTTGAGAGGATGAAGTCAATAATAGATTTATCTCCAGACATTTAGCACTTGAAGTGCATCTGTTATACAATATGTAGACATATTTTACAGCAAATTTGGAGATACTGTGAGCCCACTGGGCAGGGACAATATCTAATTTTATATTCTATGTAATTCTGAGCATAACTTTGGTGCTTAATCAGTTAGAGGAGGAGGTACCCCCTGTGCTTACAAAAGGGGAAATGCATGAAAAGGACATAGGAACGTAACCCCGGGTTTTGTGTGCAGCAGCAGTGCGGAGGAACAGCGCAAAAAAGAGCAAAGCCAAATATGAAATAAGAGAACTATATTTCATGTACAACATGAGGAGACTGCACTCGGAAAGTTCTTTCGACCTTTAAAAGTCAAAATTTCTATTTTTTTTCCTCAAACTCAAGGAAAGTTATTTGCAACTTTTTGTTCTGAAAGAGAACAAAAGTTCTGTAATAAATCGAAAAACAATAATATGAATAGATCTCATTAGATAGCATTTTAGGGAACAATTTCTTGCCAGCCTAAACAGTATTTTCCCCAAAGTAATATATCTTATTCTTCAAAAAATTTCTTTTACTTCTCGAAGACTGTAAAGACTGCTAATCGTAGGCATCGTGAAGTATTAGCTTTTGTAATACTAGTATTAAGATAGCATAGCCTCATTTATAATATGCATGTGAAAAATATTATGCCTATTTGTTTATTTATAAAACTGTGATATGTATGTATAATTGAGAAATTTCTATTTTACCATTTGTGGGTTTTTTCCCTCAACCTATCTGTTTTCTTTCTTCAACCACACATGTACAAAGAAACACATATCCTAAGGCTTTAATTTTGCTTAATTTTGTGTAAATTTATCTGGTATACTTAAAAATCATATGAAAAGACTAAAAAAGAAACAATAAGGCTCTGAAATATTCTTGCATCATAGCTTATTTCCCTAGGAATGGAAAAATAAATGCTTTATCCCTATTGTTACTTGTTCTTATTGTACGTGATGCTAAAGCAATCGGTCAATTCAACTAAAAAATGCTTACCCAAAGGAGTTACTTATGCTCCTTTAACTGAAACAGTCAGTTGGCTGACTTTTGCCCTACCATCTCCACACACACTTAATTTTGTAGTCACCGTGTGAATTTCTAAAGTCTCTGTTTTAGTTGTCAATTAAAATGAATTATTTCCTTCAGTTGTTGGAGAAAGTTTTTTGATCATTATGAACAAGACTTGGTACTCAGTCTCACTTGTAGGAGGGTTTTATGCTTTTACTGTGGAGCCAATTGCTTAGTGTTAGGCGGTGTGATATCATTATTTTCCCCAAACCACAGGATTCTGTTCTGTCTTTCGAGTTTACAGGTCTACATCTTTTTAAAAGGCATTTCACATTAGAATGATCTGTCTTAGGTAGCAAGTAACCCCAAGATGGAGTGTAGATAAACATAGCTTACTATCTTTTCGCTTGCCATGCTGCCACGTATAAAATGACAATCTTACCAAAATTTAATGCATACATTTCAAAGATTTACCAAGCTTGTTTTACTTATATTTTAGTGTATTTTACAGTTATATCGAATCATTTGCTTCCTTACACTTCCTTCTCTGAAAAGTTAAATATACGAACATCATTTATTGCATTAGCAGCAATGAAAAAACCAGAGAATAATTTAATATTTAATCTTTACATTCACTTTGAAAAAAACCCTAAGTTTTTCTGGTTTTAATATCTAAAGCCGGTATCATGATCTATAACGTAGTTAAAATAGATAGCCTCTTATAAGAATTTTTTTTAAAGGAAAAACCAGATCCTGGCATTATCTCAGCAAAGCTTAATCTAACATCCGGGAAAGAATACAGAAAACAGGAAGAGCTGCTGTCTCTCTCTCTTTTTTTAAAAGACATACTGCAGCATCCCTTTTGGAACTTTTATGCTAATAAAATCCAGCTACATTACTGTCCAGTGTCTTAAAGAGATGGACAACATTGTTTTAATGGAATAGTTTTCTATTGGACTCAAGGGCATTTTCTCCTGCATAAAGAAAGGATTGAAGACAATGGTGCTACCATACTTTAACTGTATTTTATTTTAGCTTTGAATAGTCACGTGTATTAAAGTAACCTTCACACTTACAATGAGAACTCGAACTACACTCTGATCAAGTTCCTTCCAATAAAGAAAATTAATAATTTCTAAAAACCCCCAGTAAATCATGCTTTTAAAATAGCATGAAAAAGAATAATATCATAGTTAAATGTATACAAAGAAAATACAATAGCCAATTGAATCTTCTTTTACATCTTTTGAAACATATAGATCTCTAATATTGTGTTTAAAGAAATGTACATGGTTTAAGACACTAAGTACCAAGAACACAGCAGTGAACTAAGGAAGATATAACATTAAGTTGTGTACTGGATACTAACTATACATTGCAGTTGTATACTATTATTTTAAAATAAAACATGAAGGAAAATAGCCAAATATTGCTTTCTAAAAGAAGTAAAAAGAGAACAAAATAAAAGTTCAATAAGCTGAGATTTTAGTGTGTTTGACACAAAATATAAATGCACAACTGTGATCTGGAGAATGGATAGTCAAAAGATTATTATGTGCTCCTGTATATTCAGAAAACTGTGTCCAGATTCATTTTATATTATAGGCCCCTAAAGTCCTGTGTGTGCCTTCTCATGTGAACATAAAGAATTCTGAACTATACACTGTGATGTACGAAGATGAAATGCCTTTTAAATTATTTTATAAACAAAATTTCAGACAGAAAAAGAAGCAACATGAATTTTTGTCTTGGAATTGTGCAAGTAGATAAGGAAGAATGAGCCAAAATAGTCACTTCCAGCCTTTTTCATTGATCAATTTATGGTTGCAAAATAAAAATCTTTCTTTAGATTTTCAAAATGAAAAAAATACGGATATATGTGTATATATATTTTTTTCTGCATGTTTCCAATATTAGCAATTACAAACTTGTTTTAACCATTGCTTCTTCTGAGGTGGACTGTACTCATTCCATGAGTAAATATGGATTTACAGGAATTTTCTCTGACCTTTATAAAATGCTATGGCAGATTATATTACAGCATTTTATTCTTCTATATACAATGTGAAGGTCACTTATGTTCTGTAATGACTGAAAGCTCTATTTTACTAATGTTTTCCATATCACATTCCCAACTTGGTCTCTAGCTTTATCCTTGTAGTCTGGAAGTCATTGGGCAGACCAATTTATTGCCTAAGGTTAAGTAAAAACAATTTTAAGAAAAAGTTGTAGATACTCTAAAATATTCTGTAGTGGCTTTTTCTATGTTCACAACTTTTTCACTTCTTCTTCCAGAAAATCCTAACCAGCACTTACTTCTTCCTACTCTGTGTATTTCCTTCATTCATTTTAGTTGCTGTCTTTGATCCTCTTCCTTCATTTAGAAACTTTCTTTGATTCTTTAGACTCTAAGTTAATCAAAGAGGACTTCTATGGATGCATGGGGCATATCCCAAGCCCAGGCATGCTAAGTGATATAGATTGAGCTTCTCAGCAGATGTCCTGTTCTTTCACGTACACTACTGAATCATTTGAAAAAAAAAATCAAAATAAGAACTGTTTTTGAAATTACACATGCTAAATATGAAGTGACATAAAAGAAGTTTATTAATGATGGTGTGAAAAATTATTCTAGCATGCATTTTTTTCATATATTCAGTGAGAAGACAATGAAATAGAAATTCTATTATTGCTGCCATCATAGATCTTTTCCAAATGCAGCAAACTGTTTGTGGTTTGGGATGAAGAAAATCAGGTATCCTTTGGAAAATATAAGATTATGTGTTTAAAAATTCTTTTAAGCTTTTGCTTTTAGTGACAGGAGTGTTTCAAAATTCAGGAAAAAACTTTCTTTTTTTTTTTTCTTGGCCACTCTTTTTCTAACCAGAAACCAACGATGCCAAAAGCATAAGATCAAACTCTGAGGAAACATGAACCTATAGATAAATCACTCACATACACAAACATGTATGAAATGGTATTCATGCTATAGATGCCACACAACGTACAATTTTCACAGCAAAAGGAGGCTTGTGCAACTTTTTAAAGGTACTGTAGAAAAAAAATTTGGCCTAGGGTGTCGAAGGCAGTTGCCACCAGAGGGCGATTATTGAATGAGAGCTTCATTCTGCACAATCGCTTGTGTGTGTGTGTGTGTGTGTGTGTGTGTGTATCCAACTAATCAAAAAATGTAAAATAGTCACAATGGAACCTTAAACTTCTTGCAGGAAAACTGGTTGCAATTTCTTTTTCCATTTCAAAAAAGAAAGCAAATATTGTTGGTGTTAGTGAGTGAAAGTAAAAGAAAAATGGAATTTCATAACTTATAGATGAGCTAGTAGATATTTATATGACAAATTAAATGAAGAAAGTAGTGCCTTAGTACATGCTTTGAAATCCAATGTGCTTCCCCCCAAAAGGTATGTATTTACTCTGTTTTACTCCTTTGTGTTCCTTGGGAGTCACAGAGCAATTTGATGCCTATTGCCAGAGGTTTCTGAAGTCATTAATTTTTAAAGGACTATTTTCTTCCCCTTTCCAAGAGGCGTCTTAGTAAGATATTTTGGATTTGATCCTAAACATCCTTTACAGTTTCGTATACATTTTATTTTGGTCTGAACATCAGACCACATAAGGAACAGAGTGATACATTTAAAAACATGAAATGTAACATAATGCCAGCTTTAATACCTGAAACAGAGTAAACCAGTAGCTTTGAGTTATATTACCCACCATAAACTTTTTTAACCTGTGGCTCATTTTCAAAATAATAAACGTAACTATTCCATAAAAATATCTCAACACAGAAGAGCCAGAAAAGTGAAGGACATGAACAGATGGCACATCAATCTTCTGCATTTATACAATTTGTTTTTTAATGCAAATAGTGTGGGTTGCCTGCTCATGCCTTGGATATTTGTTCCAAAGATGAGCACATTTTCTTATCTTTCTGGATCAATGTGACATTTGCAGTTATCATAAAGTGGGAGCCCATTTAATGATGTTAATGCTTCCTTAATGTAAAAATAAAATCACCTTCTTTATAAAAGCAAACAGATTAAAAGTCCCAAAGAGACCATTGAAATCTGTGACATTTGCAGTTACTGGTAACTAGATGGCTTGATTATACACAGGTAAAAAAAATCTTAAAAGCATTGTTTATGCTCATTAATCAGAACATTAAATACGAATTCTAGATTCTCCTGTGAGCAAGAGTGTAAGAATATATTTGTATAATGAAACCAGGATGCCAAAGTTTTTTTTAAAGTTACTGTAGTTAAATGTTAAATTAACAAGCATCTCTAAATTTTCAAAGAGCTTGAAGATTTTTAGTCTTTGTGGATCTTTAAATAATACTATTTCTAAGATGTACTATTTTGCTAAAATAGAAAATGTGATCAAAAATAGCAGAACCACTTAAAAAGATGTGGCACTAATATTTTTTATCATAATTCATATGATTGTTTCAATGTGTACCTGTCTCCTTTCTCCATATATTTCAACTCTCATGAAGAAGTGCTATTTATAGAGGAGAAGAGTGCTGTTTCCATGGTTCATTCAGTTCGATCGGTAGAGCCCATTTGGCTACTTTATGGGGAGCCAACTCTGGGGATTTATTTCTTTTTTGTGTGTATTGTTGTATCTGTTTTCGATGTTTCATACACATGCCCAGAGGCCTTTTGGCAGAAGATACACTTTTCAAAGCCAATTTGAAAAAGCAAATCATTTTCCTTCCTGCTCAGACAGCTGGCTATTGCATACAGCCTTTTCCACTAGAAATGAGTTATGGTCACTAACTAATTCCAGAGGGTCCGAAAAGTTGGCATTTGATGAGAGAAAATTTTGATCGCTATCAGGTTGGCATCAACTCCCACAATAGGATAACTTATGAAATACAGGGCAAAAGGGTGCTATGTAAGTAACCTAAGCCACTCTATGTAGCTTCTCCACAGAGCTTGTGTAGATAAAACGAGAAGATAACACCACCTCAGGAATGTTCTCTAAAACAGGTGGAGATATGTCTTAGGTATTTGTGACTTTTTATAGATCTCATTTTATGTGGAATTGTAATCTACCCGTCTCTGGTAGGTGGGGCTATGTTGGCAGATGTTATCTATATACTTGCTATAGGATACACACACCCAATTTAATAAATAAAGCTGATGAAGTGAGGCAAATTCAAATTTGAGAAACAGGACCTTTATTGTAGCAATAAAATATATTTCAGGCTCAGGCCTATGTGCCTAGGGTCAAGATGAAATTATGGCAACATGAAATACTTGAATCATACTTGGAAAAGAAAATAAACATGCTGGCTGGGACTTCAGTAATGGGAAAGTTTTCCATCCATTCACTCATTCAATCATCCATTTACCAACAAATATTTATTTAACACACCTATTATGACAGCCAGGCACACTTGATGGTAGGCATGAAAGACGCAATAATAAATAAAATGGGCACAGTCTCTATAGAACTTGTAGTCCATTGGGGAAAACATGTTAGACCATATTATTATTATTATTGCAAATAATAATAAAGATAATGAGAGAGGCTATATAAGGTGTTATGAAAACACAGAGCCTGGGGTGGTGATTTTGCCAGAGGTCAGGGAAAAGAAGAAAGAGAAAAGTGTTTTCAGTAGAGGGAATGTAAGTATAAGGGCTCAGTGATGAGAGTGAGGGTGGTGTATTGGAGGAACAGGTAGTAGTTCAGGAAAACCCAAATTGGTGTCATGGCAAAGAGGATGGAGACATATTGAGGGTCCCATTTTTAGAGATAAGAGGCTATTGAAGGGCTTATGATATGACAATCAGAACAGAAAACTAATGGGATAGAAAACTAATCACCAAGAGTTTCTGGAAGCTTTTGAGAATGTAGCTCTGGTAAAGAAAAGTCCAGAAGTGCTTGGCATGTCTACAGAAGAAGCCTAGATGGTGATGGTAAGTCTTTATTTTCAGTAGCTAAAGAATGTTACATTTCTCTTATTTTCCTACGGAACTGGTTAAAGTCAGATTCACCATCACATACTCATACATGCATTCTCAGTTCCCACCTAGGGACTTGCAAATGGCTGCTCAATAAAATGTGAAACAGGCTCCAGAGGAAGAATGAGTACTTATACTAGTTTCCCGTGATGGCTGTAACAAAGTACCACAAATTGGGTGACTAAAGATAAATCTATTCTCACAGTTCTAGAGGCCAGACAATTTTCATCAGTATCACTGGGCCACAGTTAAGGTGTGGGTAGTGCAGTGCTCACTCCAGAGCCTTTGGGGGACAATTAACTCCTTGCTTCTTCCACCTTCTGGGGGCTGCTGGCATATCACAGCACTCTCTGTTTCTGTCTTCACATCGCCGTCTCCTCTATGTGTCTATCTAGTCTCTCTCTGCCTCTCTCTTATGAAGACACTTGTGATAGCACTCAGGGGCACCCTAATTATCCAGACTCATCTTCCCATCTCAAGGTCCTTAATCACATTTCCAAAGACATTGCCTTATAAGGTAACATTTAAAGGTTCCATGGATGAGGACCTGATATCTCTGGCGAGGGGCTAGGGTCAGGGGTGTGGTTTCAGGTGACCACAGTACTCATTCACAATGCTTAAAGTCTTCAGTATTGAGGGAATAAGAGGAATAGAATTGCATGCAACTATTCTAGGATGTAAGCATTAAACTCCAACATGGTAGGAACCATTTAACCTTGGTCTAAATATCATTCGAGCGAGCTGGCAATTCTGTGCTATAGTGTGCAAGTAGGTGTCAGAAAGTTCACTAGGAACAAATTATCTTCAGGAAGCTTTGAGTAATTTAGTGTTAAGTGAATTGTAAGAAACTTGAGGGCAAAATCAATGCCATTTTGTAGTTCCCACAGGGATTAAATCCGAAAGAGTTATCTCCATGGTCTCCAGAAAGTCCTAACATAAAGCAGGTCCTTTCAGAGTTTTATTGAGATGGGTTAAAACTTCCAAAGAAGGATCTTCATTTGAACCATACATCCAATACTGGATTTTTTCCATTTATATAAAAATGCATATATATATGTATACCTTCCATTTATGTATAAATATATAGGTATATGCCTTTTTCCATTTATATATAAATGTATATACATTCCATCCATATATAAATGAAAAAATTATGCATCATATATGTCATGCATGCCATGCATATACATATATAGCATTAAAAATACCTTCCATGCACCAGGCACTGTCCTAGACCTCTTGGGGAAAGTTTCACACTAGAAATAACTAAATGAAATAAAATAAGTTCTAGATATTTTTCAGTCCAGCACTGTATCCTATCCAAATTACATTAGTGATGTTGGAATCAGTCCTAGCCCAGAACACAGTAGAAGGGAAATTCAAAAGTGTTCTAGGCACTTTACATGTGCCACAGTCCTCTCTCACCAAGACTCTGTGAGATAATGTTATTATCACTATTTCAGAAATAATAAAACACGACTCAAAAATTTCAATAAATGCATGAAGTCATGCAGCTAATTTGGAGTGATCTGTGATTAGAATTCAGGTCTGCCTGATCCCAGTGTTCCTAATTTTTTCATCATACCAATCTTATTGCTCAGAAGCAGAACAAGAATTAAGATGTCCTTTGATCCAGTTTTGAGTTTTGCCATTATGCTATACACCACATGATAAATCTTTGAAAGAGGCCATTTCGGGATAAATAGGATAACACATCATTTTCCCACTACATTTGAGGAGCTCATTTCCTTAAGACAGAGTATAGGTCAATAAAAAGAATAAGTTCCAGTAAGTTTAGCTAAACCAAGGGATCACAGGGTCATAAACGTCAAGAAAATGATCCTCATGGAATACTGCTCACTTTTGAGGCTGCTGCCACTAAGAATGGTCATGACCTTACACAAAATATCCTTGGGGACATTGATAGAGACAATAGTCTTTTTGATTTCTTTTGTTTCAGATAAGAGATCAGAAATTTGTACAATTTTTTGTCTAAGTTTAAAGATATGTCTTGCTAATATTAGCAGGACTCTGAGAACATATTTTTCTGATTTCTATGGCTTTTACATGAGCCAGAAGTACAACTACAAATAGTAAAATGTTCTTATTAAGTCATGGTAGAATAAGGGTTCTGGGCATGCCAAGGCTGTGGCTCCTGCCTTCTCTTCTCCAACAATCTTTGGCATCCTAAGGATGTCACACAATTTCTTCCTACAGTGAAGGACAGATTCATGCTGTTACTTTTTTTTTTTTTTTTTTTTTTTTGAGAAATCTTGGTTGAAAGCACCAACAGTGATACAACTTGGTTCATTTTGTCATTTTTTTACTCCCTTGAATTACTACATAAATATTAATAGCTAAACACATTGCAAACAGGTGGAGCTCATTCTGTCTCTGGAGCGCTGCCACCGTTATGTGATATCTCAGATGGGTGACGAGATTTTCCATGTGGGGAGGGCGGTCTGTCATTCCATGCCAACCCCATTGGACACACCCTTGGCTTGGAGTCCTTTATTTCCTGTGATATCTCTATGACAGCCTTCTTGGTCTTTTAACAGTTCATTCAGTAGAGTGGGAAGGAGTAACACATTCCATTTAAGAACCACATTCACTCCACTGTGTATCTGGTTACTTTTTTTCAGACAGTGGGTGGCTGCTACTGATAAAAACATGGAATAGAGTTCCCAATATTTAAAGGTGCACATCAGTTATGCATGAAATATGTTTCCAACACATCTAAATTTATGTATGCTTGATGAACTTTTCAAAGTAAGAAAGTCACAGAGCTATTATGGTAGACAACATTATGATAAAGTCCCTCTTTTGTCTCCTGATTGGCAAATTCAAATCTCGAACTATAGATCCAGTCAAAGTAATAATTTATTCTCTTACAGTCCATCAATGCATAAGTGGTATAATTCTTTTCAAAGGCTTTAGATAATATTTGTCTACCTTTTATACTGAATGATTTTTTATATCTATTTACCTTCAATGCACCAAACATATTTCAAAATAAAATTCAGAAGTCCAGCTGACTTCCATTTTGCTAGGCATAATGGCTAGTGTGTTTTTCCTATATCAGTAAATGATTCACTTGTACTTGTTTCATAGGAAGCAAGTATGTTTAGAATTGTCCTAGACTATGTTGAATGTATGTGATCGTATATGATTTTTTTAAGACTAGAAAATGCATGTGGTTCAGTGTACTTGAATTTCTCAACTGTTTCTATTTTATTGTAAAATTTAAAAACTTGACACATAAGCTCGAATGACCCATCTTCCAAATCTTATGCATTAGATATGTTTCTAATTTACCCCTGTAATTTGACAACATTTAGATTTTTTGATTTTATGGAAGAGGTTTAATTTGGCCCAAACTATGAAGCAAAATTGTAATTTTACTGTCATCTTATTAGTTAGTTACCATATGTTAATGAAAATAAAAATATTGAGGTAAAGCCGCTTTTTTTTTCATTGAGGTAACACTGTTAACACTCATTTAGTAATCTGCATTTAAATGGATTAGTTTTCTGGTAAATTTAAAATGGTTTGGTCAGTTTCTATGTGTTTTTTTGTTTCTGTTTGTGTTTTCTATTTTGAGCTTAAATCGGTGCCTCCCTCATTTTCTCTCTCTGTCTTGCATTATCTTGGGTATGGGGTCCTCTTCAGGGTGGTTTCATTACATGCTTTACTTAGAGAAAGAGCCCATAACTGCCATCATTTCATACAGGACTCTGTGGCAATCTACCGTAGGAACTCATATACTTAGATGACTCTAACCAAGATAGAAAGTGTCCAGAGAGATGAAAAATAAGTAACGGGAGAAAGGAGACATAGCTGCCATTTTCATCAGACTTAATGTATGCAGATTGTTTTATTATAGACAATGCGTAGAGAGGAACACCAATGTGACTTATGATTCAAAACCCTAAACTCAGCCTTTTGCTTGGATTTCTGCATAGACATGTGACTATATCACAAATATGCAGAATCCCGGGTTTTCTTCCCATTTACTGATGTCTTTTAAACATTTTTATGTTGAAATTCAAGACCTTGAGTTGAAATAATTATATATGAACTAATAACTGGGAAATAATTGACTTCAGAGAGGTCTCATCTTGTGGACTGTTTTTCCTGATTGGAGAAAATAAAAACCAGTGGAGAAGAAAAGGGTGGCTTCCTACTACGATAATCTGAAATTTCACTCCAAGGCTCCCCTGTTCATCTATTCAAATGTGAGACACAGAGATACAATTTATTTAACGCATAAGAATAAACTGTTCATCCCATTTCAAGAAACAATTACTTGTTTTGTTGAAGCAACCTTTTCAGTTTAGTTTTTCCGTTCTATTTATCGATTTTCCCTTATTTGCCTATGAGTTCATAGGATACTGGGGGTGGTGTACTATTTGTCTTTGAAACTCTAGGTTAGGACAGATCGTGAATTAAGAGGTGGCAATTGACAAATATTTACTGAATGCTGAATGAACAAATACCTGCACTCATCAAAGTATGATGAGTGTGTGTGTGTGTGTGTGTGTATATGTATGTGTGTGTGTGGGAAGTGATATTTTAGACAGCTATAACAAAGTATGTCTTTGAAAGTTTCATTTCAAATTAGAAAGTTTCATTTTCTAATGAGCAGACAGGGTTGGTAACATATGGGGGAGTATGTTAAAAATTAAGAGGCCATAAATCAGGTGTAGCTGTTGACATCCCTGTAGCTACCAAGACTAGATGGTTAAAGAATCAACGACTTTGATGTTGGAAGAGACCTTAAAGCACTTAAAGTGTGAACGTGGATATTCTAATTGGGAATATGGCATATTTTAAATTGGTTTGAAACAATGACTAATCATTGACCCTCTCACCTGAAAGTGACCTGTTTGCCCTTTAGAACACTAAGGAGACAGTAACCCAGTTAAAAACAAACCCCCAAATCCCACACGACGGTAGAGCTGAGGAGCTCGGGAAGCACACCTTTCTTTCCACTCACCCCTGAAGAAGACAGGCTGAAGTCCCAGTGCAGCAGAATCAGAATCCAGATGCCTCCCTACGGGGTGCCACTTTCAGATTTCTCTAGAAAATAAAACTGAGTGTAGATATCAGGGGGTTGAGGGTAGGTGCGATGGTTGTGTGTACAGGTGTCATCATAAGTTCATTCACTCACATTCTTGAGGTTTTGACCCCTGCCCAACAAACACACACGCACGCGCACACACACACAAACACACACACACTCCCCAGACTTCATGATACCATACATTCTTCTTTGCAAATTACACAAAATTATACATTAATATTCTCATCTTTACTTACTTATTTGGCAAAAACTAGTCCACATGCCAGTATCTAGGGTCACCTAGATGATGCTTTTACTGGAAAGTCATAGAATATTTTATTGTATTTTTCTGTGAGGAAATTTTGAGAAGAGCGGCCTTGTCTTTTTTCACAGCAATATCCATTGACCATTTGTATCATTCAACGAATATTCATTGGATGTTTAGTGTGCACCTGGCACTTCTCTAGGTTTGGCAAGGTTTTAGATACTAACAATAAAGAGGAGAGAAAAGGAGAGAGAGGACGTAAAGTGGAAGAGATACCATCTCGATAAATCATAAGATGCCTTTCCCAAACTGACAGCTCCTGCTTTTGTCCCTGCCCTCTCCGACACCAAATAAACAAACAAACAGGGTGTAGAGTCCTAGGAAATGTCCTTGTTGCTGCTGGAAATATTTATAATCCCTTTGGCTGGGTTTGGTGGCTCACACTTGTAATCCTAGTACTTTGGGAGGCTGACACAGGCAGACTGTTTTAGCCTAGGAGTTTGAGACCAGCTTGGGGCATGGCAAAGCCCCCTGTTTCTACCAAAAAATGCAAAAATTATCCAGGTGTGGTGGTGGGTCCCTGTAGTCCCAGTTACATGGGAGGCTGAGGAAGGAGAATCACTCGAGCCTAGGAGGTGGAGGCTATGGTGAGCCATGATTGCACCACTGCACTCCAGCCTGGGCAACAGAGGAGACCCTGACTCAAAAAAGAAAAAAGTAAAAAGAAATATTTTTAATCCCTTCTATGTCTTGACAGACATATTTGAAGACAAAAAAGTTCAATCCCAGCACTTTGGGAGGCAGAGGTGAGTAGATCACTTGAGGTCAGGAGTTCGACACCAGCCTGGCCAACATGGTAAAACCCATCTCTACTAAAAATACAAAAAGTAGACAGGTGTGGTGGCATATGCCTGTAACCCCAGCTACTTGAGAGACTGAGGCATGAGAATTGCTTGAACCTCTGAGGTGAAGGTTGCAGTGAGCCGAGATCATGCCACTGCACTCCAGCCTGGGCGACAGAGCGAGACTATGTCTCAAAAAAAAAAAAAAAAAAAAAAATCATTTGTGAAGTTTATAAAATGCTGGCCAAATTCAATTCACGGAATTTTATCAGTATTAATAAAGCATCAGAGCTCTGCAAATACTGTCAGATATTCACGAGTATTTCAGTTTTCCTTATTCTTAAGAATGCGCTGTTGAAACTGTCTGCTCCTAAACACAGGTTGGACAAACTTACAGAACCATGCTTTCTCTTATAATACTTGCCTTGTGGCCTCATGAGGACCCCTCTCAGAAGCAGTAGATACAATAAAGTACTGGTTCATTAATCAGAGAGCCTGACTCTACTACTGTTGATTTGTGGGTGTCTCTGAATCAGTCCCCTTTGGTGCCTTGGTTTTCTCATCTGTACTATGAGGAAGATAGTGAATGGAGTCAGATTTATCTAGATTCCAATTCTAGCCCTGTCACTCACTACTGTGCAACTCTGGGCCAGGTACTTCAGGCTGTTCGTTTTCCCCATCTGTAGCAGTGGCTCAGAACAAACGTTAGATTATATCAAGTGTTTGAAAGAATGCTTTATGGAAGGCTCTGCACCTATCCCCTTGATGCTTAGAGGCAGGTGAGTGACAGGGTGAGTGGAAGCTACATGGGAACAGAATTTGGCTCTCTATAAGCAAGATAATAATGTCAGACATAATCCAAAAATGGAAGACATTGTCTCAGGAACATCAAATTACTTACAGACCAACTATTGTTAAGTGGTGACAGATTTCAGATCTGACCTAAGCAACAGAAAAAAAAATGTCTTCAATAGAATATATATATATATAAAAAAATATATTCTTCAATAGAATATATATATATTTCTTCAATAGAATATATATATATTTCTTCAGTAGAATATATATATTTCTTCAATAGAATACACACACACACACACACACATATATTTTATTGAAGGAAACTTTACTTATCTTTGAACCAAAATCTTTCCATATTTTCTCTTTTTTCACTTTAAATTTTTTACATCCGTTTTCTAAAATTACCACTCAATTGACTTTTTTATAATGTCATCAGTGAATTTCTAATTTCTGAATCTAATTTAAAAAGCCTTTCATTATTTATATATGTTACATCTACTTTTCAATGGCTACTCAATAAATGCTGTAGTCACAACCCTATCTTTTTTCCTGAAGTCTGAGACTTTGGCAAAATTTGTTTTTTCCTCGAAACTTTCTCTGTCTTTAGTTTTTACACACTAATTTGTGAAATCCAAATTCCAAACATCTCTTCCAATCTTTTTTGCTGTTCTTTTCTTAGGTTATTTTGTGGGTTTCTTATTCCCTGACCCTGAAATCTGGGAGGACACAGCTCCTTGCCCTTTCTTCTTCTCCCTGGGTGAGTTTATCCCATGTCAGCCAAGATTCACAGAATGAAACACGACTGCTCTCATTCTTTATTCTATATGATGAATTAAAGTTTCTCTTGTGCATTAAAAATGATAACAGATAATGCACCATCCTTAGGAGAATTGAGAAAATGGTCATTTATCTAATTTTCTATAAAAATTAGTTAAAACTTGGATTGAGAAAGATAATTCTCCAAAACCTCTCTGGTCCAGACCGCTCAAGACCCATGTTTCCAACAGCTTACTAGTCGTCACCTGGACAAACTGGAGCCCTTCAAGCCTGTCATTGCCCTGACAGCTTTCTCTTCATCTTTGTGCCTAATGATACATTATTTTTCAGTCACTTGTTCAAGAAGCTCAGGAGGAACCCCAAGTTCTTTCATCTCTGAAACTTATAGAAATAATGTACTAAAAAGGTCTTATATCAGTTCCTTTCCTTTCTGTCTTACAGGCTAAATTTAGCCCTTTAGTATATTTTATTTGGACTATTATCAGAGAGAAATAGTTCTTTACCTGAATTTCTTTTTGCACATAGACTCATCAAGCAACCACCACCATCTTCGACTGATCCTTTAAAACTGTCAAAATGACCGTTTGTATGTCTTCTTTGGAAAATGTCGGCTCATGTCCTTTGCCCACTTTTTAATGGGGCTATTTTGTTGTTATTGTTCTGAGTTGTTTGAGTTCTTTGTAAAGTCTGGGTATTAGTCCTTTGTCAGATGCATAGTTTGCAAATATCTTCTCCCATTCTACAGGTTTTGTGTTCACTCTGCTGATTATTTCTTTTACAGTGCAGAAGCTTTTTAGTTTAATCAAGTCCCATTGGTCTATTTTTGGTTTTGTTGCATTGGATTTTGAGGTCTTAGTCACGAATTCTTTGTCTAGACCAATATCCAGAAGAATTTTTTCAGGGTTTTCTTCTAGCATTTTTATAGTTTCAGGTTTTACGTTTAAGTCTTTAATCAACCACAGTAACTTTTTGTATATGGTTAGAGATAGGGGTCCAGTTTCATTCTTTTGCCTATGGCATTCCAGTTTTCTCAGTACCATTTATTAAATAGGGTGTCCTTTCTCCAGTGTATGTTTTCGTCAGCTTATCAAAGATCAGTTGGCTGTAGGTATGTGGCTTTCTGACTTGTCTTTTCTATTCCATTGATCTATGTGCATCTTTTTATACCAGTACCATGCTGTTTTGGTTACTGTGGACAAAAGATATGAATAGACTTTTTTTAAAGAAATCATACAAATAGCCAACAAACATACAAAAAAATGCTCAATGTCACGAATCATCAGAGAAATGCAAATTAAAACCACAATGAGATACCATCTTTACCAATCAGAATGGCTATTATTAATGCTTATATTGATATACTTTGCTACATTTATTATTAAATATCTTTGCTTCTTCATTATTAAAAAATCAAAAAATAACAGATGTTGGGGAGGATTTGGAGAAAATGAAATTTTTATATATTTTGTGTGGGAATGTAAACTAGTATAACCTCTGTGGTAAACAGTATGGAGATTTCTCAAAGAACTAAAAATAGAACTTCCATTTAATCCAGCAATTCCACTACTGGGTATTTACCTAAAGGAAAATAAATCATTATATCAAAAAGATACCTTCACTTGTGTATTTACTGTGGCACTATAATAGCAAAGGTATAGAATTAGCCGAAGTGTCCATTAGAGGATAAACGGATGAAGAAAATGTAGTATATCTATACCATTGAGTACTACCCAGCCATAAAAAGAATGAAATTGTGTGTTATGCAACAACGTGGATGGAACAGGAGACAATTATCTTAAGTAAATAACTCAGAAATATTGCATGTTCTCACTTTTAAGTGAGAGTTAAATAACGTCTACACATGGACATAGAGAGTGGAGTAATAGACATTGGAGACTCAGAAGGGTGGAATAATGGGAGATGGGTTAGGGATGAAAAATTATTATGCTGTAGACACTCTATTACACTAATCAACTGGGTGATTAAAGAGTATTAATGAGAACAGTAAATTTTACTTGAATAATGAAGGAAATGCAAAGTTTACCAGATAGATAAAGAGGTGAATGGTATTTAGAAAAGGGAAACAGCAAAGGTAAAAGCTTTTGGGGACACTATTTGGGTGATGGCTACACTAAAGCCCAGATTTCACCACTACCAAATATATCCATGCCACAAAACTGCATTAGTACCCACCCCCTAAATCTATTTTATAAAAAACTGTCTAAATCATCTCTTCAGCATGTAACTAAGGTTTTTTGTTCATTTGATTCTATCTTGATGTGATTGCTCCTCTTTCTTTGGCATGGCATGCAAGTGTTTTATATCTTCCTGCCCAGGTTAATTTTCTGAACCCCTGGATGCAATCTGTCTTCTACTGTTGAATAATATGAAGTTCATTGAATGTACATCATCTTTTTGTTTTTACTCTGAGCTTTTACCTTTGCTGTTTCTATTTCTCAAGTACCATTCTCCTCTGTATCTATCTGATAAACTTTGTGCTTCCTTCATTATTCAAGTAAAATGTACTGTTCTCATTAATACTCTTTAATTACCCAGTTGATTAGTGTAGTAAAGTGTCTAGAACATAATAAATACTTAATAAATGTTAAAATTTAAATATCATATCATATATTAATACATGTTATTTTATTCTGGTCTTGAAGATGGGATGTAGGCTCTAGGTGACAGGTTGTACCAACAAAATTGTAGATTTCTTTCAATTCCGAGATTCTATAGGTCTGTGGTTTATTCTAAACTGAACATTAGCTCACTGGCACTTCAATAGAATTCTTTGGCCATTGTTTCTCATTGTTGTGTCCAGGATAAGCCATATTTTATAGGACTTAAACAAAAAATCATATTTTATTACTCCCCTCACCTACTCCTATGACATAGTTTAAATTCAAACAAGTCCAAGTAAGTCACTAAAGTCTACACCTTGCCTTAGGGATGAAAATGCCTGGGAAAGAAAATCCCTAATTTTGTCAGCAAAATGAAACTTTAAATCTCTCCGTATCCTACCATAGTGCTCCATGTTTTCACTTTCTTTCTGTCATCTTTTCTCTTCCCTCCCTGCTGACATTAGAATAAAAATGTGCTACCCTAAGTTAACTGATAAGTTATCAAAAATCACCTGTTATTTTTATTATTTTATTTTTTGGAGATAAAGTCTCTCTCTGTTGCCAGGCTGGAGTGCAATGGCATGATCTTGGCTCACTAAAACTTCCACCTCCCGGATTCAAACGATTCTCCCACCTCAGCCTCCTGAGTAGCTGGGACTGCAGGTGCACGCCATCACGCCCAGCTAATTTTTGTATTTTTAGTAGAGACGGGGATTCACCATGTTGGCCAGGATTGTCTCGATCTCCTGACCTCATGATCCACCCTCTTCAGTCTCCCAAAGGGCTGGGTTTACAGGCGTGAGCCACTGCACCTGGCCAATCATCTGTTATTTCTATAGCTCAAAGGTAGATACTGTTTCAATAACTAGAGTTCTATGGGTAGGATTTGTTAGTGCTTTTTAGATGTATCATTGTAAACTTGAGGTCTTTTAAAATGGAGTGATTGGAAGCTTGAAGTATTATCCCATGAACAATCAAGCTTTAGAATTTGGCTACCCTTAAATTTTTGTCTGCATAAAATCATTGTATATCACATTTTATCATAAAGAATCTTGGTTGTTGTCTAATGCTTATACTGAAAATCTCTGCTACATTTAATTTGTACCAATGTAATCATCAAACAAAACTCAAATCAGAACATCCTCTTCTATTCCAGCAGGGGCTTCCTTTGCTATAAGATACTTTCAAAGGGTCCCTGAAGTAGCAGACGTGTGCTTTGTAAGCAATTATTTTCCAAGTTTGTATTTCTAAATCACTTTAGGTATAATGAGGTGACACTCAAGTTAGAAGTGGGTCTGCTTCAGGCCCCAGGTCTTCTGGCACCAGGGATTGCTGGTAGAGGCTTGGATTCTAAATCAATTAGAATAAAAGAATTATTAAAAAACCAAGGGACTCAGGTTGCCAAGATTTTTCACTGTGATAAACCATTTTTGCATTATAGGGTCTAGTCACTCATTTAAAGATAACAGAAAAGGAAAAGAAAACTACAAATGCTGGAAAGGAAGATGAACTATTTAATAACACAGATATGAAAGCAGTCAACACGACCTTGGGTCAAGATGTACATATTATTATACTCCAATAAATCTTATGCAATTGTCCAATAGTGGCCCCACAGGTCGAAATTTTAATACGGTGAATTCAAAGATCAATAAACTATTTAAAGTATATTATCTCATTTGTTCTTAAATTCTAGCCCTTGTTGACATGATCAATACATAATTTCTCACAAATGACCAGCAACATTATACACAGAATAAGTAAACTGAAAAAGTGTAACACATATTTGTGTGTATAATAGGTGATTATTTTTAAATTAAATAATTATTTTAAGTTTTACAAGTATTGAATGAATAATTCTTTAGGATATAATGCTGCTGTGTTAAAAAAAATGAATAATTATTGATGTAAAATTCCAAACAATACTGAAAAATACTGAGTAAAAACACACTCCTCACTTATCCTGAAGCCAATATTATTAATACATTAATATATATCCTTTGAGGTCTTTTACCATGCATTCATAGTGTGTTGCACTATGTTATACATACATACATACATAAATACACCTGTAGAGTTTTAGACATTTAAAATTTTTATTGTTTTTATTTTGTTTTTAGGGAGGCCTCATCTCATATGCACACAAAACTCAGGAGTCAGAAGGCCTGGATTTAAAATCTTCAGCCTTCTCCAAGTCACTACACCTCTCTGTCCCTCAGCTTCCTCTTATTTAAAATATGGATAATAACAGTATACACCTCAAATAATTTTGTGAGAATTGTTGCATGTGTATGTGTTCCACAATTCTTAATACTTCATATATATGAAATACTTAGAACCATTGCTAGCACATAGTAAACATTATGGAAGTTTGTTATTTTTATTATTTTACACTCTACAACCCCCCTTTCACTTAACAATATGGTGATTTTTTTCTGGATCATTCCATAAAGATTTATCATATTCATTTTAAATGTTGCATAGTATTCCATACTCTGGAAGTAATTTATTCTCCTGTGGAGAGATCTTTTAATTTTTTTTCTGTTTTTCAAAATTAGCATCTGTTGCAATGAGCATCGGGGGTGTGTGTGTGTGTGTGTGTGTGTGTGTGTATCTGCATTTATGTGAGTACACCTGTAACTTCCATTCCTATAATTAAATTGTTGGATCAAATAGTATAAAAATTATCTTTTAAGAAACCCACAAATCATCATCTAAAATGCATGAGAAATTTGCATCACACCAACAGTGAGTACTGGTGTCTTCACAACCTCCCCTGCACTCCAGCAATTCTATACAACTCTTTTGAAGTTGTAGTTCTCTCAGTGGTGAAATCGGGCATTACCAACCAAATAGAATATTAACACTTTTAAATTTCATGTAATCTAATGAATAAAAAATAGTAATCTTTTGTTAAAATAATTTTGGATTCATCTAATTAATGATAAAGTTGGACATCTCATAGATTATGTATTTTTTGTCTATATGTTGGGTTTTATCTTCAAATTGATGATTTTTGAGATCTAACATATTATGATTATTAATTATTTGAATCAGATATGTTAAATGTTTTTCATATTCTTTGCATGCTTTTAGATTTTGTTAATGTCTTTTATTACTGTAAAATCTTTACATTTCATTGTAGTAAAATATGACTTCTATATTTTGTGTTCTATATAATGCATATTAAGACTTTTCTATTTTTGGTAGTTTTTAAATATGTAAATCTTGAATCCGCCAGAAATTTACATTTCTGTAAACTAAAGTGTGAAAAATATCTGTCTTACTTTCCCCATATGACTAACAATAGCCAATACCATTTAGTAAGTAGTCTGTCTTTCCCCTAATTATTTGAAATGCCATTATATCACACACTAAATTCCCATATATAATGAGTCTTAGACTCATTATGCTCTCTACTGATAGATTTATATTCTCTATTCTCTTCCACTAATAAGTTTGTCTATTCATGCACCAATACCTCATAGTTTTAGTTAAAATAGTTTTATAGTATGTTTTAATATCTGTTAGGGCAATGCCATTATTACTGGGTTTTTTTTTTCAGTTTTTTTACAGCTATCTTTATTGTTGTTATCTTCCAAATTCATAATCAGCTTGTCAAGTTCTGCAAAGCCAAATTGAAATTTTTATCAGAATTTAATTAAATTTATAGATCAATTTAGTTTAACTCTTTTAAATTATTTATATTCAGGATCATGTTATTTATTTCTACTTCCTTCAGTAGAAGAAAGTAAAATTGACTTTTATCTTAGTTAATTTGCGTTTCCATTTGAGTTTATCTATTCTGAATGTGACTTTCATTTCTATTTTTATCTATTCCCTGATATGTCTTTCATTACCATTTTGTAATTTTCTTCATGAACTAGGAACAATAATAATGATAAACTAAACCTACCATAGAATTTACTCTGCCAGGCACTTTTCTAACTAATTTACACATATTCTCCTTCTTTAATCCATACAAAAACCCTGTGAAATAGTTATTATATTTTGCATTTTTAAAACGAGGTAATTGAGGTACATTAAAAAATTGCTCAGCATACAATTAGTAAGCAGTAGAGCTGTGATTCACATTTAGGTAGTCTGGGTCCATTGTCTATGTCCCTAGGAATTAGTTAGGTATATTATCATTATTTGTGTATTTTATGTCATGATACTTTGTAATTTTTCTTATACTTTAAGTTCTGGCGTACATGTGCAGAATGTGCAGGTTTGTTACATACGTATACTGTGGCATACTGTGCCATGGTGGTTTGCTGCACCCATTAACCCATCATCTACATGAGGTACTTCTCCTAATGCTATCCTTCCTCTAGCCTCCCAACCCGACAGGCCCTGGTGTCTGATGTTGCCCTCCTTGTGTCCATGTGTTCTCATTGTTCAACTCCCACTTAAGAGTGAGAACATGTGGTCTTTAGTTTTCTGTTCTTGTGTTAGTTTGCTGAGAATGATGGTTTCCAGCGTAATCCATGTCCCTCCAAAGGACATTAACTCATCCCTTTTTTATGGCTGCATAGTATTCTATAAATCATTCTATTATAAAGACACCTGCACACATATGTTTATTGCAGCACTGTTCACAATAGCAAAGACTTGGAACCAATCCAAATGCCCATCAATGATAGACTGGATAAAGATACTTTGTAATTTTTATTGCAACTGAGACTCTGAACTTTTCTCCTATTAAATTTTCTAATTGCCTATTGACAATATATGAAGAAAATGTTTTCTGTAAGACTTGGTATTATAAACATAATTATTAAAGACAGTTTTGAATATCAAATGTAGTGCTGCTTGAAGTCCAAAACTAGGCAAAGACTCAATCAGTGGATATTTAGTTTTGTTTCTGACTTTCCAATGGAATGACTGCATTATACCTAAGAGTTGGTATCTTTTAGAGTACATCAATAAAATGAGATGAGAAAGAAGTTATCTTCTTATTCTTTCTTCAAAACAACAATGGACCTTATTAAACCTTTATCAAACATTTATTAAACACAAAAGAAAGCTATGCTCATTGTACCATATGGACAACATGAATGTAAAATATAATTGCACATTAGTAGTTTTGTGACTAATGAAGCTTTAAAAAATTCAGCGTTGAAAATCATTATGGTAATTACATAAATATTTGTTGATCCTATATTTTAAAAGAAACACCTTGCTTCTCACATTATAGTGAGTAAAATTAAATAGTTTGAAACTGTGTGACCTAGTAGGGGCAGAGGAACATCCATGATTTTTACTTTCTTACCTGGATATATTTTTCTCTTACCTTATAAATATTTCTTTTCCTGCTACTAAGTTTTCATTTTCTTTAAGACATTTGTCTGCCTGGTAGAAACCTCAAACAAGCAATATGATTTCCAATAAAGAAAAAAAAATCAACAAAAAAGGGATTGATCTTAGCAAGAAGGTTAAATAGGAAGACCTAGACTTTCCTTCCCCCATGAAAATACTGATTTAATGGTAACACAGAAATAGAGCTTTATAAATTACCTGACAAATAATTCAAAATAACCACTAAAAAGATGCCCAACAATTTCAAGAAAATATGCTTGAACAAAATGACAATAGTAGCAAAGAGATAAAATATATTTTTAAAACAATAGAATTTTTAAGCTAAAGAATAGAATGAACTGAAAAATTCACTGGAGAAACTCAACAGCTGACTTAATAAAGCAGAAGAAAGAATGACTGAAATAAACAGACTATCTAAATTTATTCGGTCAGAAGAGGAAAAAAAAGACTAAAAATTAGTGAAGAAAACCTGAGAGACCTATGGGACAACATCAAATAGACTAATGCATACATTGTGAGGGTGTCAGATGGTATAGAGAGAAATAAAGGGAGAGAAATAAAGCTTATATAAAGGAATAAATTACCTGAAACTTCCCAAACTGGGAGAAGCAAATGGGCGTCCGAATTTAAGAAGCCAATAGATTTCTAAATAGAATGAACCAAAAAAGTCCACACCAAGACACATTATAATGAAATTCTCTAAATTAAAAAAAGAAGAAAAGATGAAAGCAGCAAAAGTGATTTCTCACGTAAAAGTAAGCCTTCATAAGATTATCAGCAGATTTCTTAGCAGGAACATTACAGGCTAGAGAAGGTTTGAGATTATATAGTCAAAGTGCTGAAAGAAAAACAAAATGCAACAAATCAACTCTGTCGACCAAGAATACTTTGTCTAGCAAAACTGTCCTTAGAAAATGAAGGAGAAATATTTTCCCAAATAAATACAAGCAGAGAGAGTTTATCACCACTAGACTTGCCATACAGGAAATGTTAAAGGGAGTTGTTAAATTGAAACAAAAAGAGAGTACACGTGAAAGCATACGAAAGTATAAAGCTCACTGGTAAAAATAAATATGTGGACAAAGACAGAAAACTGTAATAATGTAGTGCAATGGTGGTTTATACAATATTTTAGTTCTGGTAAAGAAGTTAAATGATAAAAGTATTTAAAAATTGTAAGTATAAAACACGTCAATAAAAATACCACATATAAAGATAAAATTTGATGCCAAAATATAAAGTGGCAAAGGGTAGAGTTAAACTATAACAAAAGACAAAGAAGTACATTATAAAATAAAAATGTCAATTCACCAGGAAGATATAACAATTATTTATACAATGCAGTAAAGTTTATTGATGTTTATTATTTGTTGTCCCATAAGTCTCTTAGGTTTTTAATTATTTATTGTTACATCTTCCTGGTGAACTGACATTTACTATTTTATAAGGTACTTCTTTGTCTTTGTTATAGTTTTTAACTCTACCTTATATCACTTTATGTTTTGGTGTCAAATTTAATCTTTTTATATGGTATCTTGAGACTATTACTCTAAATGAAACAACTCAGGAATGGAAAACCAAACATCATATGTTCTCACTCATAGTGGGAGCTAAGCTATGAGAATGCAAAGGCACAAGAATGACACAATTGACTTTGGGGACTCGGGGAAAGGTTGGGAAGGGAGTGAAAAATAAAAGGCTACAAATTGAGTGCAGTGTATACTACTTGGGTGATGGGTGCACCAAAATATCACAAATTACCACTAAAGAACTTACTCATGTAACCAAGCACCACCTGTTCCCCAATAACCTATGGAAATACAGAATTAAATCTATCTATCTATCTATCTATCTATCTATCTATCTATCTATCTATCTATCTCTCTATCTCTCTATCTATCTATCTATCTGAACTCAACACCATAGCACCCAAATATATAAAGCAAATGCTGACAGAACTAAAGGGAGAACTAGACAGAAACACAACAATAGTAGGATATTTCAATATCTAACTTTCAATAATGAATAGACTATTTGGAGAGAAGATCAATAAGGAAACAGGATTTGAACAACATTATAGATCAAATAGTCCTAAAAGACATAAAAAATAGTCTACCCAAGAGTAGCAGATTACACTTTCTTCTCAAGTGCACATGGAACTTTCTCCAGAATAGATCACATTAGGCTACAAAAGAGGACTTAACAAATCTAAGAAAGTTGAAATTATACCAAGTATATTTCTGACCACAATGGACTGGAAGCAAAAATTAACAGTACAAAGAAACTACAAATTCACAAATAAGAGGAAATTAAACAACATATTCTCGAGAAACCAATAGATGAAATAAGAAGTAAAAAGGGAAATTAGAAAATATCTTGAGACAAACAAAAACACATTATACCAAAACTTATAGGATGCAGTAAAAGCAGTATTAAGAGGGAAGTTTATAGTGGTAAATGTCAATATTAAAAAATAAGAAATATGTTTAATAAACAATTTAAATTTTATCTCAAAAATACTAGAAAAAGAAGAACAAATTAACACCAAAGTTGGCAGAGGCAAGGAAATAATAATAATAGAACATAAATAAATATAATAGAGATTAGAAAGGTAATATTTTTAAAAAATCAACAAAACTGAGTTATTTTTAAAGCACAAAAGAATGACATTTAGCTAGACTAAGAAAAAGAGAAAAGACACAAATTCTAAAAATAAGAAACAAAAGAGAATATATCACAAACAATGCCACAGAAATAGAAAGGTTTGTAAAAATACTATGAACAATAATATGCCTGCAAATTGAGTAATCTAGAAGAAATTAGTAAGTTCCTAGAAACATAAACATACCAAGACTGAATCATGAAGAAACAGAAAATCTGAACAGACATATCTAGTAAGGAGGTTAACTCAGTAATAGTAATTAAAACAAACAAAAAAATTAAAACAAACATTACAAAAAGTAAAATAAATAAATAAATAAATAAATCTTCTAGAGAATTCTACAAACTTCTAAAGAAAAATTAAGGCCATTCCTTCTCAAAATCTTCAAAAATATACAGTAAGAGAAGACTCTTCCAAACTCATTGTATGAGGTTATCATTACACTCATGCCAAATCCAGATAAAGACATATTCTAAGAAAAAAACACCCTGACATTACTATCTCTGATAGATAGAGATGCAGAAATCTTCAACAAAATACTAGTAAACAAAATTCAACAGCACATGAAAAGAATCATGCACAATGTCCAAGTGGAATTTGTTCCTGGGATGCTTCAGTACAGAAAAAAAAAAAAAAAAACAACTATCAGTGTGATACAGCATATTAACAGAATTAAAAATGAAAATGACATGATCATCTCAATACGTTTTATGAAAAGCACTGAAAAATTTCAATACAATTTTATGTTTAACACATTCAACAAACTGGGAATTAAATAAAGTTATCTCAAAATAATAAAAGTTATAGATGGAAAACCACAGGTAACAACATACACAAAAAAGAAGAACTAAAAAGTTTTCCTCTAAGGTTAGGAGAGAGGCAAGGATGCCCACACTCACCACTTCTATTCAACACAGTACTAGAAGTCCTAGCTAGAGCAACTAGTTGAGATAAATAAATAAATAAATAAATAAAGACATCTAAATCAGAAAGAAAAATTATTTCTGTTTACAGATTTCTCTCTCTCTCTCTCTCTCCCACACACACATGCACACTCGCGCACGCACACACATACACATACACAAACCTGTTAGAACTAATAAACAAATTCAGCAAAGTGTGAGGACATAAAATCAACATGCAAGACACAGGTGTTTCTGTACACTAACAGTACACAATCTGAAAAGGAAACTAAGAAAGCAATCCCATTTACAATAGCATCAAAAAGAATGAGATACTTAAGAATAAACTCAACCAAGTAGGTGAATGACTGGTATACTAAAAACGACAAAACACTTGTTAAAAGAAATTAAATAACACACAAATAAGAATAACATCTCATGTACACAGATGAAAAGACTTACTAATGTTAAAATGCCTATACTACACAAAGCAATCTACAAATTCAAGACAATCCCTGCCAAGCTCTGAATGACATTTTTTGCAGAAATAGATAAAACAATTCTAAAATCCCTATGGAATCACAAAGAACCCTAAATTTTCAAAACAGTCTTGAGAAAGAACAAAGCTAGAGACTTTGAAACATATTACAAAGCAACTGTAGCATTGTGGTACTGACATAAATGTAGACAGATAGACCAATGGGACAGCAATAGAACCCATCCACGTATGACCAAATGATATTTGACAAAAGTGCCAACATTACACATAATGGGGAAAGGATTCAACTCAACTCAGTGGG
Source organism: Mandrillus leucophaeus (assembly GCF_000951045.1). Lineage (NCBI taxonomy): Eukaryota > Metazoa > Chordata > Mammalia > Primates > Cercopithecidae > Mandrillus > Mandrillus leucophaeus. The sequence continues at coordinate 4,928,916 of NW_012101432.1, read as the reverse complement.
AAAACTGGGTTTCTTCATGCAGAAGAGTGAAATTGGGCCCTTATGTTATATTATACATAAAAACCAACTCAAAATGGTTTACACATAAATGTAAGACCTTAAACTACAAAACTCCTGGAAGAAAACACAGAAGAAAAGTTTCATAATATCAGTGTTAGCAATTATTTTTTGGATATGACACCAAAAGCACAGGCAATAAAAGGAAAAAAAAATCAAGAGAGTGCATCAAACTAAAGAGCTTCTGCGCAGCAAAGGTAACAATCGACAGAGTGAAAAAGCAATCTATAGAGTAGGAGAAAATATGTACGAACAATATCTCTGATAAGGAGTTAGTATCCAAAACATATAAATAACTTCTACAATTCATTGGCCAAAACAAAAAACTTGGTTAAAAAATGTGCAAAGAATGTGAATAGACATTTCTCCAAAGAAGACATGCAAAAGGTCAATAGGTATATAAAAAGAGGTTCAATATCACTAGTCATCAGGGATATGCAAATCAAAACTGCAGTTAGATATCTAACTACAATTAGATATCACCTCACAGTGGTTGCAGTGGCCATCATATATGTGTATACATTATACATAAATACATACATCAAGTGTTAGGAGGACGTGGTGAAATTGGAACTCTTGTAAACTGTTGGTAGGAATGAAAAAATGCAATTTCTGTTGAAAACAAGATGGAGGTTCCTCAAAAAACCAAGAATAGAACTACCATATGATTCAAGTATCTCACTTTTGGATATTTATCCCAAAGAACTGAAAACAGAATGTTGAATAGTTATTTCCACTCCTATGTTCATTGCAGAATTATTCACAATAACTAAGATATGGAGCCAATCTACAAGTCCAATGATGGATAAATGGGTAAAGAAAATGTAGCATATACATAAAACGGAATATTATTTACCCTTAAAAAAGAAGGAAATCCTGACATATGCTACAGCATAGATGAACCTGGAGGTCATTATGCTAAGTGAAATAAGCCAGTCACAGAAGGACAAATACTGCATGATTCTTTATATGAGATATCTAAAGTAGTCAAACTCATGGGACCGGAAAGTAGAATGGTGGTTTCAGGGAATGGGGGAAGAGGGAAACGAGGAGCTGTTGTTCAATAGTATAGAATTTCCATCAATAAAGATGAAAAAATTCTAGAGATCTGCTGTACAACATTGTGCATAACATTAGCAATACTCTTCTGTATACTTGAGAATTTGTTAAGAGTATAGATATTATGCTATGTGTTTTTTGCCACAATAAAAAAAAGGAGAGAGAAACAAATGAAACGCTTAAGTTGATTTGCTGTTACATATTTTTTTTCAATGGTAAAGTTGTCTGGTTTCAGTGGTTCCTTGATCAGTGATTAGTAAACTACTGCCCACAGAACAAATCCAACCTGCCATGTCTTTCTGTAAATAATTTTTTATTGGAACACAACCATGCCCACTTGTTTACATATTGTCTATAGCCATTTATGATCTATAACAGCAGAATTATATAGGTGTGACAGAGACCATGTGACCTATGAAGCCTGAACTATTTACTCTCTGGGCCTTTGCATAAAAAGTTGACTGTGATCTGAATAGTAGGAATTTCTTTAGTTCATTTAAAGCCAAGCATGTATGTGTTTAATAAATATCTGTGAGCCATGCTGTTAGTACTACTGTTGATACTAATATTGAAATGCAAACTCTATAATACTTTGAACACATAAAATTAATATAAAGAATTAGCATAGAATTTTAAAACTGGATTGAAATTCTGTCTCATCTATTCCAATAGACAAAGGACATGAGAAACAGAGGAGCAAATTCTGGTAGTTATTACAACATGAACCATTCCAAAACAGCAACTGCATATTGTTTCTTGGGAATCTATGTTTAACTTAGCAGATCTCCTGTCTGGCTGGGCTCTGTTGATATTAACTGGGCTTGCTCAAACATTTGCGATGAACCAATGAGTTGGTTAGGAGCTGGCTGCAGCTGGGATGGCATCAGCTTGGATGAATTAGGTGTGTTCCAAATACCTCTTTAATCCCTTTTTTCAGTAGGGCAGCCTGGACACATTCTCATGGTCATGATGGGAGGGGTGGGGGAATTCATGAACACAATGGAAATGCACTTTTTTCAGGCCTTTGTTTTCATCAGCTTTGTTAATGTTTACTGTCCAAATTAAGGCATATGACCAAAACCAGAGTCTACGTTGATGGGCATCAATAGTGTGGATACTTGCAAGCATGAAAACATGGGGCTATTAACACAATCAGTTATCCTGGAATCTCGGGCAGGATGGCCGAATAGGAACGGTTCGGGTCTGCAGCTCCCAGTGAGATTGATGCAGAAGGTAGGTGATTTCTGCATTTTCAGCTGAGGTACACAGTTCGTCTCACTGGGACTGGTTGAACACTGGGTGCAGCCCATGGAGGGCGAGCTGAAGCAGGCTGGGACATTGCCTTACCCAGGAAGTGCAAAGGGGTCTGGGGATTTCCCTCTCGCCGCCAAGGGAAGCCATGAGGGACTGTGTGGTGAGGGACTGTGTGGTGAGGAACGGTGCACTCCAGCCCAGATACTGTGCTTTTCCCATGGTCTTCACAACCCGCAGACCAGGAGATTCCCTCTGGTGCCTACATCACCAGGGCCCTGGGTTTCAAGCACAAAACTGGGCGACCGTTTGGGGAGACACCCAGCTAGCTACAGGGGTTTTTTTCATACCCCAGTGGCACCTGGAATACCAGCGAGACAGAACCATTCACTCCCCTGGAAAGGGGGCTGAAGCCAGGGAGCCAAGTGGTCTACCTCAGTGGATCTCATCCCCACAGAGCCCAGCAAGCTAAGATCCACTGGCTTGAAATTCTCACTGCCAGCGCAGTAGTTTGAGGCCAGCTTGGGACACTGGAGCTTTGTGAGGGGAGGGGTATCCACCATTGCTGAAGCTTAAGTAGGCAGTTTTACCCTCACAGTGTAAACAAAGCTGTTGGGAAGTTCGAACTGGGTGGAGCCCACCGCAGCACCACAAAGTGGCCAGACTGCCTCTCTAGATTCCTCCTCTCTGGGTAGGGTATCTCTGAAAAAAAAGGCAGCATCACCAGTCAGAGACTTATAGATAAAACTCCCATCTCCCTGAGACAGAGCACCTGGGGAAAGGGGAGGCTGTGGGCGCAGCTTCCGCAAATTTAAACCTCCCCGCCTGACAGCTCTGAAAAGAGCAGCAGATCTCTCAGCACAGTATTCGAGTTCTGATAAGGGTCAGACTGCCTCCTCAAGTGGGTCCCTGACCCCCATGTATCCTGACTGGGAAACACCTCCCAGTAGGTACCGACAGACATCTCATACAGGAGAGCTCTGGTGGGTGCCCCTCTGGGATGAAGCTTCCAGAGGAAGAAATAGGCAGAAATCTTTGATGTTCTGGAGTCTCCACTGGTGATACCCAGACAAACAGGGTCTGGAGTGAAACTCCAACAAATTCCAGCAGACCTGCAGCAGAGAGGCCTGACTCTTAGAAGGAAAACTAACAAACAGAAAGGAATAGCATCAACATCAACAAAAAGGATGTCCACTCAGAGACCCCATCCGAAGGTCACCAACATCAAAGACCAAAGGTAGATAAATCCATGAAGATGGGAAGAAACCAGCACAAAAACGTTGAAAATTCCAAAAACCAGAATGCCTCTTTTCCTTCAAAGGATCACAACTGCTTGCCAGCAAGGGAACAAAACTGGACGCAGAATAAGTTTGACGAATTGACAGAAGTAGGCTTCAGAAGGTGGATAATAACAAACTCCTCCAAGCTAAAGGAGCATGTTCTAACCCAATGCAGGGAAGCTAAGAACCTTGAAAAAGGATTAGACAAATTGCTAACTAGAATAACCAGTTTAGAGAAGGACATAAATGATATGATGGAGTTAAAAAGCACAGTGCAAGAACTTTGTGAAGCATACATAAGTATCAATAGATGAATCGATCAAGCAGAAGAAAGGATATCAGAGATCGAAGATCCACTTAATGAAATAAAGTGAAAGAACAAGATTAGAGAAAAAAGAATGAAAATGAATGAACAAAGCCTCCAAGAAATATGGTACTGTGAAAAGACCAAATCTACATTTGATTGGTGTACCTGAAAGTGACGGGGAGAATGGAACAAAGTTGGACAAACACTCTTCAGGATATTATCCAGGAGAACATGCACAAGCTAGCAAAACAGGCCAACATTCAAATTCAGGAAATACAGAGAACACTACAAAGATACTCCTCAAGAAGAGCAACCCCAAGACACATAATTGTCAGATTCACCAAGGTTGAAATAAAGTAAAATAAAGGGTGGCCAGAGAGGGCAATAAAGCACAGCCAGAGAGAAAGGTCGGGTTACCCACAAAGGGAAGCCCATCAGACTAACAGCGGATATCTCTCGGCAGAAACCCTACAAGACAGAAGACAGTGGGGGTCAATATTCAACGGTCGTAAAGAAGAGAATTTTCAACCCAGAATTTCTTATCCAGCCAAACTAAGCTTCATAAGTGAAGGAGAAATAAAATCCTTTAGAGACAAACAAATGCTGAGAGATTTTGTCACCACCAGGTCTGCCTTACAAGAGCTCCTGAAGAAAGCACTAAACATGGAAAGGAGCAACTGGTACCAGCCACTGCAAAACATGCCAAATTGTAAAGACCATCAATGCTAGGAAGAAACTGCATCAACTAACAGGCAAAATAACCAGCTAACACAGGGTCAGATTCACATATAACAATATTAACCTTAAATGTAAATGGGCTAAATGCTCCAATTAAAAGAGACAGACTGGCGAAGACCCATCAGTGTGCTGTATTCAGGAGACCCATCTCCTGAATACACAGGCTCAAAATAAAGTGATGGAGGAATATTTACCAAGCAAAAGAAAAGAAAAAAATAGCAGGGGTTGCAATCCTAGTCTCTTATAAAACAGACTTTAAACCAACAAAGATCAAAAGAGACAAAGAAGGGCATTACCTAATGGTAAAGGGATCAATGCAACAAGAAGTGCTAACTATACTAAATACATATGCACCTAATACAGGAGCACCCAGATTCATAAAGCAAGTTCTTAGAGACCTACACAGAGATTTAGACTCCCACACAGTAACAGTGGGAGACTTTAACACCTCACTGTCAATATTAGACAGGTCAATGAAACAGAAAATTAACAAGGATATTCAGGACTTGAACTCAGCTCTGGACCAAGCAGATCTAATAGACACCTATAGAACTCTCCACCCCAAAACAACAGAATATACATTATTCTCAATACCACATCATACTTAATCTAAAATTGACCACATAATCGGAAGTAAAACACTTCTCAGCAAATGCGAAAGAATCAAAATCATAACAAACGGTCTGTCAGACCATGGTGCAATCAAATTAGAACTCAGGATTAAGAAACTTACCCAAAACTGCACAACTACATAGCAACTGAACAATGTGCTCCTGAATGACTACTGAGTAAATAACAAAATTAAGGCAGAAATAATGATATTCTTTGAAACCAATGAGAACAAAGACACAGAATCTCTGGGACATAATTAAAGCAGTGTTTAGAGGGAAATTTATAGCACTAAGTGCCCACAAGAGAAAGCAGGAAAGATCTAAAATTCACACCATAGCATCACAGTTAAAAGAACTAGAGAGGCAAGAGCAAACAAATTCAAAAGTTAGGAGAAGACAAGAAATAACTAAGATCAGAGGAGAACTGAAGGAGATAGAGACATGAAAAACCCTTCGAAAAATCACTGAATCCAGGAGCTTGTATTTTTAAAAAATCAACAAAATAGACCACTAGCCAGACTAATAAAGAAGGAAAGAGAGAAGAATCAAACAGACACAGCAAAAAAATGGTAAATGGAATATCACCACTGATCCCACAGAAATACAAACTACCATCAGAGAATACTATAAACACCTCTGCACAAATAAACTGGAAAATCTAAAAAATTTGGATAAATTCCTGGACACACAACACCTTCCCAAGACTAAACCAATCAGAAGGCGAATCCCTGAATAGACCAATAACAAGTTCTGAAATTGAGGCAATAATTAATAGCCTACCAACCAAAAGAAGTCCAGGACCAGACAGATTCACAGTTGAATCTATTAGACGTAGAAAGAGGAGCTGGTACCATTCCTTCTGAAACTATTCCAAACAATAGAAAAAGAGGGAATCCTCCCTAACTCATTTTATGAGGCAAGCATCATCTTGGTACCAAAACCTGGCAGAGACACAACAAAAAAAAGAAAATTTCAGGCCAATATCCCTGATGAACATCTATGTGAAAATCCTCAATAAAATACTGGCAAACTGAATCCAGCAGCATATCAAAAAGTTTATCCACTATGATCAAGATGGCTTCATCCCTGGGATGCAAGGCTGGTTCAACATATGCAAATCAATAAACGTAATCCATCATATAAACAAAACCAATAACAAAAACCACGTGATTATCTCAATAGATGCAGAAAAGGCCTTTGACAAAATTCAACATCACTTCATGCTAAGAACTCTCAATAAACTCGGTAATGATGGACTGTATCTCAAAATAATAAGAGTTATTTATGACAAACCCACAAGCAATATCATACTGAATGGGCAAAACTGGAAGCATTCCCTTTGAAAACTGGCAGAAGACAAGGAGGCTCTCTCTCATAGCTCCTATTCAACATAGTATTGAAAGTTCTGGCCAGGGCAATTAGGCAAGATGAAGAAATAAACAATATTCAAAAAGGAAAAGAGGAAATCAAATTGTCTCTGTTTGCAGAGGCCATTATAGAATATTTAGAAAATCCCATAGTCTCAGCCCAAAATCTCTGTGAGCTGATCAGCAACTTCAGCACAGTCTCAGGGTACAAAATCAATGTGAAAAATCACAAGCATTCCTATACACCAATAACAGACAAAGAGCCAAATCATGAGTGAACACCAATTCACAATTGCTACAAAGAGAATAAAATACCTAGGAATACAACTTCCAAGGGATGTGAAGGACCTCTTCAAGGAGAACTACAAACCACTGCTCAAGGAAATAAGAGAGGACACAAACAGATAGAAAAACATTCCATGCTCATGTATAGAAAGAATCAATATCATGAAAATGGTCATACTGCACAAAGTAATTTATAGATTCAATGCAATCCCCATCAATCTACCACTGTCTTTCTTCACAGAATTAGAAAAACCTACTTTAAATTTCATATGGAACCAAAGAAGAACCCATATAGCCAAGACAATGCTAAGCAAAAAGAACAAAACTGGAGGCATCATGCTACCTAACTTCAAACTATACTACAAGGCTACAATAACCAAAACAATGTGGTACTGGTACCAAAACAGATGTATAGACCAATGGGACAGAACAGAAGCCTCAGAAACAACACTACACATCTTCATGCATCTGATCTTTGACAAACCTGACAAAAACAAGAAATGAGGAAAGGATTCCCCATTTAATAAAAGCTGTTGGAAAAACTGGCTAGTCATATGCAGAAAACGGAAACTGGACCCCTTCCTTACACCTTATACAAAAATTAACTCAAGATGGATTACAGACCTAAATGTAAGACCTAAAACGATAAAAACTCTAGAAGAAAACCTAGGCAATACCATTCAGGACATAGGCATGGGCAAGGACTTCATAACTAAAACACCAAAGGCAATGACAACAAAAGCCAAAATTGACAAATGAGATATAATTAAACTAAAAAGTTTCTGCACAGCAAAAGAAACTATCGTCAGATTGAACAAGCTACCTATAGAATGAGAGAAAATTTCTGTAATCTATCCATCTGACAAAGGGCTAATATCCAGAATCTACAAAGAATTTAAACAAATTTACAAATAAAAAACAACCCTATCAAAAAGTGATTGAAGGATATAAACAGACAGTTCTCAAAAGAAGACATTTATGCAGCCAACAAACATATGGAAAAAAGCTCATCATCACTGGTCATTAGAGAAATGCAAATCAAAACCACAATAAAATACCATCTCACAGGAGTTAGAATGTCGAGCATTAAAAAGTCAGGAAACAAGAGATGCTGGAGAGGATGTGGAGAAATAGGAACGCTTTTACGCTGTTGGTGGGAGTGCAAATTAGTTCAACCATTGTGCAAGACAGTGTGGTGATTCCTCAAGGATCTAGAACTAGAAATACCATTTGACCCAGCAATCCCATTACTGGGTATATACCCAAAGGATGATAAATCACTCTACTGCAAAGACACATGCACACGTATGCTTATTGTGACACTGTTTGTGATAGCAAAGACTTGGAACCCACTCAAATGCCCACTAATGATAGACTGGATAAAGAAAATGTGGCAGATATACACCATGGAATGCTATGCAGCCATAAAAAGGAATGAGTTCATGTCTTTTTCAGGAACATGGATGATACTGAAAACCATTATTCTCAGCAAACTAACATGAGAATAGAAAACCAAACACTGCATGTTCTCACTCATAAGTGGGAATTGAACAATGAAAACACATGGACACAGGGAGGGAAACATCACACACCAGTGTCTTCCAGGGAGTGGGGGGCTAGGGGAGGGACAGCATTGGGAGAAATACCTAATGTAGATGACGAGTTGATGGGTACAGCAAACCAACATGGCACATATATACCTATATAACAAACCTGCATGTTCTGCACATGTTCCCCAGAACTTAAAGTATAATAATAATAATAATAGAAGACAAAAAATACAGTCAGTCCACCCAATGCACTAAATAACTTGTGCAAAACCACAGCATATTTTAGCATCTGTCATTCCTCTCCTGAGTTCTTTCTATCATACCAAATAATTATTAATAATTATTAGTAAAGTTCTTCATCATATAAGTTAAAAGAGGTTAATCATTTTGGGTAAAACGTAGTGAGCAGTGGCTCATCATAATCACATAGACCACGCTTTTAATAGAAATATAAGATAATTTAATATATTTAAAAAGTGAATACATTCATCTAAGCTTCAAAGAAGCTATTTTTAATTGGCACTAAAAAGAAGAAATCTTTTAAATTTCTGTATATATTGGCATTTTCACAAAGAATGGATTTGATGCTTACATGATTAAAAATACCATTAATCAACGGATGACCCCATTTTTTTCTGTCAGATGTACAAGAAGTTGATAATTCTGCGACTATTTTTGTGTTATAGATATTTGAGATAATGATTAATTGAAAGGACAGATGCTAAATATCTTTAGTATTCAAATATTTGCTGACCTAGGATACAGAAGTGATTCACAAAAGAGAAAACCTGTGCAGCACATGCCTTTATTATTTGACTTTCATACATCTTAATTGTGCAGTAGTGTTACTGGTTGACATTAGCAGATGAATGTGCACAAACACACACACACGCATGTGATATGTCATCGATCTTTCTTTCGAGATGCTCACTATTTTGTTCTGCCCCTGATTTTACCAGTGTCAACATAAAATTCAACAGAAAGCACAAAACTTAAAAATGCCATTGGACACACTGAATTCAGATTCCATCGAAGCAGCACCATAACTTTGTTGTGGAGAAGTGGGTGCTCAGTGTAGGTTTCAGTACTAGCAATTTGTGAACTGGTTCTGTGCATACAGTTTGGAGTCAACCTGCCTGTTTTGGAATTCTTACTGCCCCACCTACTAACTGTGTGACCTTGGAAGAACACCTTGACTTCACCAGGCCTTGGTGTAAGGAGTCAGGCTGGGTGTAAAGAGAACTGTAAGTGATCAATGAGCATTTGTTTTAAAAACAGCCTAGGATTTATGGAGTACCTGCTTTACGCCAGATATCGCTTCAGGTGTTAGAATGCAAATCATAATTATAGATTACAGGTTTCAGTTGCTTTCTGTGTGCCACTAAGCAACAGTTTTTATCTAAAACTTTTGGAGTCAGATACGATTTGTAATTAAAAATTTTTAAGACGCTTATGGAGTATACAACAAGCTAAATGGGTCTGGAGCATCACCACTTAATGCAATATATTAGCTTTTCTGTACTGAAACACATCAACAGTCACACCAAATGGGATAAAGTCTACAAACAGCTTCACATTAGTTCAGGCCAGGTTTTGCCAAGTGAGTTTGCTACAAATTTATGAAAAATTTTCCAGTCTCCAGAACATTTTGGATTTGAGTATTGTGAATAAGAGATTGTGTTTCAATTTAACTCCCTTAGTCATCATATCAAACCTATGAATTTGGTGCTGTCATTACTGCTACTTAAGTTCAAGGAAACTGAAGCAGAGTGAGAACAAATAACTCGTCCAATTTTACCCAGCATAGAAGAAACAAAGGCAATCTGGCTTCAGAATAACTATCTGAACTAAATGATGTCAATAATAAGTAAAATAAACTAAGAGAAGCACAGGAAACTCAAGAGTTCATTTGGATGAAACAGACAGCTAACAGGTACAGCCCACAGTGGGAAGAGCAGGTGCTGGTGTGTCCAGGGTACTGTGGGAACTAAACAGAGGTGCAGAGGACCCCCGGGGTGGTGGCGAGGTGGTTCACAGCACTGAACAATTCAGACCACTACGTCTCTGAAATAAGTTAAAATCTAAAATTTAACTTAAAATCTGCCATTTCTTGTGGTATTAGGTTTAGTGTCCACATCTTGACTTCTGAAAAGATACTCTATTTGTTTAAAACAAAACCTGGAATTCCATTGCTAAGGAAAGCAAGCCAGAAAACTCAAGGCTTTTGAGGGCAGCCAAGTTAAATATTGTATCTCTTTTTAAGAAGTTAATCCCCCTGGGTCTTCGACCTTTGTTCTTTGCTCCCAAAGGCAGCGACATATGATGTTTATCTTGCCAAAAATAGTTAAAAGTCATCTAGGAGCTCTCTGCTGAGTGGGCCAACCCGCAGTGACCTTTTAGACTAGACCAACTCCTGTTACGTTAACCTCTGACTTCAGTCCTCTTAACGGCAGTATTCCCCAGCACTGTAATTTCCCTCCCACTGTGTTCTCTCAGGCAAATATTTACTACTGAGGTTTCACAATTTATTTTTCAAACAAAGTGGCAGGGACCACCCTATGCCACCACATCCTCATTTCGTATTAGAACCCATCATTCCCGAGATATAATTTTACCAGAACAAATGTGCTTTAGGGACTTTTGACATGAGATGAAGGTTTGACTTCCTATCAAAACCAAACCAGGCCCTTGTCAGCTTTTAGGTGGATATAAACAAGAAATGCAAGCCTGTAATTGGTGATGGAAATCAGATAAGACCTCTTTAAATACAACCATTGATACAAAAATGTGAACTCGAATTACCTTTGATTAAGTCACTTAAGAAAATAAAGCTGGGGTGGGTTTAAAAGAAGGATTCTGAACACTCTTGTGAACAAGATCTTGTAGTTTTTCTGTGTCTCAGAGGCAAGCTAAAGAAAATTAAAGTCAGAACCGAAGGCTTATGAAAGGAAACAGAACTCAGAATAGAGCTCCCCTCGACCCTTAACATTTCTAAAGTACCAACAATGACAAAAATCCAGCAATTATTCGTTCTCAAGCTGTAGCACGTCATTCTATGCAGTAGAAATCTAAATATCGAAGTAGTCGATGTTTGATATTTAACTTCTTATTGAGCTGTGAGAAATTCAGCCCAACCAGTGACAAACAACCCTCTACTTAACCACTTGACATTAATTTTCCAATAATAATCATTATCCCTGAGTTATTGTATGGAGAGACAGCCTTTTCTAATGCTGGGGTTCTCCATCCTTGGACATTTTATCCTCTTTTCTAGAAAAAATGACATGCAAAAGAGTGAAGCTCCCCCGCCCTGTTTTTGTATTATTTGCGTTCAGCTTCACGACGATATTATTCTCAAGTCCTTAAAATTATTTTCCAATGTATTTGTGTGCCAGAAGTTATAATTAAATATTATGCATTTTATTCAGTAAAAAAAGTTCTAAGTTATTTTCAGATCTCAAAGAGAACTTTGAGGTGGAGGATATAAACATAAATAAAATCTTCTTTCACATCATTAGAGTTTATCAGTTAACAGATATATAGGCAAATATAAGAAGAAAACAAATATACTATATGAAAAAATGTTTTAAGTTCTTTGGATTTTTTTAGCACTTGAATATTGTTTTCCTATCATTATATTATAGAAGCCAAATCCTATTATCGTGTTTGGGCTCTAGCTTAGAAAAACATGGGAATATTCTACAATACATATGTAACATTTCAAAGTCTGCTTCTGGCTTCAGGGACAAGGCCACATAGAAATATTACATATTTAAAAAGAAAGAAAATGACAGTATCTTTTAACAGATGGCATAATTGTTAAGTGGAAACTTTGCTGCTATGTGTTATATTAATGTATTACTTTGGAAATAGTAAATGCTCCATGACCTACCCTCCCCTGTTGTTAACCCCTACTAATATCCTACATTGTCAAATACTCATTTTTATAATATTGTTAGAAAGTTATTTCATTTTACACCTCAATACACGCACACACATACACACACACACATCATATTCATGAGTAACTTTCTAACAGGATACAATTACTTTTCCACAAAGCAATGACGTGAGGACAACTTTGAGCAGTAGTACACAATATATCACATTAGAACATCCTCTGAATCACACACAAAAAAGCATTACACAGATTCTTTTTTTTTTTTTTGCACAACTGTGAGTACTAGTATTTGTATTGAAAATAAAATAATAAAATTAAATTATCTAAATAACTAAGCACATTTATTTATATATATTTTCATATTTACCATGGCGAGGTTTTATTTTTTCCATCTTGTCTCTCTTTGTGTCTTTGACTTACTTTTTCTTTTTAATCAGAGGCATTATTAAGCCATTCTATAAAGCCTTCCACTTTTCTTGGGGCTGCTGTTGAAACCCCTGAAGAAGTATCAAGAGAAAGGATAGGGAGGAGAAACATCAAATTTGTATTTATTTCTTGGAGACATGGTGGTGCTAAGGAAGCAGTAACTCTGCCTGATGGTTACTCATATTCCACTGCTTCACACCTTCTGCGCTGAGGGGATGGAAAAGGGGACTGGAGAGCCATTGTAGGGCTGCCTGTTTGCCACATTTTCCCTAAAAATAGGGTAAGTTATGAACATGCAAAGGCTATCCCTTCCCCAGGATAGAGTTAAAATAAGAGATTGGGAAAAATGCTGGTGTTACGTTAAAAACATTTAAAAAAGTGTACATCTCTCATCAAAATGTATTACTATGTGTTTATTTGTTCAAATGGTAAATACATAAGCCCTTAGATTTAAATATTAAAACTCTAATTTTGGGGAAAATTTTTAATAAAAATAGATTTAATATTTTTAAACAAAAGAACGCTGGCTGTATTCCTAATGACAACAATAATGACTCTCATCTGAAATATAATCAATATCATGTTCTACTTTATTACATTTACATCTCTGCAAATCTATTTTGCATATACACATATAAAATCTCTAGGAATTGTAATATTTCCAAACTACACAGTCAAGGAAATCAAGTTTCCTTTCAGTTATTTTTTCTGTAAAGAACCATTTACAATAAGAAGGTATCTTTGGAACACTCTATAGAAATGTGACTACCTGCACAAGTGAACCCCAATTGGTCCCTTTGTGCAGCTAAAACTAAGATCCCTTTTATTCTCTTTCCCCAAATTGTTATTGAATTTGTGCTCAAGGACTGATTGTGGGAAAAATTGCATTCTCTGTCATAAAAATAAAAAGAAAATATAATAAAGCAGTAATTGGTCAATGACAATTGAGGCAACAACTTTACTGTGCCAGTCAAACATGCATCATAACTGATCTTTGTACTCTGCTCAAGGTGCAGTGCTTTTCATAAAACAAATCCTACCTTATAAAGTTCTTATTTTACACCAGGCTCTTTTATCCTCTGGTACACAATGCTATAAGTTTTATGGCTATTAAAGTGGCTCTTTTGTTCTATAGTACTGCCATCAATAAAAGGACACTGGTAGTAAAGGTGAAAATAGATAATATTAGAAATAGAAAAATGAGATGTTAATTTTATGGTTTTCAATACTGAGAATATGAAAACATGCACATGATTAGTAAGGACCAGGTCTGCTTCCTCCTGCATGTTTTCTTTTCTGCATCTCAATTGCTCCCCTGAGCCACATCTTCTCTTCCTCTCCCCTTTTGGCTACCCAAACACCAGTCCCCTGCTCTTCTACCTCTCTGACCATTTCTCCCTCTTTCTATCAGCAACTATTGTTTTATTCAACTGCTGAATGCTACTGTTCCTCAAGCTTTCACTTCTAGTTCTTTTTCTCCTTTTTCCACCACCTTTTTGGGTAATCTTAAACATTTACTTGGGAATTTATATTGCTAGAGCTAACTTCTTTCCTGAGTGTCAGACTCATTTTTCCAAATGCTTCAAGTTTATTGCAGAGCCAAATAATAACATCATGGTTGGAACCACAGCCTGGAGTCACAGGTACCTTGGATTTTATCACCTGAAAATGGTGATATTAATGCTGACTATACAGGATTACTGTGATGTTAAATGAGATAATGTGTGTGAAGGACATATCATCCAGTACTTAGGGTTTCTCTCTTTCTCTCTCTCTCTCTCTGTCTTTCCTACTTTCTGTTTTTTTCACTTCCCATTGGATGTCTACCCCAATGTGCAGAATGAAATTCACATTTTGCCCTTATACCTGTGCTTTTTCTATTTAACTGAAGAGCAATGTCATATAACCAGCTACAAATCTAGGAATTACCTTAAATCATTCCTCAGATCCAGGTGGTACAATACCTGTCTGTCTTATTTTTTAATGTCTTCTGTGTGTACCAGATCCCCACTACCTCTCTCTTACATGGTTTAATGGGTTTCCAATATTCTACTATTAATAGCTTCCTCTTTCTTTCCCCCTCAATATATGCTGTACATTGCTGCCTAGATTACAATTCTCAGGCATAAATGGGAATGTGCTTTAAAGTTCCTTTGCTTATGCTTCCTTATGCACAGAAGGCCCTCAGCAACAACCCCTTAAGCAATCAGCAGGGGTCAATTGCTTTATCAGTTGACTCATGATTGCAACAGAATTTATGTATCTTTGAGTGTTTTGAAATTAAACAACTTTCTCCTTTGTAGCTTGCAATGAACTTGGTACAATACCTGACACATAATCACCCTCATCAACATCGTTATCGATCTCAGTCTTGATGGTAAATGCTACTGTTATTGAGTGCTGCCTATCTATGT
Source organism: Mandrillus leucophaeus (assembly GCF_000951045.1). Taxonomy (NCBI): domain Eukaryota; kingdom Metazoa; phylum Chordata; class Mammalia; order Primates; family Cercopithecidae; genus Mandrillus; species Mandrillus leucophaeus. The sequence goes on along the minus strand of NW_012101432.1, from coordinate 4,913,670 downwards.
GCCTTGGGCTGTGTTATGTGCTTTACATGTTACCTCATTTAACACTTTATGCCAAACCTATGGAGTAAGCACTATTGCCACCAAAATGAAGCACAGAGGTGTTAAATAAATTGCATCAGGACTCAAAGGTAGTAAGTCATCATTTAAATCCAGACAGTTCAACTATAAAACTTGCCCCCTTAAACACTATTTGATTAACGCAGTGCGTATCAATACATGTTTGCTGAGTAAGTGCACAGAAGCATCAAATTGAAAACAAATGGATTTCTTAAAAAGTGCGTAAAATGAACTAGACAATGAGAATTAAAATGTTACTATTTAGCAATATTTATTAAATAAGATTTTATTTATATTTACATGTAAAACAGCTCTGTAAACTCAAGAGAGTACAACAGTTAACTCATGGTATGCTTCTTCCTGAGATTAATTTATTTTCAAAACTTGTCATTCTAAAAATTATTGAAAATTTAATTATTAGACACATTTCTTCTGTGGTCATTTCTCAAAGGTGAACTAGTTACACGTTTTCTGAGACATTTACTGTGTCTGTTATGGTGGTGGTGGCCCAAAAAGAAGATTTTGAGATTAATAGCTACCCATTATAAAATTTTTATTTTTTGTCCCATCCTTTGTTGCAATTGTATTCTGTTGTTTCTCAAGCAGAAAGCTAATAAAGTTTCTCAAGTAATATTTAAAACTTTATAGAGATACCTTGTAAGAAACTAGGCCAGCGATTACTGTGGTGGTAGCTTAAGCTCTCTTTCCTTCAGAGCGTGGTGTTATAAGAGATCTAATAATTCCTAAATAATAATCTTTGAAAACTTGCAAGAAGAGTAACTGGAAAGGTGAACTCAGTGGCCAAATTTTTGGATGATGTCTCAAATAACTAGCTTTATCTGCGTTGGCTAAGTTTAAATGTGTAATCACCAGCAAGTCAGTCTTGCCTTTCCTCTTATTGTGAGGGGTAGACATCCAATGGGAAGTGGGAAAAAACGGAAAGTAGGAAAGACAAAGAGAGAGAGAGAGAAACCCTAAGTACTGGATGATATATTCTTCACACACATTATCTCATTTAACATCCAGTAATCCTGTATAGTCAGCATTAATATCACCATTTTCAGATGATAAAATCCAAGGTATCTGTGACTCCAAGCTGTGGTCCCAACCATGATGTTATTATTTGGCTCTGCAATAAACTTGAAGCATTTGGAAAAATGAGTCTGACACTCAGGAAAGAAGTTAGCTCTAGCAATACAAATTCCCAAGTAAATGTTTAGGATTACCCTAAAAGGTGGTGGAAAAAGGAGAAAAAGAACTAGAAGTGGAAGCCTGAGGAACAATAATAGCAAAATAAAACAATAGTTGCTGATAGAAAGAGGGAGAAATGGTCAGAGAGGTAGAAGAGCAGGGGACTGGTGTTTGGGTAGCCATAAGGGGAGAGGAAGAGAAGATGTGGCTCAGGGGAGCAAACGAGATGCAGAAAAGAAAACATGCAGGAGGAAATAGAAGTGAAACCAGGTTATAGCAGATTGAGGAATAGAAGAGGTTGAAATGGGATGCATGAATGTAGAGTACTCTTTGACAAAGTTTGGCATGAGGAAACAGAGGAAATATGACAGGTTTTGAGAGGTCACTGGGTGTAGCACAGAAAAAAAAAAAAAAAAAAAAAAGATGAATTGACTTTCTTCATGCAGACGCCGGAAGGGGAAGGATGAGGTCAGTCTGGCTGTTACACTGGGGTAAGGCTGGTCTGTGTGTCGAGAGGTGGCGTGGTGGGTAATGAATGTCACCTTAGAACGAGGGAAATTTTTCTGAGTAAAAAGAACATTAGGGCTATGTTTTAGAATTCTTAATTCTTACGAATTTTTAGAGTTTAAAAATGTTTTATTTGAGAAAAATGTGAGTGAAAATTAAATCATTAAGAACACTTAAATCCTTCATTTGAAATAATCTTTGAAACAAGAAAGCATATCAAACTGTGATTATACAATATTAAGAAAACAATTCTGTCAATAACACTTTGCATTAGGTTGATCCATATGAAATTATCATTTTTGTTATCTCAAAACTGTCAACTACTGTCAATTTTATTGGTTCAACCTAACACAGCAATGTGTGAGATTTCTTACAGTTTATACTCAGGTAAAATTTCTTAGTTTTAAATACTTTTATCATTAAATAAGAAAGAATGAAAATTAAATGGAAGAAGCTAAAAAGATATCAAAATTAACCCTAAGTACAAGGACAAAAACCAGAATATTAATAAATAAACTCTGAAAACATAGAAAAGGTAGAATGTGTTAATAAAGCTAATAACTGGTTCTCTGTCTATAAAATAGACAAACCTCTGACAAGACCAATATAGGAAAAAAAAAGAAAAAAGTCAAATACACGTAGTTTGGGAGTTAGGAGGATGGTTTCTGAAGTTAGCCTGGGATTGAAAGGAATACTGTCATAGTGATTTATGTGAGTTTCAGCAAGGCTATCTCAACATTGAGGGATCTGCTATTATCTTTACATGTTACTCCATCAAAGGAGAAAAATGTAACCATTGAACTAAATGCCTTGGTTTTCTCATTCAAAAGCAGGAAACTGATAGCATCTAGCTCTTAGTGCCATGGTAAAGATTGAAGAATATAATGTGTGTACACTGCATGGCACAGTGCCTAGGAAATAGTATTATTACTCTTATAATTGCAATATTTTGTTATTATTATTATAGAGAAATAGCAAGATCTGATTAGAAATATAGACTTAAAAAGTGTAACCACTTTCTACATGAGGCTCTATTAATGTTTAAATCTCAATGAATAAATAATTTTAATAAATTAAAATTGCCAAAGTAATAAAAAGTAGTCATTATAGAACAAATTTTAAGCTTATCCATAATCATCAAAAATTTGTCAAGTCAAGATGGTTTCACCAGCAAATTATTTGAAATCTTCAGGAGACAGACACTCATGGAACAATTAAACCCTGTTCTAACTGAACTGTTTTAGAATATATATAAAGAATAAAATCTTCAAAATGTATTTCTCAAATTTAGCCTAATTCTTACCTGAAGTCTGAAAATGATAGCGTAAAAATCAATTTCACTTATAATAAATGTAAAACTCCTAAATGAAAGTATAAGAATACTAGAAGGAGTTTTTTCTACTATTCAAAAGATGCATTGATATAAATTACAGGTAGAAGAAGAAAAACAAAACAAAACACACCTTTGTGGCCATATTAGCAACAGCATATCCATTTTAAAAATATTTCTGTCCACTTCCTGCTTTTCCGTGGTTATTAAAATATTTCTCTATAGCTATATGGAAGCAGTCTATTGCCATTTCCTTTCTCACCCCTTTGGCTTTCTTTATTCTAGAGCTCTTTTTATCAGTGCCATGCATTTAAAATCTTTCAGTTCAGCGAAGATTAAAGGCAGAATCACAGTCAAGCCAAATGGTCTTTCCCCACAAAGGCTATGGGGCCCCAGGGCAAATCATTCCTGATTTAATGTTTTCTATTTTTAACATTCCTGCTATAAATGGTAAGTGAAAGCAAGTCAAATTTAAAAAAAAAGGCAGGTGGGAGGGCAGGTGTATCAGTCTGAGTCTCCGCAGGATGCAAATGACACTAGCACATTGGATAATTTGAAGAGATTTTAACAAAGGGATTTCACATGGTGTAAACAAGTTACAATTGCATGAACAAGTTCATGAAAATGAAGAAGGAATAACAAGCCCCTGAACTTGAAGAGGCAAGAAAGGGAGTTGGATACATACTGGGTTGACTAGTGTCCCGTCTCCCAAACCGATGTCCACCTGGAACCCGTGAATGTGACTTTATTTGGAAATAGGTTCTTTGCAGATATAATCAAGTTCAGATGAGATCATACTGGATTAGGGTGGACCCTAATGCAACGACTGGTGTCTTTATATGAGAAGAGGGAAATTTGGACACAGACACAGGAGAAAAGGCAGAGATCAGAGTGATCCATCTACAAGCCAAGGAATGTCAAGGATTGCCAGAGCCACTAGACAGTAGAACAGGCATGAAAGAACTCTACCCAGAGTCTCAGAGGGAACATGACTCTGCTGACACCTTGATTTTGGATTTCCAGCCTCCAGAATTGCAAGAGAATAAATTTCTGTTGTCTTAAGTCACCCAGATTGTGGTATTTGTTATGTCAGCCCTAGCAAAACTAATACAGATACCAAAGACATGGTGGAGGACAAACAGAACCTGTCCAGCATGACAAAGGAGTAGTAACAATGAGATGTATGCGGTGTGGTTCTAGTGTCTTCTTCAGTGTTCAGTGAGCCATCTGTATTACTTCCATTGACTGCCTCGTAGAAATGCTGTCCATTCAAAGCACGGCAACTGAGGCCTTCAGCTTTCTGCGATATTGCTGTACCTTGACCATCGTTTTACCATTTGGACAACAGCTAGAATGGGGTGAGGGGGTAGGGGGTGATACATCAGTCTGGAGGATGCTCATACCTCTTCAAAGAAAGAACAGAGGTGCATCAGAATACAGCTGATATGCTGGCATGCACAAGGCAAACAAACAAATAAGCAAAAGATGCTGTATGATGAATGAAGGGAGAAAGTACAAAACGGTACTGCCCATTGAGAGAACAGGAAACTCAAGCATAGTATCCAGAGCCTGAAATAGAGAGATGCCCAGCTAATTTGTGTTCAGTGCATTCATGGGTGGCTGGATGTATGAACAGATGGATGAATGAATGAAGCGCTTATATAAACACAAGAACTACTCTACTTTTTTCTAGTCCTGAACACCAATTCCATTGCAAAGTTCTGAGTAGCAAATTCACAAAATCCTATTTCACTCATAAAAGAAAGATTTTTGAACATGTTTGACTAGGAATTTTATTCTAGTCCAGAACTAAAATGAACCAGAAATTATATTTTAGTCCAGAGTGAAAATGTCAGAGAATAAATTATTTTATTGATTTAGACCATTTAACTTTGAAATTATTTTAGAGGTTTAAAACCATTTTACTTAATTTTAAAAATATTTTACTTTTAAAAAGCACCTTAAGTTTTTTGGGTGAATGGATATTTGCTTTCCAGATTTGAATTATAATGAGTAGAGCTGTTTCACTTACACTTAGTGTTTGCCTGAAAAAAGATGTAACTTGCTTCAGATAATTTTGAAAATCACGGATGTGGCAATTTCCAAAGAAATGCTTAAGACCCCAGAATTGTTGCATCCCCCCCTGGTTTGACCTATCTATTGAGACCAGCCAAAGGAATAGAAAAGGTTTCCCTTGGGAGATAACTTATTTTGAACAGATCTTGGACAACATGCCCTTTGTATTATTTGTTTCAGTATTCTCCATCCTGCCCCTCACATGCCTGGCACATAGTAGGTGCCTGGTAAGTGTGCGCTGAGTTTAATCAAACTAATTTAATGCATAGATCTTCAGAAGAAGCTGCCTTCCTTTTACCACTGTCTCTGCTTTCAGCCTTTAAACTCAAAACTTAAAGGGCAAAACATATAAATATATGCAAAGCTACTTGTGTTTTCATTTTACTCAAGGTATTTATATCATAAGGCATTTAGAGTCATCTGCAATGCTTTCTGAGACATTTAACTAGTACTGCCTTGGTTTCTCACTAATTAAAAATCAAGTTATTAGAATATAAATCTACTGGCAACATATTTAGGCAAGCACAACACAGAGGCAGTGTAAAATATAGGGAGGGGTCAGTGTTAATTTTTATGACTTTGAGACACTGAAAATAAGTTCCTCATTAAGAAAACATCTTGCTTTAAAGTCCAGGGGCTAGTCTCAAGGTCTCAAGACCCATAAAGTAATTACCCTGATGACATTTTTTTTTTTCTCTACAAAAAATATCTTCCATATTTCTTAACATCCATGAAGCAAACCTAGAGGCAAGACACAACAATTTTATCAATATTACTGTTTATGTGTTGCAATGGGCTATAGGTAAAAAACAGATGAATAATTAACAGAGTCCCATCCTGTTAACCAGAAAGAGTGAAAGTACTATGGTCACTGGGGTGAGGTACAGGTTATCCTGGTCCATTCAGAGAGCTGTGATGTCCCTAGTCAGGCAGTTTTATTTCACCAGCAACTCCTAAAGACCATTCTGCCTCATCATGATGCTATCCAAGATACAAATATGGATTCAGCTAAAACTCAGGTATATATCCAGGCTGAAATTTCAAGTTCTAGGTCCATGCTCTTAAGGGACCCACATAAGCTGAAAAATGAGTCAAACAAAGAATAGCTACAGAGCAGTTACCAAAGAGTTTATTCCCCTCCAAAAGTGATTTTGCAGTGAGGTTCATCCTAGCCTAGCTCCTGGGGGTATTGGACTAGGTATAGAACTGGGGCTTCTAGTCTATTTATACAAAGATTATGTGTTAAATGTGTCTCCAGCATTTGTTTCCTTAAAAAACAGTTATTTAGCAATGACCACGTGACTCCTGGACTCTGGGAGTACAAAATTGGGTAAGACTCCATACTTCACAAAGCTCACAGTCAAGGCGTATCTAGTCACTGAAATGTGATTGTTTCATTCCCACACGCTGGCTCAGGAGACTTGGAGAACACAGAGGAGCACCTAACTCGCCTGGGCCCGGCATAACAAAGGAAGTAACACTTAGGCTGCATCTTGAAAGATAAGTAGCATGTTGCAGCACAGAGGAGGGTCAGGGACATATTAGGCATAAGAAAGAGTAAATGCTGAAGCATGGAGACACGAAAATGTGCAACATGCCAAGAAAAGAAGTGAGTAGCTCATTATGGCTGGAGCTCCAGGTGCTTTTTGGGGGAGTGAGAGGAAAGGAGCCTGGTTAGGCAAGACGAGTTCAGATGAGTCCATGCATATAACAGAAAACTTGGGTTTCACATTGGAAAGGACAGGAAATACTGAATTGAATACTGAATTAACTGAAATATATTAAGCACAAAACATAACCAGACTTGAGTTTCAGAAAAACTACTCTATTTGTGGAATATTGCCCATTTTAATACATAATACAATTAGCCAACTAGATGCTGGAGCCCCAACCCTAGGTGTCATTTTTTTTCCCTTTTCGTCTTTCCCCTTATGTCCAAAATACATTCTAAGTTTAATCATTTTCTTCATTTCACTTTTCATCACCATAGTGCAAGCCATGTTCTCTTAACCTGGATTGTTGCAATAGCATCCTAACTTGCCTTTTTGATTCAGGCTTTGCTTACATGCAATCCAGTCTCCTCAAGATAGCAAGAGTAAATTTATTAAAAACTAAATTTTATGATGCTACTTCCCTGTTTAAAAACTCTCCAGCGTCTTCCTATCACTCCCAGAATAAAATGCAGACTCCTTTCAAACACCTCCAAAGCCACATAATCTGCTGCCAGTCTACCTCGCCATCTCAGCCTATATTACACTTTCACATTTTCTATGTTCTATCCTTGTGGGCTTGCTCTCTGTTTCAGCCTCATGCCCTTATTCATACCTGGAAGATTGTCTTCCCAGCCCTTCAATGGCTCGTTGCTTTTCCTCATTCAAAACTCAGCTAACCGTTACAAATTCAAAATGCCTTTTCTAAAAAAGAATCCTCCCTTATCCACCAGTCAGTATCACATCACTTTGTTTTTTTCATTTGTAGTACTTAAAATCACCTGAAATTATCTGGTTTATTTGTCTTCTTGGTTATCATCTGATGTCTCGGAACATCAGAACAGAAAGTTCATGACAAGGATCTGGTCTGTATCCTCAGTACCTAGAAACCACTAGGTTCATAGTTGGTCCTCGATAAATGTGTTGATCGAATCAAAACTGGATGAAAAAATCAATTTGGACTTTTTTGAAACAACCCAGGTGATAAATGTGACGAATTGAATTTAAGCAGTAGAACTAAAGGTGAAGATGAAAAAGTGGATCAGAAAGAAGGCTGGCGCATGGAATTGATACAACATCGTAACCAGTTGGATGTGGTGGTGTGTCCAGAATTGGTGGGTTCTTGCTCTCGACGACTTCAAGAACAAAGCTGCGGACGCTTTGCGGTGTTACAGTTCTTAAAGATGGTATGTCCTGAGTTTGTTCCTTCCGATGTTCAGATGTGTCCACAGCTTCTTCCTTTTGGTGGGTTCGTGGTCTCACTGACTTCAGGAGTGAAGCTGCAGACTTCCACAGTGAGTGTTACAGCTCTTAAGGCAGTCAGGCTGGAGTTGTTCATTTCTCCCATGCGGAGTTGTTTGTTCCTCCCACTGGATTCGTGGTCTTGCCGGCCTCAAGAGTGAAGACGCAGACCTTCAGGGTGAGTGTTACAGCTCATAAAGTCAGCGGTCCCTAACAGTGAGCAGCAGCAGGATTGACTGCTAAGAGCAAAAGAACCAAACTTCCACTACTTCGGAAGCAACCTAAACAGGTTGCTGCGGCGGGCTAGGGCAGCCTTCTTTTATTCCCTTATCTGACCCCACCCACATCCTGCTGATTGGTCCATCTTACAGAGAGCTGATCGGTCTATTTTGCAGAGAGCTGATTGGTCTGTTTTACAGACAGCTGATTGGTCCGTTTTGACAGAGTGCTGATTGGTATGTTTACAATCCCTGAGCTAGACACAGAGTGCTAGACAGAAAAGTTCTCCAAGTCCCCACTAAGTTAGCTAGATACAGAGTACTGATTGGTGTATCTACAAACCCTGAGCTAATACAGAGTAGTGATTGGTGTATTTACAAACCCTGAGCTAGACACAGAGTGCTGATTGGTGTATTTACAATCCCTTAGCTAGACATAAAGATTCTCTAAATCCCCACTAGACCCAGGAGCCCAGGTGGCTTCACCTAGTGGATCCCTCATGGAGGCTGCAGGCGGAGCTGCCCGCCAGTCCCGTGCCATGTGTCCCCACTTCTCAGCCCTTGGGTGACTGATGGGACCAGGTGCCCCAAAACAGGGGGCGGGGCTCCTTTGGGAGGCTCCGGAGTCGCAGGATCCCACTGCGTGGGGGCGGTTCAGGCACGATGGGCTGCAGGTCCCCAGCCCTGCCCCGCGGGGAGGCAGCTGAGGCCCGGAGAGAATTCCAGCATGGTGCACGCGGGCAGCATTGCTGGGGGACCCGGCACAACCTTTGCAGCTGCTGGCCTGGGTGCTAAGCCACTCAACTGCCCTGGGCCAGCCTGCCGCTCCCCGTGCTGGCCCTCCGAGGTCGCACCCCTGCCCGCCGGAACTCATGCTGGCTAGTGAGCACCGTTCGCGGCCCCTGTTCCGGCCCACGCCTCTCCATCCGTGCCTCTCCCTCCACACCTCCCTGCAAGTAGAGGGAGCTCGCTCCAGCCTCGGCGAGCCCAGAGAGGGGCTCCCACAGTGCAGTGGTGGGCTGAAGGGCTCCTCAAGCACCACCAGAGTGGACGCTGAGGCTGGGAGAGTGAGGGGCACATTGTCACCTCTCAGTGGGAGGTAGAAATTGAGGAAAGTGGGAAGTATCTCCTTAGCACTGGAATGAGCCAGACATAAAGTGCCCTTTGGGTCTACCAGTTTAAAAGTTTGGAGCATTTCATTTTCTAAATAAAAGGATACACAGCATGTTCTGTTGAATGAGTGAAAGGATCATTCTAACAAAAGGGTTACTGAATTATTCATGTTACCTAGGAGAACTTACAAAATATGTATTAAAATTGCACTGAATGCCAGCACTGTGTAGGATATTATAAGGGATATGGCAGAAGTAAAAGATGCTGTCCCTGCCCTTTTTAAAGTTGTGGATTAAAATGAAGAATCATAAAACAATTAGAGAACAATCCAAGATAATACATTATCAATTTTGAAAATGTGTGATACAGAAGAGCTTCAGGAATCATAGATCAGGTACAACATTTTAATGCAATGCTGTTCCAGGGCAGAAAATTTCATTCTGATTTCACCTCAAATCCTTTCCTCTGGCCAAAAATGTTCTTAGCATAAGTGAGCTATCTTTTTGGGCTCCAAGAGGTATTGGCATTTTGAGAATTAATTCAAGAACTTTCAAAGGGGGAGTAGCACAATTCATTCTTTCAAGCAGTAAGTGGATTTAATATTTTTAGATGAGTGCCAGATTGGAACAGTTTGTTCTAATGCTCCATGGATAGCATAGACCCAGTTTCCAACAGGACAGCTTAAAAAGAAAAACAAAACAACACACACACAAAAAAAGAATTAAAAAAGAAGAATGAACTGAAATTGCTTTAAGAGGCATGGCCTTGGCCAGGCGCAGTGGCTCATGCCTGTAGTCCCAGCACTTTGGGAGGCCGAGGCAGGCAGATCATGAGGTCGGGAGTTTGAGACCAGCCTGGCCAATATGGTGAAACCCTGTCTCTACTAAAAAAGTACAAAATTAGCCGGGTGTGGTGGCGCAAGCCTGTAGTCCCAGTTACTCGGGAGGCTGAGGCAGGAGAATTGCTTGAACCCGGGAGACGGAGGTTGCAGTGAGCCGAGATCATGCCACTGCACTCCAGCCTGGGTGACAGAGTAAGACTTCGTCTAAGGAAAAAAAAAAAAAAGAAAGGTGGGAGGGGGGCATGGCCTTATAGGCTGTTTTTCTCTGTAATATCTTACTTTCTCCCTACTAGACTGGAATTTCTTCCACTATAAGCATGGTGGTACCTTCATTTCTTAAAAGATGTTTCATAGCTCAGCACAGATACCTGCTCAATGAAGATGTGATAAATGAGAAAAATACAAGCCATCAACCCTAAGGTATAGAAGATTTCTGTTTGTTATCTTCATGTTAAAATTGAAATTCCTGGGAGTATAATGAAATAGGCAATATGATTTTTGAAGATCTCTCTGATGTTGATGGGTGTGAATGGAGATCAGGTTATTTTCCATCATCACATAGTCCGTGTCAATGCAAATGACTTAATTGAAAAGCTGCTAGATTCTTTAAAAACAATGCAGTGCAGTTGGATGAAGGCCATCACAATTGTACAGTCATGCTATAGAAATGTAATATTTTCACTTGTGTTACCTCATTTTTTTTGTTTCCAAGTAACCCTGTAAGTTGACTTTCTACCAGCAATGGTCTCATTTTATATATAAGACTGTTTGAGAGTTTATTTGGCTCATAGAGAGTCATCGTGAAGCTTGGGTTATATCCTGGCCTCTTCATTCCTGGCTTGTTCCATGCTAAATACGCAATAGTGATTTGTGGGCATCAATAGCTTAGATGTAAACATCTTACAGCCACTTCAAAGCCTTACTGCTCCTCTAAAACTTGGAATCATAAAAATATTCTATAGCCTTCCACTGACAGTCAGTATTATGAACACTTACTGTACTGATAAAAATTTATATTTACTCTGTGCACTTGGCAGTCTCAGCCATGAACGCTTCTGTTACAGAGCAGTGCCAAAACATATAAAGTTTAAGACTTGACCAAGCATTAAAGCAGAAGCTTTCACCCTGGAGACTACTGCATGGGAGAATTAAGCAAACAGTTTTATATTATATCAAAAGCATCTCCCACCCTGATAATTAGAATCAAGTTGAAATAATAAACAAATGCATTAGTGTATTTCCAATAACCAGTAGGTTTATTTTAGCTCCAAATTTGAGTTAATTTTGCAGGCTTTAATGACAAAATCCTGCAAAGAATGGACTCATTAAAAACCTAATATATAATTGATATTCTAAAGACTCACACAGTAATTCGAAAGTAGGGAATAAAGAGTTTCACATATGTATGGTTTATACCATGCTAAATCCTTTACATGTGGTATCTCGTTTAGTCCTTAAAACAGCCCAGTGAGGTTGGTATTATTTGCATGTTAAAGATGAGAAAACCAAAGTTTAGGAAAGTTAAGTAATTTCTTAAGAATTGAATCAATGCTTCTCCAACTCTGATTTCTTAATTCCCACATAAGTGAGAAAACTCATACAGTTACAGTTTGCTGTAAGATACCGAAAGACCTACTAATAGTTACATTAACAGATTTTGACTTTCCGGACAAAGACAAAAGAATAAGGCCCGTAAAATAATGAAAAATCCAGAACTTGGAGGAATAAAGATAGTGGTAGCAAGTGACCCAAGGCAACATCATCAGTGTTTACCAGAAATAGAAGCATTAGTGAGCAACCAATGAGTTTGAAGGAATCAACAGTGAGATACAGAACAGGAAACCTAGATACTTAGTTGGAAAAAATTCGTTCAAGTTTATGTGAATGTTGAAACCCATGCTGTGTATCTGTGGTTCTCAAACTCTCTGATCTACCACTCTACTCTTACAACAAATATTTTGTAAATCTCCTTTACCACTATGAAATAACATTCAGAGATAATATAACAGAACTTTAAAAAATCGCTGGAAAATAAGGAAAAAATAAAAAACACTATATAACTAAACAATGTATTTAAATATGTAAATACCTAGGGACACGTACTCTAGAAGACAAATGCACTCCCCTGCATTTCCAAACTGTCCCTAGGGAAGGTCCCTCAACATCCACTAGGTGAGATAGAGCCAGGTATGTAAGCATGGGCTTTTACCTTTACTCGAAGGTAATGGAAGGAGCAGTATTTAGGGCTTGCTGCCCTGTTCCTTTACTTTCAAGGAAGTTACTGGTTTAGAGGTAGAGTTGAGGTGGGAATCAATGGGAACCATAGTTTCCAAGGTGGATATCTCTAATGGGAAAAGACGCACAGTTGAGAAGTTAGAGGGAGAGGGGTTAATTGGCCCAAAGTTACCCCATACCTACTCTTAAGGAAAACTTGGGGGACTTTTTCCCAGAGGCTGTAGATATCCATGGGGCCTCTAAGTCCTTCTTCAGGATCCCTCCCTGATGGAAGCAGAGCATCTAGATTCAGTGGGAAATCCATGGTGCAAAGGAATACCTCTCCCTCTAATCTCATCCCTGAATCAATGTGCATCCTTCACTATGAAAAGCAGTTGTGATGAATGCACCATAAGCTGTGCAGGGCAAAGAGGGTAAAGGATCTGCATGACCCTAGCACAGACTTTCAATAATACCTAGAGCACAAGATTTTGTAACTCTTAAATCACCTCCACTTTGGCCATATATATATATATATAATTGAAGCCTGTCAAATTCCTTCTTAAAGCTGGCACCATGTCAATGACCTCCTGGCAATGGTCTCAGTGGGGTGAAGTGTACAATGAAAGGAAGTATTTGCTTTTATTGCTTCTAAATTTACTAGCCTTTAGCTTCATTGAATTAAATTATGGCACAGGGTTAACATTATAGTTATAACTGACATTTATAAACTGCATTCCATTCATTAATCCTGAAATGCTATGCAAACTGATTTAACAAAATTAAATGTACAGATGTGTGCGACTTCAGGCTTTCTGATGGCTGTCTGGATACTTACAGGACTTTTTCAGTTTGAGAAATGCAATATTGAGTATTACCTGCATTTTTAATCCCTACCTTCCAGAACTTTTTTTTTTTTTTTTTGGTCTAAGGTTGGTACAATTTCCTAAAAGCTTTTTCTTTCCCTGACTTGGGCAGAGGAAACCATTGGCCATTGCTGTGGCTGGTCAGCAATCCTGTGGGTTCCAGCAATATTCTACCTTTCTTCATTACCTCCCTCCTTCCATTTTCCTCTTTCTCTTCGTCCTCCCTTCTTTTTTGTCTCCCCTCTTCCTCGCTCCCACTCTCCCTTACTTCCCTCATTTCTTACTCTCTTTTCTGTCTTTTTATTTCTATATTCTTTACTGATCTCTCTTTTTTCTTTCACATTCAGGGGATATATGTGTAGGTTTGTTACATGGTAATACTACATGATGCTGAGGTTTGGTCTTGGAATCTATCACCCAGATAGTGAACATAGTACTCAATAGGTAATTGTTCAACCCTTTCCCCTCTCCCTCTCTCTTCCCTTTTGGAGACCCCAGTGTCTGTTGTTCCCATCATTATGTTCATGTGTACCCAATATTTAGCTCCCATTTATAAGTAAGAACAGAACATGTGGTATTTGGTTTTTTGTTTCTACACTAATTCACTTAGGATAATGGCCTCCAGTTGCATCCATGTTGCTGCAAAGGACATGATTTCATTCTTTTTTATGGCTGAGTGGTATTCCATAATGTCTATGTACCCACATTTTCTTTATCCAATCCATTATTGATGGGCACCTAGGTTGATTCCATGTCTTTGCTATTGTGAATAGTGTTGTGATAAACATGCAAGTGCAGGTGTCCTTTTGGTAGAATGATTTATTTTCCTTTGGTATATAGCTAGGAATGGGATTGCTAGGTTGAATGTCTACTCATCTCTTGACTCACAAGGAATTGATCCTTGGTGTTAACGTTTTCATTTCCTTTTGCCTTGCTTCTAGGGGATGAGTAAAGGAAGACAAGTATAGGTATACACATATATGTCTTTGTTCTGTCTAACCTTCTGTTCCACAAAGAGCAAATCTCTGAAGTGAAATCTGAAGCCTGGGTCCTGGGTGACTTGTTCAATTTATCTCACCTTAGGATGAGTCTGAGAGGCAATATAATATTGAGGAAAAGCCAAAGGGATGACTAGGCTTTGTATGGAGGCTCTGATATCTACTCCCTGTATGATCTTGGGTGAATCACTTAACCACCGTCATACATAATTTTGTCAGCTGTAAAATGAAAGATTTGGGTAACATGGCCCCTAAAATTTCTTCAGTCAATTTTCAAAGTTAAGTGCTGCATCACCTCTTTTCAGGTTGTGTGGTTTCTATGAAGCATACTTTTCCCAAATCAGCCCTGGTTTGCATTTGTTTCAAGTAGGAGCATAAAGTTAACAATATGCATGTCCCAGAACCAGGAAGAACAAAACACCTTTTCTCACTTATGCATAGATATGTGCATAAGCAGGCAAACTGCAAAGTTCTGCTTAGGCTATACAACTATTGAGAATATGGACCAGGTTGGAAGATCTATAGGGGATTTCAACCTCTCCATAATATTTTTTAAAATTATAATATAATTTGAGGAGAAGAGTGTTTGTCTTAGAGTTGACAGAAGGCAATCAATAAAGTAGGAAGTTATTTCATGATTGTATTGGCAGACATTTGATCAACAGTAGCCTTTGGATACTTACTTGATACACAAAAGGTACTAGGTGCTTTATTTACCAGCCAAAGAATACCACTGGGCCCTGACACAGCCGTGCTGGACTAAATGATGAATTACACTACGTACCAGGCCCAGGTGCAATTGCCACTAGGCAAACACTAGTGAACAAAGGACATTGCCCTGTCAACCAGGAGAGGCACGTGACATCCCAACAGAGGTCCCCATTCTCATCTCTGTTGTCATGAGGTTATATAAGGCATACCTAGACTCAGACGTTAGGAGGGAAACACAAGTAAGAAGATACTTGAAAGATTGTACATACTTATATGAGAGACTGATCTTTAAATGGACAATTTAAATCATTGGATCCGACCAGACTTTAAACCATATTTTATATTTTTTTCTTTCTGCTAATTAATGTGTGGGAATTTGGAATGGGGGTGGTGGTAATTGGCGTAGGACAACAGAATTAAATTTAGGCAGAATTAAAAGTACTTTCATTTTTCTTCAAATCCAAGTTATAGAGTGAGTTAAATTTTGTGACTCCATTAAAAAATAAATAGGAAAAGTAAAGAAAATCCTAGTACACTGATCTCATAAAACATTTTCAGATGTAAGAAAAAAAAGAATGAAGACAGAACTTTGGTGGGTGGAAATGTGCAAATACACCATTAATTTTAGTGTAGGCTGAGTCCTAAAATCTAGAATAACAGCAATTATTATTTAAATTAATTCATTCATTTAGTTAAAAT
This sequence comes from Mandrillus leucophaeus, assembly GCF_000951045.1. NCBI lineage: Eukaryota > Metazoa > Chordata > Mammalia > Primates > Cercopithecidae > Mandrillus > Mandrillus leucophaeus. The sequence goes on along the minus strand of NW_012101432.1, from coordinate 4,897,898 downwards.
AGTTTTTAATGGCTACCATGTGCCAGGCACTATGTTAGGCTCTGAGGATGCAATAATGAGCAAAAAAGTATAGTCCCTGCCTTCATGGAAATTAGTTTTGTGGGAGAGACAGATAGTAGTCAATGGTCACACAAATGAATGTAAAATTACAGCAGTGGATAATGTGCTTCAAAGGACAGCTAATAGTGACCTATGAGAATGCATCATGGAGGAAGGGACCAGGGAAAGATTACACCCTGCAGGGCTAAAAGCTGAAGGGCTAAAGTCTCAGGACAAGACTGGTAAGCAGTGGATAGGGGAAATCCAAGGGTGAGGTCAGAGCAGAATGAGAAGTGTGCATGAAAGGTTTGTGGCTGGGGAGCAGCCGCATAGCAGGGGTGAGAGGGAGGCTAGGCCAAGGCAGCCCAAGCTAGGTGGGCCCTAAGAAGGGAATTGGTCTTTCTTCTAAGAGGAATGCAGTGCCACTGAAATGCATTAAAGGTATTTATGCATCTGGAAAAGACAAACATATCATTTCTGCTTTTAAAACTTACTCCCATTCACACACGCTTGGTTTTAGGGGGAAGTAAGGCAATGTTTTGCAGATAAATTTTGTTTAACAGTTTTATGTTTATTATTAATTACTCAGAAAGTGTCATCCAGCATCCCAAAAAAAGAAAAGGTTTGCAAATTATCTGAGAATTTACTTGTGTATTGAATGATCAGTATATCACATCATGTGATTATTTCTCTTAAAGTTACTCGTTTTCTTTCAAATGACAGATTCGACTAATTTGTAATGGGCCTTATTAAGAGACTGGATCCCCAACCTAGAGGATTTTGTAGGTTTCCTGAAGATGTTATTTTTATTTAATTGGGTATATGTTAAGTGCTGCTTTGTGTGTGTGCATGTGTGTTTATATGTGTTGAGATGTTAGATTAAGAAGGAGACAAGGATCATTGAACAATGATACAATCTCATCCTTAGATCTCAACCACATAGAAAAGCCTCAGATATGTTTCTAAGAGTCCCACTGGCACTAAGCAATATGCAAAAGTTATTACTAAATATACTACTACTATACCTCTTTTAATTTTGCAAACAGTTAACTAACCCTTAAGAGCAACTGCATTTCTGTCAAAATATGTGTGTGTCTTTATTGCTATACCTGATTATATAGAGAATGAATATTTATAAATATGCACACATCACATAAGTGAATAAGCAAAAACAAAGCAAATCAAAAAGAATGTCTCAGGCCAGGCATAGTGGGTGGCACATACCTGTAATCCCATCACTTTAGGGGGCTGAGGCAGGTGGATAACTTGAGCCCTGGAATTTGAGACCAGCCTGGGCAACACGACAAAATCCCGTCTCTACAAAAAATTTACAAAGAATTATCCAGGCAGGGTGGTGCATGTTTTTAGTTCCAGCTACTAGAGGAGCTGAGGTGGGACCCCCTGACCCTGGGAGGTTGAGGCTATAGTGAGCTGTGATTGTGCCACTGCACTGCAGCCTGAGTGACAAAGTGAGACCCTGTCTAAAAAAAAAAAAAAAAAAATTAAGAAGAATGTCTTGAAGAGGGAGTAGAGCTAGCACACAGGCCACAACTACTTGTTGTTCATAGTAGTTGATAATAAACAATGGAGCCCCTACATTTTTAAGGCACCTTTTTGACACAGATGCATTAAAATAGACATATAAACAGCGAAATCTAAGTTCCTTTGTCAAAAGGTTTTCCTTTGAGATAATCTAATAAATATATCCAATGGTAAATTATTTTCCCACTTTTTAAAAAGTTTTTTCTTTTCACTTTTGTTACGTTTTCTTGCTGTTGATTTGATGCTTGTGTATTTTACACTGTCGTTTCTCAAAACAGGGGACTCATAAACCTAAAGCAATTCCATTCCTGGCCGAAAATGCGAATGCTGGTCAGTGTATTATAGAGGGGGAAGTTGTTCGCCTTCTCCACTACCCAATTCAGGGAGTTGTGAGGGTTTGCTATCCTGAAATTTGTTTCTGGAAGACAAGTTCTACTTGTGGTAGCAAAGTAGACTGTATTCTCTGTGACGTATGTGAGCGATCTCTCTACCACCTATTTTATGTGGGCACCGTAACCATCACACACACTACTAATTTTCTCCAACCATGAAAAAAATTACAAGTCATTATATATAGTAAACCAACTTTATCTGTTGTTGATGATGCTTGTGTCCATATCAGTTGTATTTATTTCCTGGGCAACTCATGTGCTTTTCTTGACAAGAAAAAATACATATATATATCTATATCCAAAACAATTCAACAAATAACAAACAGAAGGCAAACAAAACAAAACAAACAAAAAAACTTGTTGGTTCATTTACTTTTGTTTTGATTCAAAGTCTAAAAGGCTACATATATGACTGTGTTGGACAATTAATAATTTCATTAAAGATACTTATTTGGAAATAACAACATAAAGTTGGTACTCATTCATGGAAGGCAGTAATCTTAAACTATCTTAAAAATAAGTGTAATTCGGCAGGGTGCGGTGGTTCACGCCTGTAATCCCAGCACTTTGGGAGGCCGAGGCAGGTGGATCATGAGGTCAGGAATTTGAGATCAGCCTGACCAACATGGTGAAACCCCGTCTCTACTAAAAATACAAAAATTAGCTAGGTGTGGTGGTGTGCACCTGTAATCCCAGCTACTCAGGAGGCTGAGGCAGGAGAATTGCTTGAATCCATGAGGCAGAGGTTGCAGTGAGACGAGATTGTGCCATTGGACTCCACCCCGAGCAACAGAGTGAGACTCTATCTCAAAAAAAAAAAAAGAAAAGAAAGTGTAATTCCAGGTGCAGTGGCTCATGCCTGAAATCCCAGTGCTCTGGGAGGCCGAGGCAGGCAGATCATGAGGTCAAGAGGTCAAGACCATCCTGACCAAAATGGTGAAACCCTGTCTCTACTAAAAATACAAAAATTAACTGGGCGTGGTGGCACACGCCTGTAGTCCCAGCTACTCAGGATGCTGAGGCAGGAGAATCGCTTGAACCCAGGAGGCAGAGGTTGCAGTGAGCCGAGATCACACCACTGCACTCCAGCCTGGCAACAGAGTGAGACTCCATCTCAATAAATAAATAAATAAATAAATTAATTAATTAAATAAAGTTTTTAAAAAATATGTGTAATTCCCTAATAATTATTTAAAAGACTTATGGCACTTTCTTTTCTGTACTATGCCCACTATGGGGTATGGAACCCATACCCCAAACCTCAGAATCATGCAATATACTGATGTAACAAACCTGCACATGTAACCCCTGTACCTAAAATAAAAGTTGAAATTATTTTTTAAAAAAGAGTCCGGGTGTGGTGGTGCACCCTGTAATCCCAGCACTTTAGGAGGCCGAGGTGGGTGGATCACAGGGTCAGGAGTTCAAGACCAGCCTGGCCAACATGGTAAAACCCCATCTCTACCAAAAATACAAAAATTAGCTGGGCATGGTGGCATGTGTCTATAATCCCAGCTACCTGGGAGGCTGAGGCAGGAGAATTGCTTGAACTGGGACCCAGGAAGCAGAGGTTGCAGTGAGCAGAGATTGCACCACTGCACTCCAGCCTGAGCTACAGAGCGAGACTCCATCTCAAAAAATAAAATGACTTACAATACTTAAAAAAAAAAAAAAATCCTCATTTATATCATAAAGGACTTTTTGAAGATCTACATAGTCTTCCTTTTCAGTCCATGCCTCCCAGGTAGCAGTTTCCTGACACATAGTAGTGTCTATGGCAACATGAATAACAAGGTAATAGTATATCCAGGATCAGTCCTAGACAAATAGTTATACCGTTTAATCTCCTTTTAAGGAAATTCTAACGTTCCTGACACACTCAGATGCCAGCCCCTAAAATAGACTCTACTCTGTGACACAACTTACTCTTGCATTTTGTCAGGTCCTGGTAGAGAAAAATTGATGTGGCATGTCTTTAAGTGGCTATGTCTTTTCCGTTATTATCAGTCACCCTTCTCCTGGTAGCATATTGCTTCTTAACCACAAAGAGAGTGCAGCACATGACCCAGGCTGAGCCACACTGTATCTGCTTCAGTTATCTATTCCTGCATAACAAGTCACTCCATAACTTAGTGACTTAAAACAACTGTAATTTCTGTGATTCGGTGCAGGGACAGCTTATCTGTGCTCCAGGTGGTGTAGGTGGAGTTGACTGAGTTACTCATGCAGCAGCATTCAGCTGGGAGCTTAATGGGGGATGAAATGTCCAAAATGCTTCAGTTACATACCTGATGCCTCAGCTGGGATGGTTGGAAAGGCTGGTGTGCTGTGGATTTTCTCTAAGCACTAGAGCACTCATCATTCACTGCTTACTCCAACTTTTTTACATGGCAGTTGACTTCCAAGAAGACACCAGTCTCTGACATCCTAGCCATGCAACCATCACAGCATCATTTCTGCCACATTCTGCTGGTCACAGCGAGGCACAGTGTCAGTGCAGATTCTGGGTAGAGGATAGATGCTCCCTCCTGATGACGGGCATACCGTGTAATGTACAGAAAGAGAGAGGACAGCTGACAGCCATGTTTGGAAACAGTCTATCACAATCCTTACTTTAAATGGTTGGTCGTCCTGGTCACTCTCCCGCATGGTAGACCTGAGAAGAACTAGGCAAAAGTACCTCTCTAGATTGCCAAATTGAAAGTAGGAAACATTTTTAAAGGAGCAAAAAGCAAAGAACATCAACAACAAACAACCTTTTCCTGTTTTTATTAATCTGGAAAGATACAAGTCCTGTGCTGATAGTGGCCATTTTCTCTGCTGCATCAGAAGACCCCACTGCCATTAGGAAAGGATGTAGTCAACCCAAGAAACAGGAATGAAGAAAAAAGAAAGAGAGAGACAGGGGCAGAAACAGAGAAAACAGATCATTTAATTCCTGGTTGTGGTGTTGAGATCAGCTTAATTTGCTTAAACTAAATTGAAATAGGTTTTCTTTATTTTCAATCCAGAGGTTTTGAAAAGATAGAAAAATCTCTGTGACCTAAAGTCACCATCTGAAATATTTAGTCACAAGAATTTTGTGTTTTTGGAGAGTTGCACAGGAATTAGGGAAGGTTTGAAAAGAAAAACATCAGTTTAAATTAAGCACTAAAGAAAACTCTCTGTGGCTTTTTAATCCCAGTATTGATTTTTGTAAGGCAAAAAGCCACCACTTTAATTATATGTGATTCTTTGCTCTCTAAAAGTAATGTGAAAAGAGAACATTTTAAATGCGATCACAGACATTTAATCACACATTGTTTTCAGATGAGGTTACTCTATGAACTACGCTCTCAACAGAAAGAAAATTAATATACCAACACTATATATTTCTGTGGCATTCTAAAATCAAAAGTGTTAATAACATCCTAGAGGAGTATTTTACTTAATATTCTAGGTACTTCTTTATACTGAAGTAAATAATAGATTGGGTTTAATCTAACTTAATAGAATTTCAAGTTGTGTAACTAGTACTATGTAAAAGTTATGATAACAACATGTATAATTTATTTATTTATTGTGGGCTAGGCACGAGGAAAATTGCTTTATATGTGTAATAGACCATCAATGAAATGTTTCCTTTTGTACCAGAACTGCAGTATAGAATAAATAGGGTTAGGTATATCCCTATCCATTTACACTCTTTGAGTGCAGAGACTTTGCTTGCTATTGAATCATTCCTAACTGAAGCTATGCATAAGGCAGAAAAGAATACCTCATCATAGTGACTCAACTAAATATGGGAATTTTTTTTTTTTTTTTTTGAGACGGAGTCTCGATCTGTTGCCCAGGCTGGAGTGCAGTGGCCGGATCTCAGCTCACTGCAAGCTCCGCCTCCTGGGTTTACGCCATTCTCCTGCCTCAGCCTCCCGCGTAGCTGGGACTATAGGCGCCCACCACCTCACCTGGCTAGTTTTTTTTTTTTGTATTTTTTTAGTAGAGACGGGGTTTCACCGTGTTAGCCAGGATGGTCTCGATCTCCTGACCTCGTGATCCGCCCATCTCGGCCTCCCAAAGTGCTGGGGGATTATTTTTAAACAAACCAAGAAGTCCAGTGACAATAAGTCAAGATTGGTGAAGTTACTCCAAGACGTTATGAAGGACCTGGTCATCTTTATTACATGTTGAGTATCCCAATCTAAAACTCTAAAATCTGAAATGCTCCAGAATCTGAAACTTTCTGAGCACTGACACGATACTCGAAGGCTATATTCATTGAAACCTTTTGGATTTCAGATTTTTGGATAAGAGATGCTCAACCTCCAAGGCCTATTTGAAAGCCAAATATGGTGAGAATAGGAAAAACCTGTGGACCCAGCTCCCTTAACATGGGAAAGATGAAAGGAGTATTTGACATGTATCCCGAGTGCTTTAAAATATAGTCTATATTACATTCAATTTTGAGGGATACAAAGGTCCATAGATAAGGAAATAATTGCCTTTGAAAAGATAGTGTAGTACTCACAGTTTTCAAGAAGAGGGGGATTGCCATGCCACCAGGGACAACATAGGAGGCATGGGACAGCCACAAGAGAGGGGTGGGAGAAGTATGGGCAAGAGCCTGTATTGTGCTTTCTGTGAGAAGGAGCAGGTGAGGCAGGCACTCAGTCTTAGGATGGCTAGTTTGAATAATGTCAGTGGGCTCTGATGCATAAGCATGTCTCTAGTTGCTTGGTACTTGGCCTTAGGATAATTAGGGCAGGTGTATAGTGGCTGAGAGTGTGGGAGCCCTGAAAAGGAGGTGACTGGGAGTGCGGACTCTGGACTGGATCATATTTGAAAAGCCTGCCCCTAGGAGAGGGAATGGCAGCAGGGTACAGTTTGCTAAATGAAGGAAGAAGCAGGAGGCCAAGGCCAGGTGACTCAGGCATATTATCAGGTTGTTCAGAACAAGACATGTCCAGCATGTACACATAGGGCCAATGTTAAAGCATGAAGTTTACAGAAGCTAGTGACATGATTAATACTCCCTGAAGACTGAGGTTTCCACTCCTGTGTTAGAGATTTCTGATGGCTAGAAGCTCATAGGAATTGGCAGAGCCAAAGGTGCTTGAAGAGACCAAGTTGTAGAGAACATCAAAGAAGATGGGCCAATTCACCTCCATCTCAGTTCTCCATAACTTTCAAGGGGTTCAAGGAGCTCAAGGGTTGTAGTGGCTTCACATGAAGCAACAGATAAAAATAAAGGGCAGAAGCTGTGTTCTTGTATCAGGCAAAGCCTCCTCCCCACACCAGCAAATAGTAGTCATTTGAGCAGAATCATCTCTCTCTCCTTAATGGATGGGGGAGGGAGACACCCTAGAAGTGACTGAATCCTAGAGGCTGAAGCCTGTGGGAATGGAGAAAGACAGAGAGGAATCAACACATAAAATACATAAATGCACACTGTGCTCTACTCCTGCTCACATGCTCCAAGTTTGAGCTTAGAAAAAAATATGAAATTATGAGATTGAAGGTTTCTTTTTTTTTTTTTTAATCATACTTAAGTTCTGGGATACATGTGCAGAATGTGCAGGCTTGTTACATAGGTATACATGTGCCATGGTGGTTTGCTGCCAGAAGATTGAAGTTTTAAAATCACCAGCAATGAGTCTTTTATGCTTATATGGATACTATTCTGATATATCAAAAATATGTTATTCTGTAAGCAAAGGTGACTTTATAGTTAACTGCCACAATTAGGGAAATTAGGTTAACTTGATTCATGTTTATATACCAGTAGGTTGACACAATGAGTTATATACACACAATCTTGGCTAGTCTTTATGGTAAATATTATTAAATCTATTTGACAGATGAGGAAACAGAGGCTCAGACAGGTAAACTAAATATACGGTTTGAAGTGGCAGAGCTGTAATGCGAACTCAGATTTGTAAGATGCCAAATACCTGAATTCTTAAGTCCTGAACTACACAATTTTGAATCTTGCTGGTTGGTTTTGTTCCTAATATTGTATTCTGAATTTATTTATCCTCTTTTCCCTAAAGATTTTATTTTAATTTGCATATAAATATATAAAGACTCACAAGATCATCTAATTTTTTTGACATAGCAGTTGAAAAGTAGGCGCTATACAGGCCAGAGGTGGCTGTGGAGCCCAGATCTGCGTGTAGAGTTCCAGGCTCCTTGGACTAGTCTTTCTTCTAGTTTGTCACATCACGTCTTTAATGTTAGTCATCATTATCATTTGTTAATTTCAACCAATCTTCTTTACAAATAAGAAACAGGTTTGTGAATATCATCCTAGTTGCTAAAATTTAAGCCAGGAGCCAAGAAGGCAGGGTTCTAATCTCAGCTCTGCTCCTAAACAGTTTGTGTAGCCTGGGGCAATTTCTCTAACCACTTTCGGTTCCAGTTTTTCATGCATTAAATGTAAAGATTTGACTCAGTGATTCCTATAGTTCCCTTCAGTTTATCTTTTCAAATTGATATGAAAAAGTCCAATCTTCTTTCTATAAGACTACTAAGTAATTTTTTCTTTTTTTAAAATTTATTTCGATAGGTAACTGGGAAACAGATGGTGTTTAGTTACATGAGTAACTTCTTTAGTGGTGACTTGTGAGATTTTGGTGCACCCATCACCTGAGCAATATATACCGCACCGTTTGTAGTCTTTTATCCCTCACCACCTTTCCATCCTTTCCCGCTGAGTCTCCAAAGTCCATTGTGTCATTCTTGCGCCTTTGGATCCTCATAGCTTAGCTTCCACTTATGAGTGAGAACATATGATGTTTGGTTTTCCATCCTGAGTTACTTCACTTAGAATAATAGTCTCCAGTCTCACTCAGGTAGCTGCGAATGCCATTAATTAATTTCTTTTTATGCCTGAGAGACTACACAGTAATTTTTTCCTAAAGTGTACCCTTTTATTCCACATAAAAACAGTCTTGCAGGAAAAAGCTCAGATTGCCAAATCCCTGACTCCGTGAACCATTTGAGAGACGGAGAAACTGAAGCCCAGGAAGGATAAATTATTGTGTACTTAGCCTTAGATGTATATTAAAAAAAAAAAAAACTTCACATACAGAACTCTAACTTGGCTTTTAACGTGCCTTTCCTTGTATCCTGCCATCAATAAGGCTAGTATGTGAAAAAAGCACAGTATCAGGTAGAAAGTATTTAAACTGCTAAAATTTAATTTTGTTTCAAAGAACATTTCATTGAAATGATTAAATCACTTTTCTAAAAAATGACAGGATGCATCATCTGTCGTGGAAGGAAGCGTGTTTTGGTTACCACTTCAGAACTTCTGTTAAGATTGTCCAAGGCATGTGTTATGAGAGGAAGAAGCACTTCCTAGGTCACTGAGCATTTGCTGCTGAACATATGCTATCTCACAATGGCATACATCCACAGCTTTTTTATTACATAGTGATCTGAATATTTTATGGATATTCTGAATGGTGAGATAATTGATGATAGAACACTGGAGGAAAGAGTTGATAGCTTTTTTTTGTTGGTAGCATTTATCAGATTGTCAATTAAATGCTTGTCATGTGGTAAAGGAAAAATATTTATTGCTGAAGCAGACATCTAGACAGACCTTCAGCCAAAAGTGTGGTACATGTGAGAAGGCACAAAGATATGCACCTTTTGGAATGACGGATTGCTCTTTTTTGTCAGCTGAAAAGGACGAAAGGGTTGAAATTAACAACAAAGATTGGGGTGGCTTATCTTGTTTAAAGTTTATTGATGAAAGTATTTGCATTTGTTTCATAGATATGTAAGACTAATTTGCTAACTAAATATTAACTGCCTCAAACAATTTTGGGGAAGAGGCCAGATATAAAAATTTTAAGGCTTTGAAATATTTATGTGCAGTGTACTGAAGAAAACTATGTACTAATCCAGAAAAATCAGTTTTAAGGTGCTTCTCATCCACGTGTATTATTTATTTTTATTTGCTGGAAATTGATTAATTCCCTGGTGCATGCTCCCATAGTGCTCTGTACTCAACCTTTGGTGAGATTCTCTTGTAATTACTTACATTTTGCACATCTTCCTCAATAGACTACAAACTCCATGGGAACAGAGACCATGTCTATCATATTTATGTCCATAACTGCCAGTGCCAAGTGTTGGGCTAGACACAGAGTAGGGGTCTGTAGATATTTGATGATTATTTGGTAATTGCCTAAAAGGGAGTTTTTCTAACACACAAGAAATTGAATGATAAAGCAATTAGGTGATATTTATCACTCACTTGTGGTAAAATTCTGCTCCTAAGTTCTCTAATAGTAGAAAGTACCTATATTATTTTTAGTACAACAATGGTAACACTAAATCAAAGACTTATTAAGTGTATGAAAAAAACTTGTCTTAATGTATTCAGAACATAGAAGAGACTGCTCTGAGAACTGTAACTTATTTTGTAATAATGAGTCCAGCTAGTGAGGTAAGTAAAATTTCAGTCTGAAAACTTTTTCTGTGACACTGCACAATGAACTTTTTTTTTTTTTTAAATCATCTGGTCAGTTGTTTTGATAATATTCACATATCATAATTGTGCTCATATTTTTGTACTGTGACTAGTTTTATTACAATGAGTACAAATCTTCAGTTTTCTAAATTTCAGGATCTATCACTCTAATATCTATACATACTTGCATTTTAATAGTTACTTTTTGTTGATACTTTTGTGAATTTGTGTTCTTTCTAGAGTGTCCCATAGCAACTAAAATTTTTACTGCTTTCTCAAGGCCAGGCACACGAAATAGGCTTAAAATTACAGTTTACTAAATAACCTTTGAAAGTAATTTTCAGATAGAAGTAATCCACTAATGATATCCTGATATGAAGCAGCTTTGACATTCACTTTGGCAGCCTTTAGATCACGTTCTGCGGGGCAAGGCTCTCGCAAATGCCTAATATGGTTGGAAATCTGGGGCTGTGGTGGGTTTAATAAGTCCCAGTCTCTATACAGAAACCAAACTCAAAGACATTGTCACGATTTTTGGAGCAGCAACTGAGAATCATTTAATATTAGAAAAAGCTTGTTCCAGGGGACCAACTCTATCCCTGAAGTCAACTAACAATTTTTAGTTTGCTTATTCTTTCCCAGCTCACTCACCCTAAATTATAGAGCTTTCATTCTTTTGGCAACTGCTAAAAAATGACATCAAACCAGGAGAAAGTCATCAAGTTCATACCTTCAATGTGTTCTTACTAACTGTATTTGAAAGAAAGCATCAGCATCCTCAATTCTATAGACTTATTATCTGAGACACTCTTAAATACCTGGTATCATTTCCAGATTTTTTAACATACCAGAAATGGATTGTCTTGGCCTCATACCACAAGAGCAGTTATTCTACCAGATTAAGAGATGAGGAAGAGGAATCTATTTTATTTTTATTTTAATACATTAAAAAAGTGATGCAAAATTTAAAAGCAAGCTTGCCTTTTAAATCGTAATACCATTATAACTTTTCTACAACTAATAAATATTTGTAGAATACTCCATATGCCGGCACCATGCTCATTTATGGTTTTCAGTAACTTCATGAGCTGATACTTATCTCCACTTCACAGACGAAGGGACTGAGGCTTAGCGGGAGTAAGTGACATGCTTGAACTTATACAACTGGGAAGCAATGGACCAGCATTCAAACAGGGATTGATACCAGAAACTGACTACTGTGCTACAAAGTTAAGGTCCTATAGGTATCGCGAGCAGGAAGTTTTTGAGCCATGTTAATGCAACTCATCCTTCTTTCAAAAAGTAGGTGATTGAGATCTCAAGTAGATATTATAAAATCACAAAGGCAAAAGATGGAATATTGAAGACATGCATTTTGGGAGGCCGAGGCGGGTGGATCACCTGAGGTCAGGAGTTTGAGACCAGCCTGGTCAAAATGAAACCCCGTCTCTACTAAAATTACAAAAAATCAGCTGGGCATGGTGGCACGTGCCTGTAATCCCAGCTACTCAGGAGACTGAGGCAGGAGAATCGCTTGAACCTGGGAGGCAGAGGTTGCAGTGAGCTGAGATTGCGCCACTGCACTCCAGCCTGGGCAACAAAAGCAAAACTCCATCTCAGAGAAAAACATATATACATATATATTCATAAACAATATTTTATTGCTGCTATAAAAATCACTATTTAGAGCCCAACATTCACCTATTTTAACATGCAGACATGAAAACTAAGAAACATGAGCATTTGTATAAAGGGTAATTTTGAGTATTGAGACTTCAATATTATAGTAACAGAAAAATCAATACATGAAGTTTGGTATGTGTTGGGAGCAGGAAGTGGTAGACAGATGTGTTCTTGTTTAAACCAATGGATGTGAACCAGAAAGACTCTCAATATTAAAATAAAGGAAGATGCCTGGACTAATTGCTGAGTACCTTCTACAAACCAAGTTTGGGAAATACAGGAAATATACAGGTGCTTTGGATCCTTTGAAAATGGGAGCACATGGAAGGTTAGGCAGCTTATCTTTATCAACTGTGAGCAGTAGCTTCTGGTTTTCTTTCCAGCCCTAGAGCTCTATTGTGGGACCACCCAGTTGACAGTAAATCCATAATACATTTCCCAGATCATCATTCTTCAGTTAATGTTTTTCCTTTTCCTTCGTCCATGCTCAAGCACATTTCCTAATGTAGATGCTCCCAACAAGACACTCACTTATACTTTAATCCTCCTCCTCCCCACTTAACACTAAGTTTATTTCTACAATCATTATCTCACCCTTCCTTCTAGAATATGAGCTTACCAGTGCACTGACCCAGAATCACTTTCCAGTTCCCACAAACCCTTTTGCTCTTTAGTGGCACCTTCTTAGTGTACCCTCCATCACTGATTCGTCCAGGCATATCTGTGTCCACACTCTTCTCAAAGAGTCTGAATTACCTCATTGATGATTTTAATTACTGGACTTTTCACCTAAAACTAATCACGTAGTGGCTGGGTGCGATGGCTCATGTCTGTAATCCCAGCCCTTTGGGAGACTGAGGCGGGCAGATTGCTTGAGCCCAGGAGTTTGAGATCAGCCTAGAAAACATTGTGAAATCCTGTTTCTACAAAAAATATAAAAATTAGCCGGGTGTGGTGGCATGCACCTGTGGAACCAACTACTCAGGAGACTGAGGTGGGAGGATCGCTTGAGCCCAGGAAGTTAAGGGTGCAGTGAGCTGTGATTGTGCCTGGGTGATAGAGTGAGAGCCTGTCTCAAAATAATAAAATAAAAGATGATAAAATAAAATAGTCCCGTGGTGCCTCTATTTTTCACTGAACCCTCAGTGCTCTGAGTGTGCTCCCCACCCATCCTTCACATGGCTTCTGGCCAAAGCACTTGCTGAACTTAAAAGTCCTGGTGCGCACCTCATTATTTTGTGATTGTTGTTTTGTTTTGTTTTGTTTTCAGACTACTCAAAGACTGTTTTATTATAGTACATGGGTTGGTACTGATGGGAGGGTATACATGTAGCCAACAACCACTTCCCTGTTTAGCATCAGGTGCCTATTCCATGGCCGCAGCTGTGCCAAAGGTGCTGCCACCCTGTATAATGATTTTGTCAGTGCCGCCCATCAGCACCCAACCCTGTATTTGTTTATTTGTTTGTTTGTTTGAGACAGGTTCCAGCTCTGTCACCCAGGCTGGCGTGCAATGACATGATCACAGCTTGCTGCAGCGTCAACCTCCAAGGCTCAAGCAATTCCCCCACCTTGGGCCCTAGAGTAGCTGGGACTACAGGTGCATGCCACCATGCCTGGTTAATTTGTTGTTGTTGTATTTTTTTGTCAGTGAAGGGTTTTGCAATGTTGCCCACGCTGAGCTCTAACCACCCTCTCACCTTGGCCTCCCAGAGTGCTGGGATTACAGAAATGAGCCACCATGCCTGATCCAAACCTGTATTCTGATCTTGAGACGAGAAGAGGTGCTGAAGAGCTGCCATGAACACATTGAAATCCATCACAAAGCCCATCATCATGAGGTTAAAGCAGTTTGGTTGGGGCTTTTGGTAGGGACCCACAGCGACCAACATCTCATTCACAGTGGTGCTGGTCTCTGCCACTAGGACCATGCTGCTAGGACCCCGTTGAAGGCCAGCAGCTTTGGAGCTAGACTCCACTTGGAAGCTGTGTCTCTTACCACTTTATTTTTAAATCAAGTGTTTTCTCCTCTCCCATTCCCCATAGCCTGAGTATAACAATGTTTTATTAACCATTCACTCCGCTTCCCAAATGTCTCCTGATAAATATTTTCTGAAACATTTGGCTTTTTCATTTATTACTTGATTTATTTAATCATCCATTAATTTATTTAGCAAACCATTATTAAAGGCCTTCTTGGTGCAATTGCAGCTAAATGTGGATATGGAAATGAAAGTTAGCCCCATCTGGGAAGAGACAAGAATGAAACAATTATAGAAGAGTATGATAAATGCATGATAGAGTGGTGGAAAGATTGTTGTGAAGTGGAAAATTGGGGCTTCTGATCAACTTATAGCAGTAAAGGGAGGCTTCTAAGAGGAGGAGATGCTGGATCTGGTTTGATGATAAGGCTCTATCCAGGCAGAAGGGAAAGTAATTACAAGGTCAAGGTCATGCAGCAGTGGGAGAAGATGGCAAATACTTCAGTGTGTATGGCAGATAGGCAGTAGTCACAGGAGCTGGAGCTGGCTGGAGATACAATCAGAACATGCATAGCATTTTGTAGAAGGCTATAGAGATTAGAAATTATCTGAAGCTATGAAGAGTTTTGGCCAGTGGAGATGAGATTATAAATTTTGTGGTTTCCAAAATATTATTCTGGGAGGACAAGACTTCCTTTAACTCCCTCCTTATTTCCTGTTAAGGAAATTCCTCAAAGCCTAATTCTCTATGCTGTTGTTTTACACTCTTTCCCTGGGATAATGTGTCAACTAATGTATAGCCAATTGTCATAATAACCCGATGACTCTCAAATATTAATTCCCACATCTGACTTTGGGCAGTTCTGCTTATGCCTGCTCTTATGCCATTTTCTCCCTAACCTGTTGTTTTTCAATGTTGACTGGGTTTCACAGCATGGAGACACCTTAAATTAACTCCCTTCTCTTAGGTCCATTGCCCAGCAACCAACAGGTTTGATTGCTTTATATTCTTTACTATCATTTGCATTTTTTGTCTCCATTCCCGTTCTTGTCGACATAGCCCAGATCTATGTTGCTTATCTAGATTACTGACACTCCTCAAAATAAGACATTTATGCAGACAACAAACATATGAAAAAAAGCGCATCATCACTGGTCATTAGAGAAATGCAAATCAAAACCACAATGAGATACCATATCATGCCAGTTAGAATGGTCATCATTAAAAAGTCAGGAAACAACAGATGCTGGAGAGGATGTGGAGAAATAGGAACGCTTTCACACTGTTGGTGGGAGTGTAAATTAGTTCAACCATTGTGGAAGACAGTATGGCAATTCCTCAAGAATCTAGAGCTAGAAATACCATTTGACCCAGCAATTCCATTATTGGGTATATACCCAATGATTATAAATCATTCTTCTATAAAGACACATGTACACATATGTTTACTGTGGCACTCTTCACAATAGCAAAGACTTGGAACAAATCCAAATGTCCATCAATGATAGACTGCATAAAGAAAATGTGGCAGATATACACCATGGAATACTATACAGCCATAAAAAAGGATGAGTTCATGTCCTTTGCAGGGACATGGATGAAGCTGGAAACCATCATTCTCAGCAAACTAACACAGGAACAGAAAACCAAACACTGCATGTTCTCACTCGTAAGTGGGGGATGAATAATGAGAACACATGGACGCAGGGAGGGGAACATCACACACCTGGTGGTGGGTGGGGAGCTAGGGGAGGGATAGCATTAGGAGAAATACCTAATGTAGATGACGGGTTGATGGGTGCAGCAGACAACCATGGCGTGTTTATACCTGTGTAACAAACCTGCACATTCTGCACATGTATCCCAGAACTTAAAGTATAATGAAAAGAAAAAACAAAAAAACAGGATTCTTGTTTTCTTTTTTTTAAGACAGAGTCTTGCTGTGTCACCCAGGCTAGAGTGCAGTGGCACCATCATAGTTCACTGTAGCCTCAGTCTTATAGGCTTAAGCAGTCCTCCTGCCTCAACCTCCCAAGTAGCTGGGACTACAGGCACATACCACCACTTTTTGTTGTTTTTAGTAGAGATGAAGTCTCACTATGTTGCCCAGGATAGAAGACTCTTGAGTCTCTACTGTTTCTTCTTCCTCTAGTTGTTCATTTTTGTTATATGTATAGAGTAGTATTATGCAGGAAAAAATAGTATGCACACAAAACAACATAAAAAACATTTCTAGTTTAGAAATCATAAAATGAACATTGATGATTATTCCACCAAGATTAAGACCCAGAACGTTATTAGTAAATTTAAACCTTTCTATATACCACCCTCCAATATCATCTATTCTCTCCACCACCCAGAAGTAACCACTATCCTGAATTTTGTGTTAATCGGTCCCCTCCGTTTCTTTATATTTTTAACCACCAGTGTATGTATGCTTTTTGTTTGCCTTTAGAAAGAAACTTTTTATAGGATAAATCAAACTACATATATCCATCATAATGCTATGTATTCATTATACTATATACAATCATATTATATAGATGAATACTATATATCTTATATATTCACTCATAATATATTCATTCATACTATATACATTATTATATATTCATCATACTATATGTATGAATCATACTTATTCCTTTCACTTAATATTACATTTTTGAGATTTATCTAAGTTGATGCATGTAGCTGTGGCTTGTTTATCTTCAGTGCTAGCAGTATTCTATCACATGAGTTTACCTCAATTTATGTATTCTAATGTTGGTTCTTTGTTTTTGGTATTACAAACGGTGCTCTTTTAGATATCCTCATACAAGTTTTGTGGTTATGTATGCAGGCATTTTTTTTGGAGAATACTAAATGCTAAGTTGTAAGTTGTATGCATATTCAACTCTCCTGATTAGTGCCAATCAGCTTTGTAAGTTGGTTATATAAATTTACATTCTGATCAGAGTTTTTCTTGTTCTACACCCTTGACAATGTCCTTTCTTTAAAGTTTTGCCAATTTAGTGGGCATGAAACTGTGTCTTATTGTTATTCAAATTTGTATTTATCTAACTACTCATTAGATTGAGCATCGTTTCCTGTGTTTATAAACCCTTTGAGCTTTCTTTCTTATGAAATGAAATTCTTATTTAGTTTGCTCATCTTTTTATTGGCTAGTTACCTTTTTCTTTTAGAAATATACCTGATTTCTAAAGGTTCCTTATATATTATCTGTTCAATGCTTTGTACATTATATACACAATTATATTCTATTTTGCTTATTCATATTATTGGTTCTTTTTCTATAATGAACACATGCTACTAGTAAAATTTAAAACATTATTTACCAATGAAGGTATAAAATTGAAGTTTTCTTGTAAAGGAGCATTAGTTGTACACCTAAGTGGATTTTTTTTTTTTTTTTAAGTATTAACACACCCAGGACAAGTAAGGGAGCTAACCATTTCAGTACACTGCTCAAATGTTAGTAAATGAATAGATATAAAGTTACGTAGGTCCAAGGCTAAATCTAGAGATTATTTTTTCTCTTCGAAAGCATAAAAATATGCAAATACATTTTAATAATGCTAAGTAGAAAAATTCTCTAGTAAATATTAAATGTATTTATGATATCTATAAATGGCAAGACCTTGTAACTAGTTCCAAAGACATACATTTTATAGACATATATTATATAACTTTCTAATATGTCTTAAAATGAACAAGCTATTTTTACTTTGTTGCATGTGTATTTTTAATAGAATTCTATTTGTAATTTTTTATTCACACCCCTTTTTTCTTGCTTGCAAGAGTCAATTGTGC
The DNA here is from genome assembly GCF_000951045.1 of Mandrillus leucophaeus. Taxonomy (NCBI): domain Eukaryota; kingdom Metazoa; phylum Chordata; class Mammalia; order Primates; family Cercopithecidae; genus Mandrillus; species Mandrillus leucophaeus. The sequence goes on along the minus strand of NW_012101432.1, from coordinate 4,879,985 downwards.
ATGTCATTTTCTAATTCTGCATTAAGAAAAGTCATGTTGGAAGCTTGAAATTAGCCATGATGGTTCTGTTTACACCATGCAAATTGGAAATGTTCAATCAGAATTGTTGATTTTTTTTTTTTTTTTTGCCCAGATTGTCAGTTTTGAAAATTTTCCAACACACCACTGCCCACCTACCCAGCACATAGAAGTTGCACTTGTTAAGGACACTAATGACCATAAAGTTGGCAAATCCAATACACATTTTTTGTTTACTTTTTATTTGATCTCCCAGTCACATCTGGTACCATTGAACACTTTTTTTTTTTTTTTTTTTTCTCAAAATGCTTTTTTCAGTTGGACTCCAAGACTCCTCTGTTTCTTGGTTCCCTGGTTACTTTACTGGTCCATTCTTTCCTGGTTCCTTGACCCATTTTATCTCTCCAGGCTCTAAATGTTGGATACTTCAAGGCTCAATCCTCAAAGTTTTTCTTTCTTTATTTTCTATTTACACTTATTCTCTAGTGATTTCATTCATGCCTATGTCTTTAAATACCCTTCATATACTGATTACTCCCAAATGCACCTCTCCAGCATTAACAGTTCCTCCAATTAGTAGATCCATATATCAGCTGTCAGCGTGACATCACCTCATGAATGTCTAACAGACAATTCAAGTTTACGCATGTACGAAACCCAACTTTTGATTACTTTCTCCAAATTTATTATCCAATCTTCCCTATCTCAATATATTGTATTCCAATAGATTGTATTTTATCAGTTACTTACCCCAAAAATCTTGAAGTCATTTTTGACTCCTCATTTCTCTCACTCTCCTCCTTGGTCTGAGCCACAATCATACCTCTGCATTACTGTCTCCTGGCTTCCAAACTTATCCTTTTATAGTCTATTCTCCTCACAATAGACAAAGCAACCCTTTGAAATCACATTAGAGCTTGCCATTCCTCTGCTGAACATTCCAATTGTTTCCATCCACCCCACTAATATCCAAAGTCCTTATCATGGCCTATAAATTTCCTGTAATGTGACCACCCACTGCCTCTTTGACTTGATCTCTTCCGATCTCTACACTACACCTAAACCATCTCCAACCACATGGGCAATTTTTCTAATAAGTTGACTACATTTCTGCCACAGGACCTTTGTATGTGACTAGTTTATCTGTCTGGAATATTCTGTCCTCTCAGAGCTACAAGACCCACTCCTTCACATCACAGCTTATCAAAGAGGCCATGTTCACCATTCTTCGGTGATTCTCTACCATCCTTTCCCCACCTTATTTTTTATCCTTTTCTTCAGGACACTTCCCACAACCTGGCATGTTGTCTGTTTCTTTATTGTGTATCTTCCCATTAGGACCTAAGCTAAGTAACAAAAGAAACCCTGTTTTCCTTACAGCTATATCCTAATAGCCAATAAAAATACTTGCTCTATAGTAGGTACTTGGTAAATACTTGTTACATAAAAAATGTTTAAGGCCTGGCGTGGTGACTCATGCCTGTAATCCCAGCACTTTGGGAGGTAGAGGCGGGCGGATCACCTGAGGTCGGGAGTTCGAGACCAGCCTGGCCAACATGGAGAAACCCTGTGTCTACTAAAAATACAAAATTAGCCGGGTGTGGTGGTGCGTGCCTGTAATCCCAGCTACTCGAGAGGCTGAGGCAGGAGAATCACTTGAACCCAGGAAGTGGAGGTTGTGGTGAGCCAAGATTGCACCATTGCACTCCAGCCTGGGCAACAAAAGGGAAACTTCATCTCAAAAAAAAAAAAAAAAAAAAGAAAGAAAGAAAGAAAGAAAGAAAATGTTTAAAATAATATTTTGTTTTATTTACAGCAGATTAGTTTTCATATGTAAAGACAATTACAAGAAAAAGGAGTTGACTGCTAGGCTCTAGTTAGATATCTTCTGTGCATTTTTGAAGGAAGATATCAAATATAAAAAGGGGCTTTTGTGTAGTGGAAATTAATCTGCCCACTTCCAAGGTATTTGATACAGAAAATCAAGTATGACAAAATTTAGTCATAAAACCTACCTGAATGCCACAGGTATCTCTGCCTGCTTAGCTGTAGAGAGGACAGAGTTCTGGATAACTGTGATTTTTCTAGGTGCAGAAGAGTGGTCTGATCAGGCACATATTGGCTTTAATCTTGTTATTCACACTGGTTACAAAAGTTTGCTCTTCACCAGAGAAAAATACCATACAGACGTCCCATCAGTTCTGTGAAAAATTTCTGAAACCCTCTACTTGATATCTTCCTGCCAAATTCCTGCTGACTGCAAATGAGCACAAAATGTCAGCTTTTGTTATTTGAAGCACTAATGATGGATTTGAAATATTACTCTAACTTTGATTCCAGGATTCACTATTATGGTTTAACTGATGCGATATCCCAAGTTCCTTTGATAGAAGAATCAGATTTTAATGGTTTTAAGAGGGAGCATGATCAAATCTGTATAGATAGCATTTGGGGGAATTATTTTAAAAGGCTTTTTTTCAGATTCTAATCGAATTATAAAAATCACGTCTGCCTCAAACATGCTGAGTTTCCTGGGGAATGAGGGGTACAATACTATTGATAAAGAATATTCTGTTTTTTTTTTTTTAAATGTGGTTTAACTTTTATTCACCAAAATAACCTCAATCAATCAAATATGTAATAATATGACATTTAAAGAAAACATTTTAAATTTAAAATTAAAGAAAATTATGATTTCTAATTGTCCTTGTCCTTTGGTAAATAAGAACTTTTTAAATGAGAATTTGGTGCTCAACAGTAAAGATACTAATAAAGTAAAAAATGGAATGCCCCATCTTTCTTCCATTCACCTGTCCGTTTCCCTGAAGCGTGATTTTAACTCATCTAGGTGTTCATTGTGTCTTGTTATATTTCATGTCTAATTCGTTTCTAGAACAAAGAAAAACTGAACTTAGAGGTGAAGTGATGTCTGCGACTAATCTCAAAACAAAAGCCTATTCTCCATAACCCTAGCCCAGTTTTGAACATACCAGAAGTTTGTTCTTGGAAACCTTGAAAAAGCTGATATTATTTCCCAAAAGACAGTGAAGAGGACTGACACATTTGTGTAATGTCTTTATGGAGGACAATTGAAAAGTGGTGACTAATACCTAGACTCTCATGTGAATTACCCATTCAGTCAGTTGTTACATATGTCCCTCTAGCATACTGATTTTTTTTTATTCTCTAATATTCGTTAATTGTTTTGAAAAATAGTTCTGGTGGATTTTTTTAGCCAACTGCTTGGAATGTTTAAAAAAAAAAAAAAAAGGAAAGAAAAAAAGATTCCTCAAGTTTATTTGCAAAGCCATGGCAGAAAAATGAGGTTTTCAGGTGATTTTTATTATGATAGTATAAGGATCCAGACAGACACCCAAATCAATATGCATATTTTTTTAAGAGATGAGGTCTCACTATGTTTCCCAGGCTGGACTCAAACTCCTCGGCTACACGATCTTCCTGCCTTAGCTTCCCAAGTGTCTGGGAGTACAGACATTTTAAAACATTTAATTTAATCATATTGTAAGTGGAAGATGGAAAAAATGTATAAATTGTTTTAAAATAATTACCTTATAATTCTAGAAATGAATATTTTGAAATAAGAGATAATATGGAAAATAATAACTAGAAAAATCAGAAACTTGACACTAAGTACTAATAAATAACTATTATAAAGTAGATAACTTACAAGAAAGTAACATTTTCATATTTCAAATTTCTTTCTCTAAATCATTATGCATATATTATATACAAACATATTTACATAAATATGTTACATACTAAACATGTATGTATTAAACATGTTGGTGCCCTGCATCTCATCCCTTGGACTACTTCTAATTTTAGCCATAGTCTTAGATTTATGCAGTGTTCCACCTCAAGCAAATGTCCCCACCTTTGCTTTCTGCTTGCCAAAACAAAAAGCCACTCGTGTTTGCACATGCTAGGATGAGAGATCTAGGAAAGTTACCAACTAACCCCTCGGCACTTCCTCAACCAATGGAAAATGGGAACCATTTATATATATACATATATATATGCATATAATACTTACCATGTAGAAAGCATTGCACTTCATAGTGCTGATCCAAAATGACTACAACACAGTACCTGCTCTTAAGGAGTTCATAGTTTAGTGGGAGGGAGGGATTAGCACAGCAGTTATTTCCCAGGTCATTAGTCTGGTTATTATTATATTGTCTAGAAACAACTACTCAATAGTAATTCTTTTTTCTCCCCTGCCAGCTAGATTGCTTTAACTGTGACTTCCCTGAGGTCCTTTATCTCAAAGGCTCCAAGCAAGACGCTGGAGACCTAGAGCTGTGCCTCTCTTTCCTGCGTGAATATTCCCGTGGTTCTCAGGCTTTATATGGTTGCCAGATAAAATACATGATTTCGTTAGATTTCTGATCAATGAGTACATTTTAAAGTATATGTCATGCAATACATGGGATATACTTATACATTAAAATGTTATTTATCTGAAATTCAAATTTGTATTTTATTTGCTAAGTGTAACCACCACACTGTAGGCCATTGACATAATTCTATTTCCCTTTAAAATGAGTTGCTTTCTCAATAGCAATGCTCAGGAATTGAGGAATAATATTTATCCACTAATTTTTGCCAATTCTTAGATCAAATTCTACAATTATGGTAAATATTTGTATAATGGGAGTATGCAGCATGCATACCTGATTTGGTATCCAAAAAATATATATCTGTGTCTATCTATATCTATAGATATATCTATATCTATATCTATAGATAGACACAGATATGTATCTGGGCATGGTGGTGTGCATCTGTAGTCCTAGTTACTTGGGAGGCTGAGGTGGGAGGATTGCTTATGCCCAGGAGTTCAAGGCTACAGTGAGCCATGATTGTGCCACTCCACTTCAGCAGAGGCAACAGAGCAAGATCATGTTTCTAAACAAAGAAAACAAATACATACAATATTATTCTGGGCCAAGAAAAGCATCTGTAAAAATACAAAGGCATTTGAGAACCTAGTTATGAGCTATTATAACTATAACTTAGCTATAATAATAAGCACATATTTGAGTGCTGCTAGAGTTTAGTCATGTAGAGCACATAGTAGGAGATTAAACATAGGTTAAATCCTGTAGCATCTTCCCTGCTTATCTTGTTATAAAGTCTGGGCTTCATCTTGGAAGGAAAAGGGAGTAAAGAATTTTAAGAGGTGAGCTGCAAGGTCAGTATCTTATATTGGGTTCCTTCAAAAGCAGAGCCTGAGTCAAAGACTTGGGTATGGGTAGTTTATTTGGGAGTGATCCCAGGTAACAGGAGAGGAAGGAGAGGAGTGAAGCAGGGAAGCAGGAAACCCAGTAGAAGAGTGGATTTGGTAAATTGCTGCTGGAGTCAACAGGGCTTGACTCCATAAGGATCTCTGAGTAGAGCATTAAATGCATTGCATTCTAGGAAGGATAGAAGTTACGACATTGATCAAATGGTTCCCATTTTCCATTGGTTGAGGAAGTGCCGAGGGGTTGGTTGGTAACTTTCCTAGATCTCTCATCCTAGCGTGTGCAAACACGAGTGGCTTTCTGTTTTGGTAAGCAGAAAGCAAAGGTGGGGACATTTGCTTGAGGTGGGACACTGCATAAATCTAAGACTATGGCTAAAATTAGAAGTAGTCCAAGGGATGAGATGCAGGGCACCAACAGAGTCTCTACAATCAGAGATTCATATGTAATTTACTTTGTAAGTATAATTTGCTAAATTATCATCTAATCATAGCAATTAAGAGGGAATCATTCACAGAAACCCAAGAGTAGAAAAAAACTAGCAATTGATGCATAATTGTTGTGATTTATTATTTAGAATTAAAATCTTTTACATAAACAATTCATATCTGCTAGGAACTGGTTATGTAAAAACCAGAGTACCAATAATGCCTTCCAAAACTATAAAACCAGCCAAAAGATGTACAGAAAGAATGTAAACACTATATGAAGAGCAAACTTGCTTTTTAAAAATAGAGTAATATGTTTGTCAGTGTGAATTCTATGTAATTTAGAAAATTATGAATGGATATTCAAGTGCAGATAAATTGCATTTAACTTAATTAGCTAAATTGATCAAATAGAAAGAAGATGGGGGTGATACAGGAGTAATATTTATTGAGTGTCCACTCTGTGAGGTTTTTAATATGTGTGTATTCTGTATATTTCACGATGACCCTGGGAAGGAGACATTATTAGCCCTTATAAATATTAAAGAACTGAGGATCAAGGTGGTTAAAGGGTTTGTTCAAAGTCACACGGCTAGTAAATGGTAAAGTCAGGACTCAAATCCATTTCTTTTCAACTCCTCTTTCTACTTCATTACTTTGTCTTAAAAGCCAGTTGCTTTGCAAGGTAAACCATGGAAGTACTTAGAATTATTTTTAAAAATAGAATTATAATATTCACAGTTACTAAAGGATATATTGCAATATGGCATGCTTGTAAAATAGGTACTTTGCTAATTTCATAATCACAATAATATTTATAATAGAATATATTCAGGCCATATGAAAGGGATCTCTGAAAGTGTTAAAATGTGAAGAAGATTCTTTTGGCCATGGGCGAAAGTTTAATAAAAATAAAAATGTATCAGCATGTTTAGTAATGAGAGGAAAAAAATGTTTTCTGTGGTCATGTTTTTCAACTTTAAGTATATTTGCCTATCATTTTAATATAAACAGGGTATATTTATATAGCCTAAAGCAACAGGAACCAGATTCCTTGTTTTCAGGATGCCAAAAAGTACATCTTTGAGGATGATAAGCGATAACAGAGAAGAGTGAATCAAAAATATCAAGCTTCTATCTGTTTCCTGACCAAGATTTTAATTTTATTGCACAAATATGCCATGATGACAGCTATATACAGTAGTACCACCCACCCAACCCTGATGCAGGGAAGGGTCTGCCAGCATTCCCATTATAATCCATAAAGGGATTTCTGATGTTTTAATGCACATTAAATTGGTTCTCAGAAAGATATATTTTTGTTTAAAAAATAAGTTTTCTAAAAAGGAACATAAATAGTATCAGCTGGCTTTGATTAGAAGGTGCACAGCATGTGATTTCTGGTGAACTGTTAGACCTAATGATGTCAATGGAATGACTGCATAGTACTTGTGACCCTGAAGGGCATCCAGAGGGTAGTGCCAAAGGAAAGATTTTTATTTCAAGGGGTACTAAGAAAGGTGCAGCATCCAAGTTTTTGAAACCATTAAAGAAACTACACATGTAATAAATAGCTGAATCATAACTTAAACCACTCTGCTTTTTATTTTACAAAGCAAAAAACTATCATGGAGGAGAGGGAGTATTACATAAAGGCAGAAGCAGAGACTCTGGAAACAGACTGCCCTGAGGGGTTTGAATCCCAGATACACTTAAATCTTAGCTGTGGGACCATGGGCAAGTTATTTAAACTTCTAATGGCTCCACTTCCCTGTCTATAAAATGAGACTAGTAATAGTACCTATCTTACAGTTTTGAGTATTTAATGAATTAATACAAGTAAGTTCTTGGGACAAATACCAGGCAGAAAGCAGAAAGCACTCATTAAACGTTGAATACAAGGAAAAAAATCCATTGTGTTTGTACCTATTTTGGATAACTAACTCTGCTCTTGAATTGTACAGGAAAGAGAAAAGTGTAAAATTTGTGTGTGTGTGTTTCTCTAAAATACAGGTACTGTGGAAATTTGCAATTATAAATAGAAACTCCTTTCTGAAGATAAAAAAAGTAACACAAATATTTCTTAATAGTTTTTAATATGGTAGTAAGAGAAATCTGTACAACAAAATGCATGAGGCTCTCAGAGTAGAGATAAGAACAAATGAACTAGCAAACACATTAGGCAGTATGACCCATGTCTATTGCAATTTTGTCTAGTAGACATATAATGCCAGCCACACCCATAACATTTTCTTAAAGTTTATGCCACAAGCTCATAGTGGCTTTAATTTCTTTGCAGGTGGAAAATGGGTATGAATACATACATTGTTATGGAAAAGTACCAAGGATACCCAGTGTAAGTTAAAATGTGTTGTTTACCAATCATTGTTTTACAAGAAGTGTTTACCTCCAAAGCTGCCTGACCACCATAATGCAGTTTCTTAGCACATCAACTCTCACGCTTCTGTTTAAACGTACTTTAACCTAAGAATATGCCTCTAATTCAGGTGAAGGCTGAGACCAGGGGGAAACATGGAGTCCTAAGTTAGCAAACTGCAAAAGGCAACTTGTAAGGTGTGGTGGTAACATATATGTGAAGGCATTCACAATGTTTATTCAGTAAAACATTAAGGTTCTTTTTTTTTTTTTAATTTTTTTAAATTTTTTTATTTGTTTTTTTGGCTAAGACTGTCACATTTTCTCTAACGTGTTTTTCACAGCATGAGGTTCTGTCTGTTGTGGCAACTAGGGCTGAGGCTAGGGGCACCGAGGGAAGGGCACGTGGATGGCCAGGTCTACTGGAGTCCAGAGATTCTGGGGTTTTGTGTCCTGCATCTCCATATAATTCTGCTAGGCCTCTTGGTGGCCTTCTCTTTGTCCTCTATGGATGCCATAGGAAAGTAAAAGCATAGAGAGGGGTTCTTTTCTAGGTTTTTAAGTTTACCTTATAAATAGCATTATTATAAATCCCTCATTTCAATGATCCCCTTTATGGAATTTTAAGCAATAGTTTGTTTTATACACACAAACTTAATTCATGATGTTTAAATATTCAAATATTTAAAACTGTATTTATTAAACTGACTTCCTATGTAGGAACTTCAATTAAATTTTTAAGTAATTCAAATAAAATCTTCCTGATGAGGAGCTGTATAACTTTAACAAGTTAAATTTGTAAATGGAGAAGAGCTTAAGTTCTTTTAAAAACTTCAGCACTGTACAAAAACTTAGTAAGATTCCAACATAAAATCCTGAGTTTAAGTATTCAACTACTCCCTTCTCATCAGATTTATTCTACGGAGAGAACTTGTTTTACAGTTTAGAATTACACAAAATATTAAATATATACAGATTATTTCTTAATTTTAAAATGTTAATAGTATGGTTTTGAGTTATTTTAAAGTTTTTTATGTTAAATTAAAATACTCTAAAAGTTGATAGATGCTTGACACACACACAAAAAAAGAATTCCCATTGCAGTTAATGGAGGTAATTAAATACTGCTATTTGGACTAAGATGTTGAGGAAATTCTTACCCCATGACCTTGATGAGACACACTGACCTCTATCTATAATTGCTGTATCAGGGGTTTCATACCTCACGAAACAAGTGACGCCTTTGCCCACTTCTCTGGGTTCTAGTTAAACACGTTACCTCCTTCTTCTGTCCACTCACAGAATTCTGGAGTGCTTGTCCTGTGTGATCATTTGATTCAATATAGCACTGTAATTCCTAATTTAGGCAAGTAAATATTCCTTTTAACTTTAAGTAATTTTAATTTTAAATAATTTTCAGATGGATTGTCGCATTTTTTGTATTCTTGGGAATATACAATTGATATGGATATTTGAATATTTCATTAAATTTTAATTTAATAGCTTTGTCTTGCTAGTGATCACAATTTATGAGGTTTTTCTAATGTTATGTCCCCTTCAGTCCTCTTACAGATTTACTTGACGTTCTTTAATTTCTATGTTGTTTGTTGGAATAACAAATGAGTTAAAAATACCATTATGGTGGAGTAAAAAGAGTCAACGAGTATGTTTTATTTTCTGTAGAATAAGATTAGCTTTTCTATTTTCTGTACTATTATAGACTTATGACTCTTCATACATTTGATGTTTTTCCATCAACCCTAATTAATATTCTCCTTTTGATGCTTATGCTATAACAATTCTGGCTAGTGCGAATCCTTGTAAGGTTGGTAGTTGTACCCATTTGATATGGCCCCAATAATCTTTGAAAAAATATCTTGTTCTAAGCTCATTTTGTCCCTGCTCCATATTTGAAATTAGCAATTTCCTCAGATTAATCACAAGTTTCAGTAGGGGGAAGAAAGCACCAGAGATAATAATCTAATGATGTAAGTAGGCTCTAAGATAAATCATGGTAAAACATTACTTTTGGGTTATATCAGTGAACCAAGCTAAGAAAATAGATGCATATTAATGTTTATTCCTTAGTTCTAACAGCAGAGTATTTCTGCACTTTTAATTCTAAACGATTATATCTATTTCCCTTTAAATGAAAATATTAGTTATTTTGGAAAGTAAACAAAAGTGCTTATTTATCTGTCAATCTTTAACAAAAAATTCAAAATAATAATACCAGAATAATATAAATTCCAGTATTGCTGAGTGAAGTTCAGGGTTTTCTATGCAGTCCTTTCCGTCCTTAAAATATCCCTGTTAGACAATGGTGTACCAAGGTGAAAGAGGGAGTGGGAGCCATCTGCTCAGTTGCAGTAGTATCTTATCACTAACATTGCTAGACCTGCTGGTGCACAGTGATAATAAAAAGCAGACCAAATTTTAGTTATTTTTATTATTGTTTCTAAACTCTTTCAGGCAGGACAGCTTTATTGCCTAAACCCAGGTTCTCTAACTTCCAAAGCCCCTCTCTACTCCACTGTACATGATGACTACCAAGTATGTGCAGCGGAATTTCTTTATTCTAGAGTCACTCATACATTCTCATTCAGTTTTACCTAGTAAGAGCTTCCCTAGTTGCTGTTGCAGCAGTTTCTGCTCATTTTCAATTTAAAGCCATTTGTACAGCTGACAGTTTGGAGTTCTTAGAAGGTGACTGCTTAAGCTGCTAGTCTTTTCTTGGTGGCAGAGCTCACCTCACGGAAACGGGTGAAGTCCCACTCCCATTCCACCTGGAGGATATAGGAAAACTTGAGCAGCTCCGTATCCAAAATTTGGTACATGAGTTTTATTTTACCACCATCTGGTTAATCTACAAAGAGATAATGTATATTTATAAGTGCAAGATTTATATATTTCAGTTCTGGCTAGCATACAAAAGAAGAAAATCTGCTTCCTACTATTTAATTTCTAGTGATATTAGAACCGTTATATTTTCGTGTATTCAAATACACAGCAACTTTTCTAAATCCTGTTTTGATATTAAAGCTTTTAAATTTATCTTGCTCCCTTTTCAAAACCACAAACTCTTTTCTTTTTTACACTATGCAACATTCTCTTATTGACACAATATTCATGCTATGTATTTTTATAGCAAAGTTTGCAGAAGAAAGATCCAAATGATTTCATAGTTAGAGTTAGATTAGCAAAGAACTAAGTGTAAATAAAGGCTCTTGAGTTTTTAACCAAAATATCCTTTTTTGACTTTTATTATGAACAGATATATAAAATTTACAAATTTGAATTTATAACTTACACACAATACATAAAATTATGTAAATATATGTAAATGTTACCTATATGTATGTTTATATATGTCCATAAATATTATAGATGTATTTATTAATTATAATCAAAGATAGCCCTAGAAGAAAACTCAGTTTTTTTCAGCGGCTTTAACCTAATGCTTCTTAAATTCATACTTCTAAAATCTAATTTAAAAAACTGTAATCTATTAAGATAAACTTAAATGAACGAATAGAAGAGGCATCACTGAAATTTTATACAAATCATATAAATTAGTGGCTTCTGCTAGAGCTCATTCATTAAAAAATCATTTTTTCTACTTGTACACACTGTAATTACATGTAAGTCTCTATTTTACAAAATATTAATATAAAACTTTAGACATTTAGTTTTTAAATAGAAACCCAATTTCTTCACGGAATCAAAATATGCCCTGCTCAACAGTCCCACTTCTTCTTTTTGTAATAATTACATTAAACTTTACAGAGAAAAAAATACACAAAACAATGTTATTTAAATTTAGGGGAAACCACTGATGTTTGCAGTTTTAGTGTACAGTCTATTTTAATCAATTCATGGCATTTGAATGGCACAAATGATTTATTAACCAAGAAGAGAGGGAGAGTTGATTTGATTTCTAGCTTTCTAGAATCACAGTTTTGCTTATAATAAAAACTTAAAGCTGCCACCTTTATCTTTATTTCTGCCTTAGTCCCCTATTTATTCCTTAGCCTAGGGACTATTCTTCTGAGCCCAAAGTAAATTTTTCCTTTTGACTTTACGTCTATCAAGGTCATGTGAAAGAATTATTGATTTAAATGGAGTTTTTAGCCATATACATGTGTATTCACAACGTCATCCTTTTTTCGTGGCTAAAACCACATTAACGCCTACTAGCAAATAATCACACACAGGCTCTTTACTTTTCATAATGTTACTAATTGAAACTTTATGGTTTCAATTGAGTATTTTATTACAGTTTATTCAGTCATTCTTGAGACCCTGAAATCTCAATATACCATTTTTTAATTCGATAAATTTACAATGTTTCTATCAAACTTAGCACTCCAAGCTCTTTTGTGGAGACGGTTATCTTTTGTAATATATATTTGAATTTCAATATCTATGCACGCCTTCTTCTGGAAGAGCATGCTCAAACATAAGCAATGATTCCACTCTTGTCTCTTTGTAATCCAGGCATATTCTAAGGAAATAATTACTACAATTTGATTTATTTCTAATGACTCAAAACTTAAGGTTCAGCTGGAGGAGATACACATTTCAATCGCAATAGACATCCTCTGGGGAGGCTTTCTCAGTCTATTGGCTGTAGGCTATGCCCTGTCAAGGGTCAAAACCTGGGTTGATGATACCTCAAGGACAAGATTCTCTGTGAGGTTTATGATTTTTGTGTGTTTGTTTTTGTTTTTTTGTTTGAGACAGAGTCTTGCTCTGTCACCCAGGCTAAGTACAGTGGCGCAATCTCGGCTCACGGCAACCTCCACCTCCTGGGTTCAAGCCATTCTCCTGCCTCAGCCTCCCAAGTAGCTGGGATTACAGGCAGCTGCCACCACACCTTCCGCTGGCTAATTTTTGTATTTTTAGTATAGATGAGGGTTTCACTTTGTTGGTCAGACTGGTCTCGAACTCCTGACCTCGTGGTCCCCCGCTTTGGCATCCCAAAATGCTGGGATTACAGGCGTGAGCCACTGTGTCTGGCCGGTTTCTGTTTGTATGAAGGCTTTTTTTATAGGAATCTAAAAAGATCCCTCCTATGTTTTCCTTTCCTTTCCCTCCTTCCCTCCCTCCCTCCCTCAATCCTTCCCTCTCTCCCTCCCTCCCTCCCATCTTTCCTTCCTCCCTCCCTTCCTTCCTTCCTTCCTTCCTTCCTTCCTTCCTTCCTTCCTTCCTTCCTTTCCTTCTTCCCCTTCTTTCTCTTCTTTTCCCCTTAAGCCCTTGAAGCAGCTTGCAATCTCTGCTGATCTCTGATGGAAGCAATTAAGGATATGCCTTTTGTAAGTCTCAGCTTCCAACAGACATAGCCACTTTAGGATTGAGGTTTTCCAACTTTTGTCTTTGATGTTTGATAGAACTAACAGCCATGAAAGCCAGTTTTGGGCATCCCTGGTGTTTTAGTTCCAAACTTTAGAGCTCTAAAACTACAAAGGCCTAAAATGATTTAAGCAGGTGCCATGTTTCTTATCTAAACCCTGAACTGAGTAGAGCCCATATGCTGTAATGTTGTTCTAAAACAATCTTACCCAATTCTTACAGGATCATAAGAGAAGAATTTAGAATGTAGGTATAGGTAGTATAGAGGTGAGGTAGACAAATAGGCCAGCTGAATTTACTTTCCTACCTAAAATGACAATGCATTTCTGAAGTGAAATTAGCTCAGGGATGGAGCCCATCATAGTTGGAAGGTTAAAAGTTAAATTATATCTTTATGTCCTTTAGCAGCTAAAAGGATATAAGGAACAGGGAAAAATAAGACAGCAATAGGTCTAACTTGTGTATTTTTATACAAGGTGAAGTCTTGTCTATGACTGAGGAGAGGGGCTGACACACACACACGCATACACACAGACACACTGACACACACACACACGTGACCGCTCTACAAAGAATAAAATTGAAAATATAAACTAAACTTCCTAGATCATCACCGAATTCAAATCCCACGTGATAGTCTCAACTGCCCATTTCCAGAGAGTTTGAGAGAAGAGCTTATGAGTCCATGAGATGTTTCACTTTGTGGTTTGAGGTTAATAAAACATCCAGTGGATGGTGAAGGTATGACTGAGGACAGGTGGCAGAAAAGCCACAGGGGAGTCCATGAAAGTAAATAATGATAAAGGTAGAAAGTGAGAGCGTTTCCTCTGACGATGTTGGCCGAAACCAAAGTCAAGGACTTTGTTATTGTGGTACATTGGGGAAAGGGGGGAAAGGGCCATATGTGAATTAGAGAGCAGGACCTCCAAGAATAGTGAATGGGGAGTCCAGACAATTTTGTTTACAGGGCCTCTGACTGAACATTACTCATGCTAGGAGTATCTTCCGTTTTACCTTTAGAATCTACTCAAATTTTGCAAATGGCAGAGACCCAAACTAAGGACAATGTGAGGTGGTGGGGACATGGAGAGAACTGGAACTAGCAGTCTGCCCAGGTCTCCAGTAAGAAGGCAACACAATTTTGTGTCTAGGAGAAGTGGCTCCAGAGATTTTGCACACCTAGACCATACTCTAGTCATCCAGCAGTCCACCTCCAGCAACCCCAAGATCGAGAGGCGGTGCTACAGCCAGTGGTGAACTGCAGAGACGCATGTCTCTAGGTGACAATGTTTAGGGAGGTGTGTGAATGGCAGCAGGTGAAGGGCATGGACAGACATGAAATAAAAAACCCATGGGACTCCATAATTTGCCAAGTGGAAACCAAAGAAAGTGACTGGACTTCTACAAATTTGGCACGAGGCAGGGCCTAAAAGTTGTACAACTATGACTTTTTATTGACCACACCAGTTGGTAAAGTTTGTGATATTGTATGCAACATGGAACATTTTGGTAACTTGACTTTTTTGCTGAATGAACTAAACTTTATGTAAATATTTACCATCATTTACAAGTATTTTATGAAATGATTTTTGGCTGCAGTGTTGTATTCTATCATATGGATGTACAACATAATCCATTTAACTAATCTTCCAGATTTGGAACTTTAAGATTGTTTCTATTTTTTTATATTTTAAATAGTGCCTCTATGAACACATTTGTAGATATATATTTGTAGATATAATTTTGTGTAAATCCCCAATAATTTACCAGTTGGAGTTTTATAGGTTTTTTTTTTTTATTTTTGCAAGTTTCTATAGGTCACAAGTAATAATTTTAATGTTTATTTTTCTTTTTCTATTTTCTGTATTTTAAAAACACCTCTTTGTAATGAGTAGTATATTTTTAAACCATACAAAGAAAAACAGAGAAAAAAATTTACTGACTCATACTTAGCTGCATTATTCCATTCATATTATAGCTACAGTACTAATATCTATTTTCACATCAGCATTTGACACTGATAATTTCAACAGCAAACACAAAGAAAAGTTTTCTCTGAAGACCACTCGCTCATTTCTCCTTGTCAAATAATGTCACTTTGAAATAGGTGAATATCAAATTGAATGCACAAATACTCAAACAAAATTAACAAAGAGAATTTTGAGTCATCTCTTTGTCATGGTGAAAATGTCCAGATATTTCAATACATTTACATTCCTATTCACCTCTACAGAGACAGACTTATTTACTACATGAATTGGTAGTCATACCACAATATGAATTTAACTTTTCTACAAAAAAAATCACATATTTTTTCTAAAGCATTTTGGAAGTAAATTAAATATTAAAATTCATGCCCAGATTTTTTTATAAAGCTGTCAAATTCTCCTTACCTTAAAAGTAAACTATGTGAGACAAGAAAAATAAAAGCTGGACAAAGAAATACCCCGCCAAGAAATCTGAATTGGAAGAACAACATGCAGCTCCTCTACATGGCTGCAAATTGCCTGGTTGATTGTAGAGTAACAACAGCTACCACAGAAAGAGGTACCATGGACTGGCCACTTAATTGTTGTGAAGGAGATTACTGTCATTACTTTATAGATTAAAAAAAAAAAAAAAAAAAAAAAAAACCTGAGGTTTAGAAATCTTCAGAACTTTGCCCAATATCACATAGTAAGTAAGTCACTAAGGTCTGTCGAACTTTAGAATGTGTGTACATCCAACCGTACCCCAGCCTGGGCCACAGAGCGAGACTCCGTCTCAAAAAAAAAATAGAAAAAAAAAAAAAAAAAAAAAAAAAACCTGAGGTTTAGAAATCTTCAGAACTTTGCCCAATATCACATAGTAAGTAAGTCACTAAGGTCTGTCGAACTTTAGAATGTGTGTACATCCAACCGTACCCCATTGCTTTCCAACACAAAATTGGCATGAATTCAGAACTGTTGACTTACTTCAGTAGATCTGCCTTAAGACCTCCATTATAGCCCAAGTTCTCCCCTGTGAAAAACCCAGAGAAGTCTGGGGAAGTAAGTGTGATAATTTATACACAATTCATATAGCCCCAAGATAGTGATGAAATTAATTAATTAGAAACTATTAAAATGTGTACATGTGATATTCCTACAATTTTCTTCCTGAGTAGAAAACTAAAATAACTCAGGAAGACACTTAGGGAGAAAAATTGGTCAAGTGGCACTCTCCTCCCCCACCCACACAGGTTCTCTTGGTTCTTTGCTCCCTGGCCTCAGTTTCCCAGATTCTGCCTTCTTTGTCAGGCCAGCAGCCATTCTGTGCCCCACGCAACTTCACTGGGTGAGGAAGGGACAATGAAGAGGCTTTCCTGTAGGTTTAGTCTGTGGAAGAATCTGTGAAATAAAATCAGAACTTTTGTGATTCATCTTATGCTACCTTATCTCCTATGCTTTAGTACATTAAAAGAATTTCTCTTTTTCAGCCTTGAATTGCATTGCAAAAGGAAAAGTTCCCTTCTGTAACTTAAACTGAGCCTTGATTTAGGATGGAGGTGGGGACCTGATGGGGTAGGAGAGAGATACAGGAAGAAAGTTTGTGGAGGTTTGGGAGTTGGGGACTGCTTCACACTAACTGGTTTAAAGTCACACACCCAGCAAGTACTCCTTAGACAATGACAAGGAATTAGTAGTGTGAGAATATTCACTTTTCTTAAACTGGTTAGTGGGTTGACTGTAGGCTTCCAGTCTCACACTAATTTGTAAATAGGATTACTTCTTTAAGAAAGAAAGAATTAAGGAGGGGTGAATATGCCAACCCAAAGCCTTGGGGAGGGAGATAGGTTAAGTTACTGTGTTTTTTATTTCCTCTCCTCTGGTTGTTCTTCTCTAGATCAGTCTACAACGGTTTTTAAACACCCAGTTCAAATCAGCACATCTTTATAATTTATATTTATGACTCTAATAATTAGCTAAAAACAAGCCAATCAGCCCCTGTAGACCTCTGACATTGTGCCAGGGCTGTGACTCTAAAGATAACTAAGATATGACTCTTGTCCTAGAAGATGGAAATGTCTAAAAAAGGAGAGAAAAAAGCAAACAGAAATATTAGTAATACTTTTAACATATGAATTAATGTGCTTTTATCTTTCAAACATTCTGATAGATAACTTTCCCCATATTCAGTAGGAAGAATTCATTCCTTTGAGCAGCTTTCAGTTTTTGTGACAAAGAAAAGCAGTCAATGTTCAGCTTTTGGCCCCCAAAATAGACTATTGAAGTCCAAGCCAGAAAGTCAAAGCTTTTGTCTGCAGGATTTAGACTTTTGTAGAGCAGAATATGTTGAGAATCAAAAGGCAAAGCCATGAAGAAATAGGAATTAAGAAATATCCATTAAGAAGATTCCAGAAACCAACCTTACCCAGGGAAAGAATTTGAAAGGGTGAGAAGAGAAGTCCTTGAGGTATTAAGTACCTGTGATGACGTGTGGGGAGGAGCAGTGAGCAGCAGGGACTTCCTAGTGTCTCTAAACCAACACTATCCTTTGCTAATACTAAGGACAGCCTGGGACGTGAGTCGCCACTGACCCATCTCCAGTATCATTCAACGCACTGTGGGACATGCTTAAGCTGTGATGGCAACTCAGCTAGTTGCCAGATGAACAGGGCCTGTCAAAATGCTTATGGATTGTCCTTCACAGCTGATACC
The DNA here is from genome assembly GCF_000951045.1 of Mandrillus leucophaeus. NCBI lineage: Eukaryota > Metazoa > Chordata > Mammalia > Primates > Cercopithecidae > Mandrillus > Mandrillus leucophaeus. The sequence goes on along the minus strand of NW_012101432.1, from coordinate 4,861,865 downwards.
CATCTGTGTCCTAAAATGCAGCCCTTTTGAATCATTCTACATGGACCAACTCTCTTTTAAAGGCCCAGGGACTGTCACTTCTCTGACAGTGAGAGTGGCAAAGCCCCACAGCAGCACCCTGGCCCTGTGGCTCCATTGCAAGCTGGGAGTGTGCTGTACAACCCAGCCCCCAGGTGAACCTTCTTTCCTTCATTCGTAGTCAGAGAATGTTTGTGGCTGGACACATGGTGGCTCAGTGCAAGGTTGCACTCCTGAGCTTGGGACCAGCCCTCTGCTCCATTCCTCTCCCGCCATTTTCCAAGTACCAGGCATTTCATGACTTCACGGCTTCGTAGTTTCTATCTTTCTGTCATTGTACAACAATATACACATAGCCAGACATCTTTTCCAAAGAATCCAGTTTTTCCCTTAGAAATCTATTTTGATTAACTTTTCCTGCAGAAAGTGGTCCAGCCCCACCCTTCTCCTAGATGAATCTGCTTGGTAAGATCCTGTTCATTCAACTGTGCACAGGTGTAGGAGTGGGGGTGGAAATAAGAGCTGTTTATTAAAATGAAATGTGATGTCTCAAATTAAAGATTTATCATATTACTGAATTATTAAAGTTAGTAAACATGACTATATTACTTAAACGATATACCAGATTACTTAATTGATATGCCAAATTACTTAACTGGATCTTACACATGCCTAATTCTATCAAATTTGCTGAACACTTTATGTTACTGAAGAGCCCTGTCTCATGCAAATAAATTATCCCAGGAACTGAACTTATAAAGCAAATGCTACTAATAATGTAATCTGAACCATATTACTAAATGTGACAGATCTGACATTAGCTGACAGATATGAATTGACTTAATTAAGTATTAATCATAATAAATCGAGGCAAGATTTAAATATGTGATCTAACGTGACTTTCCTATCAATAAAAAACTGTGATATTGCTGCCCTCAAAAGAGATAAATTTCTATTGCTAAGGACAGTGTAGTAACTACTTCATAATGAGGCTTACCTGTCATCAGACAGCAGTGGTCTCCTCAAACATGCAATGGCTCATTTACATAGTTAAGCGGTTTGGTCACACACTTAGCATTGGACTATTCATTGTAAGAATACAGAAAATATTCATAGAGAGCACAGAGAAAGTGAGAAGACCTCTTTAACTCTCAAAAAACAATATTACATGCAAGTGTGTGTGTGTGTGCGCGCTTGTGTGTGTGTACATAGTCTTATCATGTAATACAGAGTATAAATGCTCTATCTTCAAGGACTATAAGATGGTGGTCCTGCAGTCAAATTCAGCCTGCAGACAGGAAAACATATTTTGTTTGGCCCATAGTGTTTTAAACATAGGGCCACTTCAGGCAAAATAGCTGGATTCTTAAATTTCGTTTTGGAAAATCAGTGGGCATTCTCATACTGCAACAGTTGGTTGGAGCTGAGTAGGAGCTATCCCAGTTTGGTACAATACGTACACTGCTTTGCCATGATCTCCCCTCCACGCTACTCTATTGTGGCCTTCTTCACTCATTTGTGTAACCTACCTAGCTCTTGGCTCCTGTATGTATTTGAGTTTTTCACCTCTGTTCGAGACATTCAAAGCAGGTTCATTCAATACGGCATAAAGGAATGAAGGGAAATGAAGACTAGAGAATTCAAAGAATGTTTCATGCTTAAAGGGATCTAATTTGGGAATTTAAAGGTGAATTTAACTGGACTTGGGATAGTCAAAAGGGGGAAAATATGTTCTTAGGAAAACTGGGATGAGTGAAGGCATCAAGGCATGAGTGATCATGGTACATGGACTTCAAAGATTTGAGCAGACAAATGAGACTAACATTCTTTATGAAAGCAATCTAAAGTGTTTGCATTTAGTCTAAGTTAGTCAGATGTGAGTTTACATTAAAAGCATTTTAGGAGGGAAGTAACACAATTAAAGTGGTATTTTACGTAATTCTAGGTGAATGGATGTGTTAGCAGTTACTGGACTTAGAGGGACTGGTGGGTGGGTGCAATGATCAGGTGTGAAATAAGGAGGAAGTCCTAGCTGGAGGTTTGTAGCAATGAGAAGGGGAGAGAAGCCTACAGATGAGACATTTTGAAAGACAAAGGAATTAACCTTGAAGAACACTTTTCAGTATCATATGTTCTTCAGTACATGGTTATCCCGACATTAAAATATTAGATGCATTTGTTTCAAAAATTAGTTAATATTAGACTACCTTGAAATATTTGTTTTTTTATTTTTTGCATTTTATTAATCTTCATTTAATTAAAGCCATTTCTGAGACCAATTATTTCTCTGTTGAGGACTCCAAGCCTTTGACTTTTATCATATCCCTTCCACCAGCATCAAAAATTATCTGTCATGTGTTTGAGTCCCTTAGTAACTCATTTATGTTATAGACAATTATTTTTAAAATGTAATTATTCTTCGAAGAACAGTGAACGTTAAGGTAGGACTTAGAAAATATAAAATCTAATCTTTTGCCTTTATGAAATATTCACTAGTCAAGATAGTCTGATTAATATTTTGAGTTATAAAAGATGGTAGTGATTAATCTAATCCCCTTATATTCTAACCTATTGGTCAGAAAACAGGTCCAGTTGATACAAGTGACAGAATGAACTAATAAAATTGGCTACTTGTGAACAATGCAAAACTATCTTCGTCCCAAGCCCAGGAATTTGGATAGATTATCTCATGCTGCACAGTTACTAGAAGACAGAGAAAAATCCATATCCAGAGTTATAGTACAGGACATATTAATGAGATATCAAAGGATTAGTTTGGCGCCAAGATCATCAAGTTTTTCTTAGGGCTAGATGTCTCCAACATATTGCTATTTCAAATTTGCTGGAATAAAGTTTTAATTTCAGGTATACTAAATTTTATTTTTCTTCACTGAGATTGAATTACTGGAGTCCTGAAGCAGAGATTTTAATAAGCCTATACCTCTAAGCAAGTGTCAGGTTAAGCAGTGGTCTTGATTCAAGGTCTGGTTCAAGGACCTGCTCCATCTGTTGCCTAGCTCAGATGCATCTAGATAAGGAATAGATTTCATCTTCATTAAAATTTATAGGTATTTTAATCCACATATTAATTAAAATGCCTTCTACCTGAATTGAAATATTACAGTATCAACACATTATCTAATAAAACAATTTATACACAAAGAAGATTTTATTCTCTCATTTCAGAAGATCCGCCTCTAAATTTTAATGACATGACTGGATGTTGGCCAGTATGACTCTCACGCCACAGATATCATAAATCCAGATCCCTTAAAGATGATTTCACTAGATGCTGATGGTATCTATGCTAACAAGCTCTAGCTAAAACAAAGTACCAATCCAGGATGATTCTTCTTTAAAACAAAAAACAAATGTGCATGTAATTTATAACAATATATTCATGGGTATAGATTAATATGTATATAAGATGAACAAATTAAAATTTAAATTATGACAAATTCTATTTTATTTCATCTATTAGGATAAATTCTAAATTTAACATTGATGGTAGTTTCCTAATCAGAGGAGAAAATATGCATAGTGCAAATAATCCACATAACCTACATTTTAGACGTTTGTTTAAATATTTGTATATTATGTAACTATAACATGACATTATACATTATATGTATTATATGTACATTACATAATTACAACATGAAAGATGTTAACTATTAGAATGAACTTCCAGAAAAATGTATGAATTACAGTGATATATTTGAGAGTCTTTCTAAAATTATCCTCAAATTAGGCTGTCCATCTCATTTTAAAAACTGATGCTCACTTTAAGAAACTGAGGGTTAAATATCATGCATGCCTTACATTAAAAATGATGTAGTAATGCATAACCTTTGTTTACTAGACAGGTCAGTGTGAAGGCATTGAATGTTCACAAAGGCCTTTTCAAAATGGCAGTTTTCTTACCATAAAAATTAAAATTAAAATTCCTATTGGAACAAGGAGTGCACTCCCTCAGAAAGCATTCTGATGGCATTCCTTCTCTTGTTGTTGTATTAATTTCAATTTCTCAAGATATTAATAATATTTAGTTTCTTATAGTAGTGCTTTATTTTCCTTAAACTAGCTCTATTTCAGAAATCTGGCCTCTCTGACCAGACTTGACAGAAAATAACGTTAAACCTGTTCATTTATTATTTTTGCTTTTATATTCCTTGATTTTTTATAGTACTTGCTGCTAGTATCTTATGGATATATTTATAATATCTCTTTGTTGACTTGTCACACTCTCCACTTGAAGGTGAGCACAGTGAAGACAGAGGCTTAGCCTGTTTTTTTTGTTGTTGTTGCCAGATCCTTAGTACCCTCAGTTCCTGGCACACAGTAGGTGTTAAATTAATACTTTTAATACATTTCATGAGTTACTGAACTTTCAAAGAAAAAATTACTTACAGACTTAGAACATTAATCTTGCCAATTATTTTATTTTATATCAGGAAGGAGTGATATACATGTGGAAATTAAAAAAAAAACCAATGCATTTTGCAAACCCAATTCATCACACTATTATCCCCTTGAGATTTATTTCACTGCATAGTTTCCATGGCACAAGTTGAGGAGGAGAAGGAATAGAAGTCAGTGTAACCCATAAAAAGATGAGACCAACTAACTCTGTGCATCTGAAAATCATAATAATGGCAATCAATCACTCATGATAACAAACAACATTTACTTTTTGACAGATAACTTTGTGCCAAGAATTTGTCCTGCATTCCCTTTATTTATGATAAAACAAAAGTGACTTAAGCTTTGTCATGAAAGAATGCTTTAAGTGATGCTTTTAAAAATATGTACACTGTTGTGGAAACAACCCCTTTCTGATTTATATTTATAGATGCTGCTATGCACATTCTAAGGTAGTTGATATAAAGAGGAATTGTGGCCAGTAATCATATGAGTAAGGATTGATGCCTTCCTCATTAGATTAGAAGTCTTAATACCTTACCCACTCCCAATTTTTTTTTTCCCAACAAGCAACAATTATTTTCATCTTCAAAGATATTCATGCTAATCTGTCAATGGAATAAAATTCAGTTGACTTAAAATCTGTGATGTAATATACTTTAATTATATTTGCTATACTAGGAGATTGTCCTTCTGTGGGAACTTTTCAAGGGTTTTTCTTTCTATCCTGCATTATTTTTCAATATTTAAAATCCCATGATTTTAGACTAACTGTATTTTGATTTTATGTTCATTACATTTTTGTGTTTGACACAGAAAAACATTGACTATTACATGCACAAAGCCAAAAGGAGAAAAAAATGAAACAAATCTTTTATGTAATTTCAGGATGTATTGGATTCATACAAACTCAGGCTACAATAAGCACAAATGTTTTTAAAATGGCTGTGTGTTCCATAACCTTCCCCCACTCCATAGATAGACTCCAACCCCGCAAATGTTGATTTTATCTGTCGAAAGTTAGATGAAAACAGGGAGAAAATAGTAGAAATATTTGGTGGTTTTCAGGTCACACCTTTATAAAACCAGATACTGGCCAGAAAGTTTTGGTTTTCCAATTGAATCAATTGAGCTGATATAGGGCCCATCCCTTTGTGCTCTTATCACCCTCCAGTTCTTGTCTCTGTCATCCATGCATTCTACCCTTTGAAAACAGTCAGTCTTCCCTACCATTTTGGTGCTTTGGGAGTGAGAATCTTATCTTAATATAATGCTTTGATGAATACTTGGCACACATCTGGCAGAGGTATTTGTTTTTCTTTTATTAGCTGTGTTACCTTGGACAAGTTTGTAACTACTCTGGAAATAGTTTTTCTTATCTGTAAAATAAGGGAACTGAGCTAGAAAGGTGACTTCAACTGTTCTTCCTGGAAATGGGAAAAGAGAGGAGGGGATAGAATTAGCAGATATGATGCTGGTTTTTCCATTATCAGTAGGATAGATCCTCTGATTTGTCTTTCATATTGAATTTTTATATAATAAAAGAATCCCAAAATTAAACAGGTTTGGAAATCTCTGGGCTAAGTGATCATTAAGGGTCTCTAGTTTTAACTTATTTGAATGATATTCTTTTAAAGCATCTTTCTGATGCTTTTAAACTTTGTGGATTATACAAGCAGAAAGTAAAGAAAATGAAACGCACTCTGGGTGGTGAGATTATGCAGGGTTTATTTCTCTCCCTCTCCGCATATTTTCTATAGTGAATAAACATTGTCATTGTTATCCAAAAGTTAATACTCTTTTTAACAAAAGGACAAAAACCAATGTGTACAATATATACAGTTAAGAAAGACCTATGGGTTTTAAGAAAACTTTTAATTAAAATATACTTTTAAAATATTTGGAATATACAAAGAGAAAGAAGAAGAGAGACAGGAAGAAAAAAACAGAGACTGAGAAAAGTACATATCATGGTGGGCTGATTTTTCAAAGTATGATATTTTCAAATTATTTTATATAGATTAGGATATAAATTGTTACTTATTTCATGTGAACAAAATCAGCCCAGCTTACATTTGTTTCAGATGCTTTCCATTCTTAGAAATTACTTTAACAGATACAACTTACATTTGTTGAGTATATATATTAAACAGTAAGATTCTTAAAACCAATTTATTTTTTAATGTTTGGTCTTCAGAAAACTGAATAAAAGAAAAATTTCCATTAGTATTAATTAGTAAATGAGAAATATCACATACAGTTTAAAAAACAACTTTGTAACAAAAAAATCAAGGAAATCTTTTCTATAGTTCAGTCTTCTACCTCTTCAAAAACCAATATGTAATATAGTCTTAAGCATGTACTCACACTCAACCTAATATTTTAAAATTATCTCTAATAAACCATTTCTCAAATCATTCTGGCTTTTAAAGTCATCACTATTCAAGCTCTGATGAGCAGTAGAGCCAAAAAGCATTGTTTTAGTTTTTGCTGCTTTTAAAACCAGTTTGTTTTCCTGGAACCAGTCTGCCAAAGTCTTTTTGCAGTTCAGTAGTTAAGTGAGAAACAGATTTGCCATTAAAATGCACAGTCGTGCCATCTGCATAAAGATGTATAGAGCAGTAATGACATATCCATGTTAAATCATTAATAAAAAGAGAAAAGAGGAACGGGTCCATGACTGACACTGTTGCTTAATAACTGGAAGGAGAAGGAGGGGAAGAGACAGCCCTGTGAACAGTAACAGATTGATGTCTGTCGGAGCCATTTCTTATCTTTTGACAGCATTTGGGCTGGAGCCCATGCTCCCTACCTTCTGTAGTCAAAGCCCATGGTTCACTAGGCCAAAGCAGTTTTAGAAATTAATAAAAACCATCGCTTCATTCAGAATTCCCCTTCAAGAATGTATTCATTAATATTAGGTTGTCATGGAGTGACATATGAAGCCTTGGCAAGTTCTGCGCAGGCTTTTCATATGTGGAACTCACATGTTCCCCTCATCAGCATCTTTGAACCTTCTGAATGCTCATTATTAGGATTAACCATGAATAAAAATAAGCTTTACTGCATGATTTTTTATTTCATTTTATATTGTATTGGGGAAATGGGGTTTCCAGGGATGCTAAAGCAAATCATGAATTAAATAATGGGTACATAATATAAATTTCAAATTTCAAAAATCTCTTTAAGAAGAAAAGATAGATAAATGAATTCCACTTTCAGGCAAAGTTATACCTTTTGACTTTCTCTCTTTTGGTACCAAAGTTTGTAAATGATATTTATTTTGATATAATATGTGAAGTTCCAGAAGGAATTGATATGATCCCCCAGGCCCTTAGGCACTAACAAGTTTAAAGGAACTCTTAACCCCCACTGCCCCCAATACACATATGTTTGTATATATGTATATAACTCAGGCATCAAAAATATATAAAGGAGTTCAAAACTAACTTTGGCTGTATCATAATATTGACACAAATCTATAGGAGTCCTGAACTGATGGGAGCTAAGATTCAAATGACACTAGTCTGGGAAAATTTTTTTAAAAGACATAAATTTAGGAAAATTCTGATATCTTATGTTGGCGGTCTAAATTCACCTTTGATGATAGTTATTGGCTACTGGTCACTGTTGTGTAGTTCAATATTCAGTGGGACTTGACGCAGGATAAAATATCCTTTTTGTGTGTATTTACAAATATTTCCTCTGGGATATCATAGACCTATGCTATGGGGAAGACCATGGGGTTACAGAATGGGATCTACGTGTTAGTCTCCCTTGGAGGGACTAATTGGGTGATATTAAGCAAGTCAGCCCTTTCTGCCTCAGATTTGCCTTCTATATTAGGAAAACCCTTTTAACCCTTTCATTCTAAAACTCTATGATGTTAACAACCACAGTGCAGTTTTGAGGTCCTTGCCTATTGCAAACGCTTTAGGAATGCTTGTCAGTGGGCTGCATGACAAGTACAAAGCACGTGATAGGTCAGTGAAAACCCTAGGCTTTCCTTCCTCAACTGTTTACTCTGAGAGCCCAATTCTGTGCCAGGAATGTGCTTGGCATGGAGCGACAGTGAAAAGCAAAACAAACCTACCTTTACGGGGCTTTTAGTTTGGTTGGGAACATTAAATAAGGAAAGAACTAAATGTGTAATTGGCAATTATGTTAACTGATTTGGAAAAAGATACAAGAAGGAATTTAGCATGGGCTGGGGGCTCAGGGAAGCCCTGGGAGAGAACTGACTTGTGAACTGAGAAGTATAGTATAAGCAGGAGTTAATTGGGTGTTGAGTTTGGGAATTTGGAGTAGACAGTGCCAAAAGTGTGCAAGGCAAAGGAAACAGCAAGTACAGAGGCCCTAGGCACACTGGAGAAACTGAAAGAAGGTTGGTGTCTCTCTATCTTTGGAGTGAGGAGTAGCAGAGGTTGGAGGGCTAGGCAGGGGCCACATCATGCTTGTAGCCTTGCCTATAAATCCAGTTTTAATCAGTAGCTGAGAAGTACTTCTTAGAAATATGCCTAAGGATTCATGAAACACCTTTTCACTTCTGTGATGGAAAGAAATAATGTACTGTATGTTATCTTAGACATTTTGTTGGATTCATTTCCCTCTGAATAACCTCTCTAGTGTCTCTAATGAAGCAGTTGCTTGCTTACCAGCACAAAGAATGCTGGGAGAGTTTTTTGATCACTAAAAAATGAGGTTAGTAATAATAGTGAAACATGACAGTCCAAGGTTCAATAATGCTTACTTGAAGTTGCCACTTCCAGAAAAAATATCCAAATCAACAACATTTGCTGATCAGAACAATGCTAAACTTTAGAATCGGCTGTTCTTTATTATTTTATTTGTCTGAAAGGGTAGACCCAAAACACGTCCCTTAAAATATCTGTAAGCTGCACATTCTGGAAGACTCTAGATCCTTGCTGCTAAAAAGGTGGTCTGCAGACCAGCAGCATCAGCATCACTGGGAGCATGCTAGAAATGCAGAACTTCGGGTTCCACCCAGACCCACTGAATCCAAATCTGCATTTTATCAATATCTTCCAGGGGATTTTTGTGCACATTAAAATTTAGGAAGCACTGCTCTAGGTCTCTCAATAAATAAATTTACAACAATGTAGAAATTGAACATTTAGAGCAAATTTAAAATTAGCTTCCTTGTAGTTAATTATTGTTTTAATGTTAAAATGTCCTTAACACTTTCATAAATTCAAATGTAATTATTGTTATGGAAAATGTTTCACTAGGAAACAATTACTCTAGGCATAGTGCCAAAAGTTTCAAGGTTTAAAATTTACTCAAAACACAACAAAATATTTTGAGTGTATACATATTTCCTTGTGGGGCAGAAATAAGCATGCTAAATATCAATTATCAATTACGGAAATTTCCTGTAAGCAAACAATGTTCACAGTAGTTAAAGGCACAGCAATTCAATGGTATGTTCTTTGTACTAAAATCATCGTTGAATAATTGTTTAGCCTTGAAGAGCCTTACAGGCAAAATCTAAAACTATTTATGGGATTCATGTTTGAAATTTCCAAGAGTATTTGGACTTATTTGGAACTCACGTTTATATAATTAAAACACATTCTCAACAATTTACTTAACTAAATTTGGAGCTAGGAGCTCTCAATGGATGTATGAATCATGGGAGCCTTGCCAGATGTTTTGGAGTGTGGAATTCAAAACGCATTAGCAGTATGGCACGTCATGAAGTTTGATGCAAAACATTTCTTCTCCCTTTCCAAAAGCCTTGTTTAGTTTCTATTGTAAGGCATGAACTATGGTGACAGCTCATAGCTCTAGGGAAATATCTAAAATCCATAAGTAGTATCTACCCAGACAGTGGAAATATGGGGCAATTATCTACACCATCAGTGTTATATAAAAGCCTGTCCATCCAGCTATATCCAGATAACCAAATCCAAAGTGGATATTTACCTGTTAGGTGTATTTCATTTTTATTTTTTGCCTAACATTCTGTAGAAGATTGCCTGTCCCTTGCTCCATTCCCACCCTCCTTAACCTCAACAGATGATCTTCTTTATTTTTTTTACAGAGTAAATACAATCAATTAGAACAACCTTCTGAAACATCCCATGTTTTCGGCACTACAAGGGTCAGAATCCCTCTGTGTTCTCTGGGGTGCTATTGTGCCATCTATAATCTTCCTTTTCTTATCTCTTTTCTTTGAATCTTTCCTTTTATCTTTCTAATGTTTCCCAGTGTTTTATAGCATCAAATTTGATAGAAGTAGTGGGCTTGTATATATAAGATGAAGGCTCTCCTCTCACACACCTAAAAACAAACAAACAAATAAACAACAACAACAACAACAACAACAAAACACCATGTTATCTTCTCTTGGCCCTGTCTTCCCCTAAAGAGGCTGTTTTTGTCCTTTCTTCTTTTCTTTAGAAAAATTAGAATTAGAATTAGACTTCTTGAAAAAAAATAACACTACTCAACTCCTGTTTCTTTTCTTTTTTTTTTTTTTGAGACAGAGTCTCGCTCTGTCGCCCAGGCTGGAGTGCAGTGGCCGGATCTCAGCTCACTGCAAGCTCCGCCTCCCGGGTCTACGCCATTCTCCTGCCTCAGCCTCCCGAGTAGTTGGGATAACAGGCGCCCGCCACCTCGCCCGGCTAGTTTTTTTTTTTTTTTTTTTTGTATTTTTTAGTAGAGACGGGGTTTCACCGTGTTAGCCAGGCTGGTCTCGATCTCCTGACCTCGTGATCCGCCCGTCTCGGCCTCCCAAAGTGCTGGGATTACAGGCTTGAGCCACCGCGCCCGGCTCCTGTTTCTTCCTTAACCATTCCTTCCAACTCAAATGCAATTTGTCACCAATTACCTCCTTATTGCAAAGTTCAAAGGTTAGTTTTTCATTCTTCATTGTATTCAACCTCTCTTCAGCACTCTGTGGTCTTTTACCTCCTTTTTTAAATTATCTACTTCCTCCTTCTGCAGATTCAAACGTACCACTCTTTTAGTTTCCATTCTAGCCACATTTCCAGAATTGGGCTCCTCCCTGTATTTACTGTCCCACTAATTAACTCAGTGTCTGATTCTTTTTCATCTCCTAATTGCTTTCCTCCGCTTTGGTTTGTACCCATATCAGACCATTTTCTCACAACCACGGAAACAAGCAGCCTAAAAGCATGATTTTTCTCTTCTACTTAAAAATTTCCTAATGCTCCATTCATTACTTATGAACAAAGGTGACTTCTTGATTTAAAACATGAATGATCATAAATGGTGATTTATAAATATTAAAATGCTTTTGTCAGTATGAGCCATGCCCAAGTAGTGGTGTTGGGAAGAATAAAAATCTGTTATGGTAATACCTGGCATTCATGGAGTGTATATGTTGTAAGCATTGTGCTAATTGCTCTAAATGCATATTTTAATTTAATTCTCACAATAATCCTATAATGTCTTCTCACTATAACCTCATCTATTAACCCACAAAACTGAGAGTAGTGACTTTTGCTGATAGTCACACAGAGTAAGTGTTAGATCTAAGATATGAAACTAGATAAGCATTATTTCAGATCCCATTCTTTTAGCCAGATTCCATGTGGTCTTCTGGTGTAAGAAGGTCAGCAGCAAAGTCACCACATCTAGTTAGCTGCACCACCCCCTCCGACTAAAGGAAGAGGAGCCCCCATCTGGGCCCCATACCAGTTCCTAGTCTAATCCTTCCCCACTGGTTTAGCTGTCTACGTGCAAAGGGGACATGCCACCCAGAGCATATGTCTTCTCTTCTAAGAATACCTGGAGTACCTGAAGCTGAAACTGCCTTCCTGAAAGACACTGTGCCAGCATCCAAGGCATGCACAAGTCTCTTTACTGGATCTGTTCTCCTGGATGAAGACCATATTGTCAGAGTCCAAGCCTCTACGTAAGCCCAGGCATCGCCAAAGTGTAGATTGTGCGTCCTGGAAAGTGTACTTGAGGCCTCATGGGTGGGTCAGAGCTGGGACTGCGAAGGGAAATGAAGCAGAATGCAGCCAGGGGCTGGGGATGGCTTTCTCTGCTCTGCCACATTCTTGCACTGGAGACCAAGGAGTCTAAAAGTTTAAAAGCTGGCCTTCCAGGAGGACAGAAAATACTTTATTATATAGTTGTTTTGCCTGATTTAAAACCTTTAAATACTTATACCAATGGTATATGGGCCTAAATTGTCTGTGTCTGGGAAGCCCTGCAATTGTTAAGAGTGGGCCTGGTTGTTGAGTGCATTTCTTTGCTTTGCTTTTCCATTTGAAGCTACAGGAGACTGAACATCACAAAAGTTTTGTTTTGTTTTTCCCATTCATGTAACAATATTATGTAGTTTAGAAGAGTACTTTTTTACTATGCACAAGATTCATCTGTGCACATAGAATTTCCAAATGTAATGTGCATAGGAATCACCTGGGGTTCTTGCTAAAATGCAAGTCCTGATTTGGCAGGTTGGAGGCTGGGCCTGAGAGTCTGGATTTCTATCAAGCTCCAAGTAATGCTGATCCTGTCCATCTTTGAACCACATTTTTAGTGTCAAGAACCTTCAGTACTTTTTAAAAATGCTGATTATTGGGCATCACCCTCAGAAATTTTCGTGAATGAGATCTAAATGGGACCCAGATGGTGAATAAAATAGGAATTGTTAAAAAGCAACCCAGGTGGTGCTGGGTAAGGTGGTCTGCAGCCCACATTTTGAGAACAAATGCTTTAGAACATGCTTCTTAAACTTCAATGTGCATATGGATTACTGGAGATTGTTACAAGGCAGGTTCTGGTTTTGTTAGATGCTGCATTTCTGGTAGGCTCCCAGGTGATGCTGTGCTACAGACCTACCAACCACACCCTGAGTAGCAAGACTTTAGGAAAACGCCTTGGGGTCTTCATTGTTTGACTATTTTGAATCTAGTTTAGATCATTGTGAAATAAGGGGTGAGAAGGTGACTTGGGTGCAGTTTCTATGGACAACATCCTCAATCCTTGGCTTCACAAATTTTATACAAATAATCTTTAAGGCCTTTGTGTGATGCCAGATTTGCTGGTGTTCTTGTTTTAGGAATTTCTGCTCAGGTTGGGCTCTTCTTATATCACTAAAGTCAGTGACAACTGGTCTGAAACTATTTGTAGATGTTTCCAAGAAGCACATGTGGCTTATCTGGCAACTTGAAACAACACTAACCGTTTCAGATATTTAGACCAATGAGGACACTCAACTTAAAAGCTGAGGAACCAGTGTTCCTTCTTGGGAGCCCACTGAGTAATACTGAATGCCTTGAGTGCTAAATATGTGTTGTGATTATTAATCTCATAAATTGGGGGTATGTAAGTGGATAATCCAAATGTGTGGGTTTATTTGGTTAATCCATTTTACAGTATGAATCGTGATCTGTGGGTCGAAGATCTAGACTGCACCTAATTCACAGAGTTCGTTCTAGTATTTGGAATCAAATTCATGACAGGAAGCTTTCACAGGGCAACTCACAAAGGCAAATTAAGGTAATTCAGGGGTGCTTAACAATGAAGAGCTTGACTTTCCAAAAGGCCCAGAGAATCCAAGAAAGTTCACATTTAACATGCATGGACAATGGAGGCAAAATCTTTGACTTTGAATGCAGTTTCTTTAAAGTTTGTTAGATTCAGTTAGTTATTTGAGACATCTAATAGAGAAATTGTGTAATACCTTGAATAGTGCTGCAAATTTTAATATCTCCTTACACTTGCCTGCTTTTAACCACTAGAGAACACACAAAAGGTTCATGCATCATTAAAACACACACACACACAATGAGGGAATTGCATTAAAGAACTCTATAACTAAGCAAATTCTTCAAGCTCCTTGGAGTATTTGAAGTTTTCTTTTCTGTAATAATCCATAAAGTAGTCAGATCTACCTCTTCATCTGAGTATTAATTTATTGAAATAATAAACCAATAGAATATATTGATTCAAATATATTCTTTTGAGGACACGCTCTCAAAAAATTCAAAGTATCTTTTACCATTCAGTCACAAAAGACAAGATTTTCTCTAATTTCTACCATGAACATTTTGCATATTTCTGTACACAGAAACAAAAAATTGAGAGCTCTAGGAGTTATCTATCCCCCTTTCCCCATGCACCCAGGTTTTCAACATGTGGTCCCCAGACCAGCAGCATCAGCAAATTCTGGGATTTTTGTTAGAGATGCAAATTCTTGGGTTTCACTCCTGACTTAATGAATCCAACCCAGATATCTTATTTTAATGGCCCTCTAGGTGTTTCTGGTGCGTGCTCAAATTTGAGAACCACTAATTGATACCACGCCTTTCCAATTCAATTGAATTCAACAGGTATTTCTGGCGCACCTCAAGAGGAGAAAGCAGAATCTTGGCCCAGAATAGATTTTGGAGGAGAAATTTGATCATGAGTACATAACTTTAAGATGGTGCTAGGATTGCTTTAGCATCCATACAAAAGCAAAAATTTTAATTGAATTTATAACTAGAAGTCTTACTTTTTCATTAAATGCAAGTAACAGGAAATAATTTTACCCCTAAAAACGGGGTATGCGGCACAGTCTTTTTGCCTTCATAAGGAGGGTTCTTTGACTGTAGAGGTAGGATCAGGACTAAGATCTAGAAAGCTGGCAAAACAAATGAACAACTTAAGGGTTCAAAGGTAAAATGAGCAGAGAATGCTATAAAAACATTCTAGAATGACCCATCTAGACAAGGTGGTAAAGAGAGGGGAACCTGGGGAGGAGTAGGGTCGTCTGCTGCTATGTCCTTCACTTTAGGGATTTCTCCTCTTCATCATTTTAAAGCATACCATGAGCCTTGAGACATGCAGTGTTCTCTTCTTAAGTGACAGAAAAAATAATGAATGAAGGTGAGAGTTGTTTCATAGCATTAATGATCTCAGTTGAACTGTCTGGCATTTATTATTTACGGCATTTCACACATTTATATTTGGCACAATAGTATGTTAGTAGATTGCATGCTAGGGGCAGGAAAGGAGCTTTTGAATTGAATTTATTTCACACAAGCTAAAAAGTTCACACTGATTTATAAATGTACAATGGAATAAGATTCAATGAGCCTTGATGAGACAAAGCTGAAATAATTCAGAGTCAGAAGCCTGAAATATTACAGGCAGTTTGTTCATCTCTGAAATCTCATACTGTTACTTAAATTCCTTTAAGTTCATTAATCCCATTTAATAGCAGCCGAGGCAAATCCACTTGGACTTTTGGGAGAAAAAATATAATGAGCCATAATGCCTTTACTACCACAGAAAATAATACAATTATTTTTACTTTGCAAGAGGTCACAATTGAAGAGTTTGAGATTTTGAGCTGCCATAACTACAAATTTAGCAAAAAGTAGGCATTTAATGATAGAGTTCACATTGGTGGTTTAGGTTTTATTTTGAATGTTTGTTTTGTCTTAAAAACACTAATGCTGAAATGTTGTCTCAAATCTTTATTTTCAAATCACTTATTATATTACCGTAAATTACATGGTGCAGTAAAGGCCAGATTGAAAAGAAAGCATACTTTACTGTCTCATTTTTCTATAAATAACATGACACTTTATGAAATAAGAATTATCATAAAAGTTTCTCTTTTTTTTCTTTTATAACTCCAGTTGTAAGCACTGAGCTAATGGCCTTCCTCCAAGTAGCTCAGTGGACTAGTCCAAATATAGGAGTATAATGGGTAGAGGTTAACTGTAGGAAGTCTGAGAAAAACGGCAATCTATAATTTCACCACAATTATAACGTTTCCCTTAAATAATAGTTAAGTCTATGGGGTGAGTGCTAACAAATACCTTTTAAAGATACTCTTATTGCTTTCATTGTTTTGATGTTTTGGCATTCTCCACATGTGCCACTAGATGCAGCAAAAGACCCGGGCTGTGACCTACAGTGGTTTAGAAGTTGTGGGTGACAACCAAGCCGAGGGCCTCAGGCCATCGTCTGGGGTGAAG
This sequence comes from Mandrillus leucophaeus, assembly GCF_000951045.1. Lineage (NCBI taxonomy): Eukaryota > Metazoa > Chordata > Mammalia > Primates > Cercopithecidae > Mandrillus > Mandrillus leucophaeus. The sequence continues at coordinate 4,845,456 of NW_012101432.1, read as the reverse complement.
CACACTGTTATCTCAAAGACCGGCTGTGCCACATTTACAGGAAGCAAAGCTAGCAAAGTTAAGAGACCCTTTGTCAAGATTAACTAGGCCTCCATCAAAGACTAACAGTAGAGAAATGAATGTTTGCCTCAATTGGGATGACTCAGAAAAAAACTTTCTTTTTTCCCAACAAAGAGGCAAGATAATGAAAGAAGCTCCAGCTTCATGGGTACAAGTGGAAATCCTGTTACGTTTGTTTTACACCCTGCTTTTGTGAAAGGGAAATGTGTAAGTAAAGGTGTCTGTTAGGTAAAGAACCCAATGGGTGATGCAGGCAACTGCGTGGAAATATCATAGATGAAATACGCTCCAGGTCCCAAAAATCAAAGCAAGACATGCGAGTTGCGCATTTAGGACAAATGGTGAGCAGTGAGTGGGATGAACATCCCTGTAATTAGACCAGTAATTTGAAAGTCTGAGATGCATTGTTTGCAGGCTTCAAGATCTGTGTTTATCTAATATCTTGGGGACAAAGAAGGGTCTGGCTGGAGAAAAACCTTCCCTGGGATCAGTTGGCAAAGGGAACAGTGAAACACAGACAACCGTCCCGTGTGGATTTATTGGTATATTTCAGGAGCGTCCTTCTTCTGTTCCCACTGTCACACACTGTACTATTATGGATTGTGATTAGGGATGGGCTCATGCATCATGCCAAGTTTAAAACCCACACAAAATTGTAGGGTTAGAGTCTGGAACAAAACTCCAGCTTCTTGGTGTGGAGTTTTTCTACTTATGGCAAAATGTGGCTTCCGGGAGGGTGAGTTAAGATGCCTCAAAGGGAAAAAATTCTTCCAAGGGAACATTTTGATAATTCAAGTGTAAATAAATATAAATCCAAAACACATTTTTAATTAAAGGGAAATTGCTTAGCAAAACATGTTTATATCCATCTCCCTTCTGCACACACTCACTCACAATCCCCTCCAAATAAGGTTCAAAAGGGGTAGCTTTGGAAAGAGAGGGTTTATAAACCCACACTGGATAGCCTCTTTCAAATCACATAAGATTTATTAAAGCAATGCGAAAAAGTGTTGTTTGAAATCACAATAAATCATGTTAAATAAAATAGAAGTAACTGGTTATGAAACATATGTTGTCATTTCCCCACATTGAACATACTGAAATTTTAGCACTTTTATCTTAACAACATACTAAATGATCTTTCCACAAGCAGGTTTTCCATTTCTCAAGAAGTCCCTGTACTTTGACAGCCACAATTCCTCTGCATTTTCACCTGCTCTATTACCATTCCATCTCACCCGAGGCACTTGAATTACTGTATGTGAAATATGAAAATTTAGTTCTAGCTTTGTTTATTTTAAGCTTTTTTTCTCTTCTTGTGGCTTTCGTGGTATCTTATGTTTCATAAAATGCTTTCAGGCCTATCTTCTCCATATATAGATATATAAAAATATGTATAATAAGCAACCATTCAGAGGGAAAGAAGACAGGAACAATGGGAGGAGAGGATGTGAAAAGGAGTATTCAGATATCCTCAAACATTTGTAGTATCTATCTATGGTCTTGTATTTTTTTGTTTAAACCTGGCTTCAAAAGGAAACCTAAAGACACTGATCTGTAATCTCTTAGAGAGCTCTCACCAGCTGCCTACAAGGACAAGCAGAATTTAGTATTTGTTTCACTATTTATACAAAAAGGGCAGAGGACATTTCATTTGTGGAAATGAAGTAATTAAGAGAATACATAAAAGTTAGCCTTGAATTTTTATTCTCATGTGTGTTTTTACAATGTCTTTCTCCTCTCCCCATATAGATATCTGTGCCCCCCACTACATTGAACTCAAGAAAAAAGGTGTGTCTTACTCATTTGGATTTTCTCTTTATCTAGCACTAGACCTGACACTTACAGAAGCTGCCCAATAAGTGTGTTTCAAAAAATATTTTTTGTACATATATGTCTATGGGCATGCATGTCAGGACCCATAGTGACAGCAAAAGAAATCTGTCATCTTTGACATCTTCTATAGTATGTAGGCTGTTGTAGCAAAAATGACAGAATGATGTTTAAGTCCCATTAGTCAATCAGGTGTGTATTCACCCAGAATGTAACCTAAACTTGCACCAAATATTTGAAGATCTAAATTTAAGAGGTTTATGATTACCTTTGGCATGTAATTTATGGTTTTTTCTTAATATTCATAATAATATAATCTGGTTTAGATAAGGTAGGCTTGATATCTGATTTTTAGTTTTAATTATTAACGAGATTTTCCAGTAATAATGAGTTTTTAATATGCATTATAAAACTATTATAAATGAGGCCAACACTCCTTTTTTTTTTCAATTTGAAACTGTAATCCAAAGGCAAAATTAGTAAATATGTCTGATTCACCTATCTAGATTTTGAATATTGTTTTCATTTATATTTGCATCCCAAGAACCTTGGTAAAAGTACGTTTTTGGTGTCTCAAAACTGTATTACCTTGCATTGAAAGAAACATAATAAATCAAAGAGTCATATCAAAAATTATAGCTAAGTCTTTACTCTAAATTGTTAATTTCAATCTGCCTCTTACTTGCGGTGGAGGGAGCCTTTTCTACTATTTTTAAGGAAATATTTGGAATTTAACATCAGTTTGCAGAGAGGACCTTAAGCTTATACTTTTCAGAAAAAAAGAAAGCTATTTAGTTATCTTTGCCATTTAATGCTTACCATCATCACATTAATGAGCGATAGTTTAGCAATGGCAATGAAGACTTATGATTCCTTTTATTTAACTGAATTTCTTCTTTTCAGGTTAATGATTAAACACATTGAGTAGCACAATTGGGGAAAAATGAGATTTCCCAGGCAATGAATGGTCTTCTGATAGGTTACAAATTTATTCTGAACAAATAAGCTACTGTATTTTCAATTGGACAATTAAAATATCACTTTACTTCAAAGGAAAGGGGGCAATAATTGAATGTCTTGACTAACTTCATATTTATGACTATTCTCATTATGGACTACAATTGGACACAGTTTTATGTTACTATGAACTGAACACATTCATTCTGCACGTGGACTTCACTACATGAAACGGGTATTGTAGATCAGACAAATTGAAAGGCATATTAGTATCAGATCAATGGCAATAAACCATTTTTGCTAAATATTTAGTTGCCCTCTCAGCGTAACAAAAGTGTTCTTGGGGTATCTTTTGTTAGAACCACCTCCTTTGCCCCTACAGTTTAGATCTTCACGTATTTTATATAAAAGTATCTTATTTTTCTTTAAAGAACCTGAAGAATTGGGAATATATACTCCTAATATCAATTCTAAGGGTGCAAAAAGCAACCCAAGTTTGTGCAAAAAATAAATTTTAAAATGTTACTTGGAAATTAAGAACTTGATAGTGCAATAAAATTGCAATAAAATTTGTTGCATTAGTAATTGTAGATGTTTGGGAGGGAGCTGAGGACAGTGAACAAAACCTTGTAATTCTGCTGTGAAGGGTCCCTCCCTTAGCCATGTGTAGCAGTCCTCAAGCCAAGAACAGTAAGGGCACACTACAGATTCTAGTGTAGACACAGGGGGTTAGCTTTTCCATTTAACACAAACTTATATCTAAAACCAGACTTTGATTAGCCTCATTGTTATCACTATTTCATATTTATCAATGACCAGTAATACACTTTATGATGAATGAGACACCAATAGGTCTTGATGAATGAATGCCACATATTTTCATGTAAAAGGGCAAACTCAGACTCCTAACATTTGGTTAAAAGCCATGTTGATATTACTCTTCAAGTATAATGCCTAAAGTCTTTATTTAGAGTTCTCCTTAAATCTGGGATTAAATAAGCTAAATTACACATCTGCTAAATATTATGGTATGTATTACAGGCACCATAGCTTTCTTAGGCTTGTTCCCAATTTACGTTTTTAAGTCCTAGAGCTCAGGAAGTCTTACCTTTGGGGAGCAGGCTGGGATTAATACAAAGGAATTAAAAAGCAGAAACAATGAACATTAGTTTGATATACAAAAGACAGGTTTAGAAGAGGGTCACAGGAACATTTCATTTTTTCAAGTAGTACTTATTGAGATTATACTAAAAGTGATAACAAGACGTTATTCATGGCCTTGAAAAGTCACAGTTGACTGGGAGGATTCAGGAAATACAAACATGTAAACAGAGAACTCTACTACACTTTCACAGAGAAGGGGAATCGGGAATCGTATACCTGGGTACCCCCAACAACTGGGGAGAAGCGAGGAAGAATAAGGAGAGGAAATTCTTCCCCAAGGAGAAATGTAGTTGGGCTGGGTCTTAAAAGACTAATGGTAATTAGCTCATCCCAGGGCTGGAGATAGAGTGTTCAGAGAGGAGAAAATGATGTAAGCCAAGGTATAGAAGCAAAGGAGACCTCAGGACATCAGGCGACTTGCCAATGCTGCAGTAGGCTGGGAGAAGTAAGGCAGTGGTCCCAGTTGTGACCAGAGCAATGAGAGCAATTGCAGAGGACTTTGTAGAATGCTTTGGGTTTTACATTGACAGTATTGGGGACTTTTTGAATGCTTTTAACTAGGTGAGTGCCTTGATCAGTTTTACATTTTTAAAATATTTTACCTGCATCCTGTAGAGAATTTTTGGAGAAGATAAGACTGGAATGATTGAAAAGGAATGATTGGTGCTTTAACTTACATTGAGCCATCATAGTCATTTATTGTCTCTTCAGGTCTAATTCTAAAACTCTGTAGCACATTTGGGGACTGTGAGAAAATACGGACTACTGTCATGCCTTATTGGAATGCTTCCTCACTCAGTCAATGGACTTATCTGAACCATGACTATTCCAGCACAAAAGCAGATAAAACTCTTTTTCGGTGTATGGTCCCATCATATGCTATTTGGCAAGTTACTTGGCTTCTCATTTCATCATAAAAATCATTGTCCTTGTGATAGTTTGCTAAGAATGATGGTTTCCAGCTGCATCCATGTCCCTACAAAGGACACAAACTCATCCTTTTTTATGGCTGCATAGTATTCCATGGTGTATATGTGCCACATTTTCTTAATCCAGTCTGTCACTGATGGACATTTGGGTTGATTCCAAGTCTTTGCTATTGTGAATAGTGCCGCAAGAAACATACGTGTGCATGTGTCTTTATAGCAGCATGATTTATAATCCTTTGGGTATATACCCAGTAATGGGATGGCTGGGTCATATGGTACTTCTAGTTCTCACTCATAGGTGGGAACTGAACAATGAGATCACTTGGACTCAGGAAGGTGGACATCACACACCGGGGCCTATCATGGGGAGGGGGGAGGGGGGAGGGATTGCATTGGGAGTTATACCTGATGTAAATGACGAGTTGATGGGTGCTGACGAGTTGATGGGTGCAGCACACCAACATGGCACAAGTATACATATGTAACAAACCTGCACGTTATGCACATGTACCCTAGAACTTAAAGTATAATAATAATAAAAAATAAATTAAAAAATAAAAAATGAAATCATTGTCACAGCTTCACTATTGGGATTTATTATATATTCTCTTGCTGTCACCATATATCATCAGCAAACATGGTCGTTCAACAATCTCATTATGACCAACAGCTATTAGTAATATTTATTTTACGCCTCTAACATGTCAAGCACTATGATAAGCATACACGTGCATGACAGTATTCAGTTCTCCATAATGCTATGAAATAAATATTATCACCATACTGCCATTTTGCATATGAAGGCACTGAGCCTTAAAAAGCTATGTGATTTGCTCCCGGGCAACACCAGGAAGTGGCAGAGCCAGGATAGGAACCCAGAGCTGTTTTACACCATAGGCCCCGTCCTTGAAAACCTCTATATCCTGCCTGTTTGAACCTGTTTTCACTAACATTTTTTAACTTTAACTCTTGTTTCTGAAATATTTCTCCTCTGTAGATGAGACACTGTCCTTCAAATGAAAATATTTTAGCATCTTTAATAACATGTTTTAAATAAACTCTTCATAGTTTGTGTGTGTGTGTGTGTGTGTGTGTGTGTGTGTGTGTGTGTGTCCATTGGCCTTTTCAAAGTCTTTTGTTTTGCAACTTTGGCTTTATTTATAATTCAAATCAAGACATTTCTTCGTGTGGAGTCCATACACACCACTCTCGGGACATCCCTATGTTGCAGCAGAGGATAAAAATGGAAAATGCAGGGTCCTTAACTGGACTCTGGCTTTATAATTACTTCTGTGGTGCTCTCACCACATTCCCAGATGTGTGAGAAAGACAGAGGGGGTAGTGAAGGAAGTGAAATGTTAAAATAAGGCTAAGCAAACAGTTTGCCCAACAGATGTTAACCCTATTCATAATTTAAAAGTTCCCATTTTTTTCACCACTTACACAATGAACATTTTAATTTCTCCTTCAAACACTGCTTGTGAGCTAGGTTCAGAAAGCTAAACTCATTAATGCTTCCATCAGACTTTCTCCCTTTTCATAGGTCAAAGAAACAAAAGGGGCACATTTCCTTTATATTTTAACCCTGGCATCATTATGAAGCCTGGTTAGGACTTAGATAATTTGTTTAAATATGTCTTCTTAGTTAATATGGTTACCAGGACTAGATTTATTCAAGACTGAATTAACCTATTGTTATAGCACAAATCCCATTGGAAAATCAATGCCCCAGAGTTATATTTACATAATTTTAAGTAGAATGATTGACACTAACTATGACTAGCGTCCCCCCCCAACTGCCAAGTCACTCTTCATAGTAACCTTAGTCCCCAAATAGAATTTAAGAGGCATTAAGAAACCTGATGAATTTAGTAGAATAAACTAGTATTATCTCCCTACTAAGATATGTTAGCAGAACATTTATGGCTGTTTACATTGAAGAGAGAAAAAGAATATTTACATAAACTTTAAACTATATTTTGACAAATTATTTACCTGGCAGAATTGAGTTTAAACATGCACATTTCCTAATCTCCAGTCCTATACTCAAACCACAAGAAAATCACACTTCCATTCTTCTTCACATGGTGGGTCCGTCAATTGCCCCTGTACCACAAGTCCCACAAACAAGACCAGCTCATGGGGGCATGAAGGCAAAGCTGACACAAGTGATGGTAAGAACAAACGTTGGTGGTAAAAGTCAAACGTATGTTGGAGGAGCTAAAATAATTGCAAGCCTAACTCTTGTGCTATAAACGGGCAGTAAACAGAGAACAAAGGCATATGGAAAAGAACAAAGAAAATAAAACCCCTGAGAAAAACCAAAAGAACAATCCAATAGAAGATGAAAGCTCAGGATAAAGAGAGAGAACATTCATTCAAAGAGAGACATTTCTGATCTTCTGTTAGTACTTGTAGACTTCTAGATTTTTTTTCTTTCCTTTTTTTGTGGCATTCATTTCTCATAGGTAAAAAATACACACAAACACTCACTGGCTTTCTATTTATTGAAGGACTGACACAGGAGAACTGAGCTGCTAGAGAGGGCAGTGAGTATTCTATTTATAAGTAGGTGGATAGGAACAGAGGCATGATTCTGTTGAAGATAAAGGTGATGATGATATTTATGATGATTTCAAGACATTATATCATCGAATCAGAGACCTGAACATGACCTCAAGGACTAAACCTTCAAAGTTCTATATTTTTACAGATGAAAGAAAAACAACAACAATCAGATATTAAACTGAATATATTTATGTATTGCTGTTCTAGATTGTCATTCTTTCAATTATGTGATAATCCTAGGTATGTCAGAGATACTAAGAGTGTTTAAATACTTAAATAGTTGGGCCAACATATTTGTTTGGCAGAATCATGTTTAAAAATTCAACAACTTTAAAATGTTTCTTTCAACCATATCAAATTTATATTTTCTATTTTTTGCCCTGGAAAATGTCTCATCTTTCCCAATGAAAATAGCTTTACTTTGGAATAATTTGTATCTTATCTATTTTTACATCTTGGTTTCCAACAAGTCTGTGAATACGAATGCAATTATTTTTTCCTCTCCCATTTTGAACTTTTGGTGGGAAACTATAATTGTAAAGATATATATGAGGAAGTTTGGGGATTTCTGGGAAGCTACAACATAAGTAACCTTTGTAACCAAAGCAATACAAATAGGAGTTTTGCTAAAATTGTTTTGCAGCCACAAAATTTTACAGGGGTAAATATTTTAACATTGACTTCTATCTGTAATGTTTATGGACTTAACTACCCATGAAAATAAAATCAAGTTAATAATCAATTTTGTTACACATGCTATGTGTCAGTTATTATATATTTTCATCATGTACCGTATTAGTTATCACATATTGTAAACATATATTGAAACTAATTCGAATGAAGAAATACTGTCGATTTTTTTCATGTCTTTTATTTTTTTCATAATTTTCAAGCTTTAATACTATGTCTCATCATGATTACAGTGAACCTTATATTAAAAGATAGATTTCGGTAACCCAGTCATTTATTTAATGTCCCCCCCAATATAGATGTTTTTAACTTTATGGAATTTTTCTAGTGATACCAAGAGAGAGAAAGGTAGTATCTATGGAACCAAATAGATAGAATATTTTCCATACTAAACCCACTTGTCTCCTTATTGGTGTCCTGGGATAAGGAAAAGAAAATAAGTTCTAATTTGACAACTCCTCTGAATGTAGATCTGAGAGCAAACTTTCATCTCCTCTTCAAAAAATGACATACCCCAGAAACCAAAAACAAACAAATGGGATATTCAGTAAAAGGAGTGAATATGCTGTTTGCCTATTGATTCCCTGAGCTGGGCTGTCCCTGAGCAGAAGAGGGAAAAAACAGGCACACACATATTCCACAAAAAGGCCACATGATTAGTGACTTTGTTACTAACTACAATTAAGCTGAAATAGTAAAGTTTTCTTTTGACTGGATAATCACGTGTCTGAAGGACATAGACTGTCCTGAATAATCATCCTTTCATATTATTTTCAACTTTGCAGCACAGACTTGTTTAGACAATCGGGCCTATGTTCACAATGAAATTGAAGTAATTATAAAAGTTATAAAAAAATTACCTTGAAAAATTATACTTTTCTCCTCTGGGTTTATGAGAGAAATGTGAGATGGGAGCCGAGACAGGAGGGAGAGAGCAAGTAAAGAAAAAAAAATGTTTTAGATCATCAAATATTGCATGACTGCAAGACCTGACAAAATGCAGAAATTTAGGTTCACATTTAGAATTTCTTTGGTATGAATAATTCTAATTCTATACAAAAGAGATTTCTTTAGCAAAATATCTGAAAATCTAAAGAATACATTTTCTGCATATCTGGGTTCTAAGAGAAAGTCACAGGTAAACATGCAAAGAAAAAATACAATGACCATCATTATACACATATATGTACATATACATACATATATATTGATTATATGTATGTGTGTGTATAAAATTGATTACTCACTTGATTTCATTTTCATGGGTAAAGTCCATAAACATTGCACATACATACACACACACACACACACATATATATGTGGGTATACTTTATATATATTATATATAAGTGCATGTATTATATACATATATAGAACTTTAACTTTTATATAGTATTGATTTTGAGAATTATTCAGGTGGTACATGAAGAGGTATTGTTGATTCAGTAGATGGCAGTCTTCCCACTAAGCCATTAAAAACCATTGTGAAGATCACATTTTAAAAGAAGGAAAAAAACTATAATTTGAAGAACGATACAGCTTCTCTGACACTAGTTATTAAGATAACACATAATTTGAAAATTTAGAGTCTATGATGACATTACACAATTTAAATGAACTATTCCTAATATCATATCAGTTACACGAGTTGGAGCTATTACTCTAATTATTAGAACAGAATTTACAAGAAAGATGAAATTTTCTCCTACTCACATCTCTGGTTACTCACATGCTAGGGGAGAAAAGAAACTGATGGATTTAGGTCTCTAGAAACTAAACCTAGAGTATCGTCAGCCCTCTAACCTTATCTCCTCACACCAAACAGACGTACAAACAAAAACAAAAATCTGTCCTTTTACATTGTAATGTCCTACCAGAGTTTTAGAGGTAGGTACAGTGGAAAACTTAGGTCGACTCTCTGGAGAGTGATTCTTTTTCCTACCACTTACCTTACAATCCTGAGCAAATTACTTAAACTCGAGATTCTAGTCCTCCCTCTGTTAAAGCAGGGATAATAAAACCACCATCCCAGGATTGCCATGAGGATAAAAAATAAACTTGTACTAGACATTTAATAGGAGTTTGTTTCCCTTCCTTTCCTACATGTTCTCCCTCTTCCTAAAAATGATCTTGGGAAGATACATATGTATATATTCAAATATGTAGACTTTTAGTTAAAGTGAATTAAAATTAATTTTGTTCTTATAACTTCAAGCTCTCTCTTGTGAAAACTGGCACTACTCTTTAAGGGATGTGGGCTCAAGAATGCAAAATCAAGGATCTTATCACTATTTTAAATTGTGTTTTTTCTTTATTGTATGTTTGCAGCATATGAATCATTAATTATATTGTATACTATGTAGGAGCATGTGCATCAGAGTTAATCCTGTATAAAAATGACATTTTACTTCTATTAAGAATAAGTTATTCAATGTTAAGTATTTTAAAAGGAGAACTAAGATTAGATCGTAGTTCAGTGTGGACACCAAAAAAATATCTTGGAAGTTATTGTTTCTTTCTGTAAAAAAGAAAAATTCTAAATATACCTGTTATGTTCTTTTAGTCTTTTTTCATCCAAGTAAAATACAAGGACTTATTATTTGTACACTAACAAATGAGAATTATAAAGCAACAGAATCCCATTGTTCCTAGGTCTATTAATATTTAGCTTAACATTAAATATACTTCTGATTGCGTATGCAGAGTAAAAATTTGTTTATATTTAATCGTCCATTTCTTCTTAATAAATTAAAAATAATTGTATAGCTTTTTGCCCAATGAAGTCACAGAATACTCAAATTACCCTGTTGTGCCTGGCCTCAGCTGTATCTAAGGCAGCTGAGGTACAATTATCATTCATTCCATCGGTCTCTTCAGTGCCTACTTTGATGCCTTAATGCTAAAGAGCACATAAACCTTACTACAATAACAACCTTAGAAAGCTAATTTACACTTCTGAAGTGCAATTTCTCTACTGTCTAAATAATTTGGATAGTTAATGAAAAGACAGTTCAAGCTCTGTTACTCTGAGGGTAAAGCACTTAAGGTGGTCAATCTCAATGTGAAGGGCTGGGGGAATTTTTTTTTTTTTTTTTTTCCATGCTGCTTCTGCTGTAGCAGAGTGGTCAGGGTTACCTAGCACAGGTCTGCAACTCAGAGACACAAGCAATTTCCTCTGCTATTGGGGACTGTCACCAATTCTGTATTGTTGATCAGAGAGCTAACTGCTTTATAGAATGTTGGCGTGATTTTTTGTTGTTATTTTGGGGTTTTGTTTTATTTTGTTTTGTCAAGGTAAAGTAGGTAAAAGTCATTGCTGCCAATACATTTTTGAAATTTCTTTCCTTAAAAGCTTTTCATGTCACTTCTCTAACTCCTTCAGCATCTCCGCTTTCAAAGTAAAATAGAGCATATTTTTAAAGGGACAAAAAGGTGGGACTAGGGGAAGCTGAAATACATGTCTAAGAGAACAATGTTCATCCCTGTACTTTCCAAAAGCCAACAAAGGAGAAGGGGGTGTGGAAACAAAGGAATACTTATTAAATGAGATCAATGAAGCCTGCTGGAGGAAGCAGCTTCCCCTATTGTTGGCATTTTTAAAAATTCACTGTAGCAAATGTACCTGCCTTCCTCTCCCATCCCATTTCTTATCAAAATAGATATACTTCAAAGGTGTAGTGTTACTTAACAATATTCAAGTCATGGGTCACTGAGAATGGTAAGTTTCTTGAATGGGAAGAAGCCTTGTCTCTTTTTTCTCTGAATTCTCCACCCTGAGTAGAATGCCTTACCCACCATAGGCTTTCCAAAAATGGCTGCTGAATGAATGAATGCATGAATAAATCAATGATGTTCCTGACCATAAATTCATGGGGATTTAAGTGAACTCGGAATAGAGATTGCTGATCTACTGAATCAAAATCCTGGTATGTGTCTGTAATGTGAGTTGCTTAACGATCTCACAAACACTTCACTGTCCCCAGATATGACATGCAGTAATTTTTATCCACTTCTAAAAATCATTGATTTGGATCTACTAACCTTTATAAAACTCCTCTCCAATTCAAGCCTTGGTGACACCCATTAAAGTGAATTTATCACAGTTCTTAAACTATTCAAACTCTGAAGATGCCCTTCCAGCATTTAGGTCTATCGGCATATAGTCTCCAAATTCCAATGCCTTTGCCAAATGTGGGAAAGTATTCCACTATATGCTATTCTTGATTACCAGATAATAAGTAGAGTTTGGTTGATGATATATTGATACACAGCATTTTTAAGCCCAAAGCTAGCTCCGCTCACCTGATTGCTAATTAGGGCAAAGGCCTTGTTTCATAAACCAAATTCCCCATCGTGACTATTATGAGCTATAGCAATGATTGATAACAGGATGTGATGTAAGCCCACACTCTTAAACACAGGAACAAAGAGACACACCTAAGTAATCACAGGGAGATAATTAGTGCAACAAAGGCACCCTTAGAAGCTTCTAACCCAATCAGAATGAGTTTGTGATTACTTTTCCATCTAACCCAGTGATTTATGCACTTTCATTCTCCCTTCCTCAGGCTTTGAATCAGACTACTTTTTAAAAAGGCTTAAATTTTTAATCCATTTAGTCCATTTAGCTGTTTTTGAGACACTTTTCTAAAATGCGTATACATTTGTTATTCTCAGACACAAACTATCTCCTTTTTTTTTCTCCACCCATTGCTGTCAGTGTACAACAAACTATTATACCCACTAAAGTTTTACCCTTTTTACCGCAGCTTTAGAAATAATGCAGTGGACCAAGAGAGAAAGTGAAAGTTTAGAATGTGTCAGAAAACCATGGTTCAGTCTTTCTCATACCTTTCATTGAAGATGAGGTTGGAATAGTACTCTTAACTCTCTTTTAGAGTCTCAAAAATTTTTTAACTTATAATTTCACAACCTTCTCACAAGGGGAAGTCATAGTTACTACTTCTTGTGCTGGATATGCAATTTTATGCACATTAATAACCAAGAATGAAAAAAGGGGGATATATTTCATCATACCCTGAGAATTGGATGAAAGCAAATAATACAAAATGTGTTGTCTTGAGATTACCAAGTCATTCAGGAGAAGGTGAATTAAAGTAGGAAGGAGAAGAACACTCACTCTAGCTGAGGTCATACGTACACACACTTTACTGTGTTTGAATTTTCTGCTCAGTGTCATCACAACTGATGTATGTTGATCTACGGGTTGAGCTTAGATAAAACCGATTTCCACCTTTCTGGATCTTAAAGAAAATTCACAGAATGGTGGTACTAAGTTCTTTCTGCCATTGCTTTTCCTAGCTGTTACTGTGGACTATGGGACAAAAGCAGGCAGGCTGTAAATAGAGACATTATCTTCATTTGGTTCTTCCAAAAGTTAGAATCCCCTCAACGGTCTTCCGAGTTTGAACCATGGCTGTGCCATGCAACTACTATTATATAGCCATGTGAAGCTGCACAGGCTGGCTTGAAAGAACCAGCTTGAATGCTTCCAGGGGCAGAGTCAGCATGCCAGTAGATTTCCTGGTATTGTGGAACTTGATATAGCTGGACAGAGCATGTTCCAGAGCAAGGGGCATGTTCCATCCAGACTGCTTTAAACAGTTCAACTCACACACCAAGTGAGTGCCTACCAGGAGTATGCGTTATATTACCCTCATGAGAACTGTGGTGTGCAAATACAGCATGAAGATTACTGACAGTTCATCATAGAAATTTGGCTCTACTATATGGTTCTTTTTACAAACGGTACATGATACAACTTCACTCAACTAGTATGAAAGCCGAATGTCCCCTATTAGCCTCATCATAAAGAATATGCACTAAGCATTATAAGCCTAATTAAGTGGTTATGGACTTTTAAAATGTTAATATAAGTAACTCCTATTTTGATAGTAACTTTATTAAATGAAACTTTCTTAAAAATTTGGTCTCAATCCTCTTATCATCCAGTGAATCCCCACTACAAAAATAACTATTAAATAAAATTAGCTAAGTGACACAGAGAAGTAGGGATACCTGATTATTAGGAATTATAGACATCTGTGTAAACTTAAACAGAAGTTACAAAATAGGAAATCAAAAGACTCATCCTTATTGTAAATAATGCATTAGCAGTCTTAGCAATAGACCATGCACTTAAGGATAGAGAGATGAACAGTAATATTCGTCAAGATATTTCTTGTTTGTTTTTGGTTTTAAAATATCTTCAAAAGAGCTGACTTGAACTTAAAATCCATTGCTTTCCTGACACTTTTAAAAATACATTTTTACCTCACTTTCCTATTTACTTTATCATCCTTTTTAAAGGAAAAGTTGAAGATTAAAATTTTATATACTTTTATTACCAGGTTTTCAATACGTGTGGCATCTTGTAAAATCTTTCGGTGAGTGCCCCACCCGTGGCTCTTTTCCAGCTCCAGATCAGTTCAGCTATTGTTATGAAGGGATGGCTAACTTCAGGGTAGACTAGTGTTCCCATGACAGCTTTTGTCACATGCTGAATCTGGTTGATTTTTATGGCTTAGAGCAAGATAGTTGAAGTGATCATGAGTTCTTAATAGGCCACAGACCTTGATACTCCACTTTCATGAATAACTTATGAGATTACCTTAGGCTCTTTTTCATTGGAAAACAACATTTATTACAATACTTTATATGTGTTGACTTTTCCCAATTGCTGCTCTCTTCAGTTATTTTCCTCCCAGAATTCTTACCTATTTTATAAAATAAAAAAGGTTAAGTTCCTTCAATAAAGCTGTAAACAGTTTGTGGATTGAATTCTTTTATGAGGTTATTGAAAGTTTGAACTAAATCACGTAATGAGCTCCCAGAACTTCCAGAAGGGTGGGGCCGAGTAATACACTACTTGCTAGCAGCATTCATTTATTTTTATAAAACTTTATTTCTATATACATTTTAGTTTGCCAGGGTATGTCATAATGTTCTTATTTTGAGGACTATTTGTAAGTAAGGCAACTACTTTGAATCTCATTGGGAACAAGTGCAACTGTACGCTATTAGATGCTCCCATACAAATTAAATGAAAATATTTCAAATGTACATGTTGACTAAATAACTTAGAAGTTGTTCATAAAATTAGAAAATATAAACAAATAAACATGACTTTCCTGAAAGCAGGAAGTTGTGTGTCTTACTTATTTTATTTTCAGCTCCTAGCTAAGAGCTTCACACCTACAAGTTGTTATTATCTGCAGTTTGTTGAATGAATGTTCTCCCCCTAAATACCACAATGGTTCATAGTGGTCCTCTAGTTGAGTCCTGGGTGGTGCTTTATCCCCTTCAGACACAGACTCAGGAGGGGAGAATGATCACTATAGTTAAGTGATTCTCTCCTCTCATATTTGGCCCATTTCTAATCATCGTAGTTACTGAAAACATAATCTGATTTGAGCCTTTTCTCTTAAATTATACTTGCTTTTTCTTCTGTAGAGACCACCAGTAATAGAGTTAGCGTTAGCAGTTTGAACCCTGGCTCAACCTCTTACTGCATGGTGAAGCACAATTTAGGTCCCTCAAGGGCTGGCACATCAGCAGCACTACTGCAGGAAACAGAAGGGCCAGTGTGAAGTGGCTGTGCCAAGGGAAGGGGCATTATTTGGCAGAAGTAGCAAGAATGCCCAGGAAAGACACATTGATGGGTCAGCTGTCAGCCTGTTGTCAACCGTAAGGAACCTTCACACAGCTTCCCTGGAGCTGGATGCCTCAGCACAGTACACTGAGGCGGTGGTTCTAAACTTGGGCTGCACGTAAAAATCACCTGGGAAAATCTTAAGACATATCTATGCCTACAGCCTCACCCAGACCCATTAACTCATGGTATCCTCCAGTGTAGGTACTGCTTTTCCAGTTTTCTAGGTTACTCTAATGTTTAGCTGGGGTCAGGTGCCCAACACCTAAGGATACAGAGCAGAAGAGAAATGACACAGTGAGACCACTTCAGATGAGACTCATTTGTGAACACCTGTAAGATGATCCTCCCTGGGATACCCAGGAACTGGGAGTGACCTGGGAAACAGAAGCTGGAAGAGGGGCTGCAAAGCCTGCAATGATAATTTAACAAATATTAAGCATTCATTTTTAAGGACAATTGTTACAGATGGACTAAAAGTGTCATAGTGTCAAACTTTAACTCATGCTGACATATGAAAGGCTGAGGAAATGTCGATCCTTCCTTTCATCTGCAAGTAAACCTTCTAAGCCCACATCTGCTGGGTTGAAGAACAAAATTGTTATTCCCAAGCTTGATACTTAGGAATTTCTAAACATATCAACAGTTCCTGAGATTGGATAAAAAGGCTCATTCTCTCAGATAGCCTGCTCCTAACTCTTGATGCTTTCCCTAAGACGAAGACCAAGTGGATGGGTGAAGTGCTGTCCAACTGATCTCTGTCCTGCTGGCCTCTGGCACTCAAATCTCTGTTTGGTGAGCTAATGATCCATTCTTTTACTCAAGAGTCATCTCTTCTTCACCTAGACAGCCTCCCATCAGCTCTCCCTGGATGCAGACCTTAAGTCACAGTGTTTCTCCTCTGGCTCCTCTGACTTAGTGGTTCCCTCTCTTGGTCACCAGCTAGCCTGTCAGGCCACCCCACTCTACCTTCTTCCTAGGTGGGCCTTTCCAGTCATTGCCTGGCCCTCTTTCTTCAAGAGTTCCATGTGGAGAAGTCTGTTGGGTGTCCTTTCTTCTCCAGGTTCTGCCCATCAATCCCATAGGGCCACAGTAGAGAGAAAGGAAATCAGAACAGATATTTGATGACTTTCTCTCATTTCTCTCTCTTCTCTTTCACAGACTCACTCTGTGGTAGGGAGACACAGGCTTGATTTTCTCCCTTACATCACCTCTCTCTAGAAGAGCAGCTGTAGGCATTTTTTTTCCTATGCTAGAGAGCACACATCTTCTTCATGGGTTGCAAAAGGATAATGCAAATGAATTTATAAAAGTATCTCTTAAGGCCAGGTACGGTGGTTCACACCTGTAATCCCAGCCCTTTGGGAGGCTGAGGTGGGCGGATCATGAGGTCAGGAGATGGAGATCAACTTGGCCAACATGGTGAAACCCTGTCTCTACTAAAAACACAAAAATTAGCTGGGCATGGTGGTGTTTGCCTGTAGTTCCAGCTACTCAGGAGGCTGAGACAGGAGTATTGCTTGAGCCTGGGAGGCAGAGGTTATAGTGAGCCGAGATCACGCCATTGCACTCCAGCCTGGGCAACAGAGAGAGATTTCATTAAAAAAAAAAAAAAGAAAGAAAGAAAGAAAGAAAAGTCTCTCTTAAGACAATCTGGGTTTCTAAAGTATTATCTTGCTATGCGATATTTTAAATATCAGAAGCTGTTTTTTTTTTTTTTTAATTTTTCACTGTTCTGAGACAAATATTTTCTCCTCCAGTGTTCTTATACAGGTGGAGGTCTCAGGACAGTCAGGAAGAAAGTAATGTGCTAGGTTGGGAAAGAAGAAAGAGAACAGCCCCACTGATAAATTTCAAACTATTATCCTCATTGCAGAACTAGCTATCCTGAAAAAGGCATTAGTTATTATTTTGGGGGAGGAGGGAATTTCAGTAGAAGAGAAGGTTTCATATTTATTGTTATTCACTAGGTGCCAACTGCGTGCTGGACACTGCCAGCATTTGAGTCTCACCAGTATGGTTATAATAATATCCGCTTTCATGATTGTCCTGAAGATTAAATGAGAGAACATAAAAAAGCACTCATCCCAGTAGCTGTCATGGAATAGGAGCCAGATTTATGGTAGAATTAAAGATATACTTATCCATTTCTTCACCCCAGCCTTTTTGTATATGTTTGTTTATAACTTCATAGATGTTGCTGTTGTTGTTTGCTAGTTAGGACTGTACATCCCTATGTCAATTCTAAAATTTAGTAAAAGTTGATTTAGCTGGTATCTCATTGACTAAATGTTTGAACTCGCTGATCTTTCTACACATTTACAAGATAATTCGTAGTTCTGAGTTTGGTACTGCAAGATCCTGAGAAGCCTTGCAAATCTAAGAATAACTGATTTCCATCAAGTTTCATTTAGTGATAAACATATTAACTCTATTGTATCTCCTTGAAAATTAGTAATGGTCACAATTATTTAGGTCAGCCAGAAAACTGCCAGATTGTGTTACTTAAAATAGAATTTGCTATACAGAACACTATATTTTATTCATTTAAAATGGTTCCCATAAGGCTAGCTTTCTCTATTTAAGAAAATAAAGTTGTGACACAGGATCTGACTAAGGAACTGGTAGACTATAGAACACTTGGCCTCTGAGTCACCAGTTCAAATGTGACCCCAAATTGCTAACATCTGAGTGTCACAGCTAGCCTCGGCCCAATCACTGCAGGAAGAGAAACCACATCACATGCACACCATATACCATGATAGTTGCCTGTTGTTCTCAATAGAAAAGCAAGGTTACAATTCCCTTCTATTGTACTTCCCAGAGTATTGTCCTAATAAAAACGAATGTCTGAGATTTATTTCCCAAAGGTATCATATACCTTTTCACTGTATTTTGTTTCTAAATGAGTTTCAACTAGCACTCAAGATACTGATATTTTTGTTTCATCAAAATGTCATTGGCTAGGGAGAATGGTGTACTGTGTACACTAATTGCCCAATATCATAAATATGAGTAATAATCATCATCATTAACATTCACTGAGTATCTATGACATTTCTATGTAACATCTTACAAAGATTCCATGATTTAAAATGCAAAACAATCCTGAAATTTAGCTACTATTATCTTTATTTCACAGATGTGGAAACTGAGAGACAGGTAGCTTAGGTATCTTGTCCAAGAGCATAGATAATTAGTGGCAAACTAAGGATTTTTATTCCCGCTTTTCTGATTTGAAAGCCATGTTACTTCTCTTATGTGTATATATTTACATCTTACTTCCAGTGGCTATTTCTTGTTTTGTTATTTTGTATGCATTTTTCATAACTCATTTTGCCTGGAGGAAGAGCAGTAGGCTGACTGTTAGAGTATATTGACCAGTCAGCTACACTAAGATTGTTGAATCTAGTTATACTCAAGGTTAATCTAAAATTCTAAAGATTGATGTCTCCTTAAAGGTAGTGTTTATCCATGTTTTCCTAGGGGTTTTTTTCATTTTTACTAGTAATATAAAATAAACAATTCATGGATAGAGTATAATTGTTTTTAAAAGTGATAAGTGAGGCAAAAGAAAATGGAACCATATGCTCAGAATTACCTATAAAGAAATGAACACTGGGGCCAAGCACAGTGGCTCACATCTGTAATCCCAGCGCTTCAGAAGGCTGAGGTGAAAGGATACTTGAGGCCAGGAGTTGCAAACCAGCCTGGCCAACCCAGTGAGATCGCATCTCTGCAAAGAAAAATTAGCAGGCTGTGTAGCACATGCCTGTAGTTCCAGCTACTCAGGAGGCTGTGGTGGGGAGGATTGCTTGAGCCTAGGAGTTTGAGGCTGCAGAGAGCGAGGATCACACCACTGCGCTTCAGCCTGGGCACAGAGCAAGACTCTATTAAAAAAGAAAAGAAAGAAAAGAGAGAGAGAGAGAGATAAGAAGGAAGGAAGGAAGGAGAAAAAGAAAGAAAGAAAGAAAGAAAGAAAGAAAGAAAGAAAGAAAGAAAGAAAGAAAGAAAGAAAGAAAGAAAGAAA
>NW_012101432.1:4807359-4825077 GCF_000951045.1 Mandrillus leucophaeus | reverse complement strand
CTTGTTTGAAGCAAAATCTACTGGCACTGATCTTTATGTAACAATTTTAGAAGTTCTTGGAGAGCTAATGTTCCATCAAAACTGTTTCCAATTGGCTGAATCAACAAATCATTTGTCCCTTTGGCAATCAAAACCTTAAGAAAGAAATAATAGATGTATTTAAGATTTAAATTTCCTTTCCTTTGTGTTTCTAAGTATTTTTCTTGTGATTGGATCCATAGAAAGCTTACTTATGCCATGGTGTATTCTAAAACAGAGTGAACCAGCATCTTAGCTGGTGTTAAAATGATTGATTCCAAGGTTTTCATTCAAGAACCAATAGTCTGAGAAGTGACCAAATCAAACAAAACTTTTTAGTCAACGAATCTTACTGGATGAATACCAATTTATGTCTCTGAGTTCTAGGTGATCATACACTTGAATTCAAAGACTTAAATCCCTTTAGATTAAAGCCTTCCCCCATGTAATTTAAAAGTGTCCTAATACTGAAATTTGGTGGTGTACGGTAACTCTAATAGCTAGCCCATCTTAGCTAGAGAAATCTATACAAATGCATGGCAAATACGCACTTAGACCAACAGCAACAACCGCCAACAAAAGAACACCACCAAGTTTATGAGGCATAAAACATTAAATTTAATAGGTTATAAACCATGATTAAATTACAAACATATTTTTATTACCCAGTTCACAGTGAAGAGCCACACCTGTTAGGTTTAGCTGCAGGGGCGATACCTACAAATATGCAATGGAATCAGCAGGATCTTCCTGTGCAGGGACAACCATGGGCACAGGAACCTGAAGCCCAGCCTTGCTGCCAATGCCAGGTAGCAACTGAAGGGTCAGCTTGTTTTCACCCTTAGAACTCTATAAGCACAGTAGGAGGTCACAGTTGCTAACAGTAATCCTATTTCCCCTTCTACTTAGAAAATCACTTTGTTTTACAAATTTCAAAAGGGGAAAATATCTGATAGAACCTTAAGAGATTGATTTTTTTTTCAGATGTTTGAGCAAAAATTTACAAATCATTTTAAGACTGGAATAGTTTAGAGAAACATTCCTGTACATTGTAGCACTTAGTAATGTATTCCACTTGCTAGTTTAAGTTTAAAATCATACTTTAAAGCTGGTGACCTGTAGTCTGGATATGATTCACAGATATAATTTTGTTTTTTAATGTATTGGTTTCAACAGAAGCTCTAAAGTACACAAACTTGATGTGACAATCCACTTGAGCTGGATACTGGCTGGGTTGCCACTGTTGACTATTCATGGGCAGCCCATTCACCACCGTCCCTTCCTGGTCCCCTTCTCTCATATGCTACCTTCCTGGAGACGTGTGAATTTTCAACATCTGAATAAAATAGATGGCCCACAAAAGAATGCCTCACTCTGCTGTGGAACATCTTTCCCCACCCCATAGTTTCAAACTCTTTCTTATAATTTCTACCAGTACACCCCCCACCTACTCCTTTCCCCACTTCAAAAAAAAAAATTAAATCACCTTTACACTAATAGAAAAGTCAAATCCAGAAATTATCTTTGGAAAAATGTAAGATATAATTAAAATAAAGAAACTAGAAAGATCACTCAGATCTCAAAATTCAAAGTTACTCTTAAAATTTTGTTGCCAACAAATCAGTGCAAGAATTATTGCTTTTTTCCAAAGAGTTAAATATTTTTATTTGCTCAATAAGGTTTACACTAAATTTAGCATACTTTTCAGCATATGAGTTGAGGGATTTTGGTGAGGCAGGTAAAAATCAGTTCATGCTGGTGAAATTTTTTTATGAGTTTTTTTTATTATTATACTTTAAGTTCTGGGATACAAGTGCAGAATGTGCAGGTTTGTTACATAGGTATACACGTGCCATGGTGGCTTGCTGCACCCCTCAACCAGTCATTTACATTAGGTATTTCTCCTAATGCTATCCCTCTACTAGCCCCCCACTCCCCAATAAGGCCTGGTGTGTGATGTTCCCCTCCCCGTGTCCGTACGTTATTGTTCAGCTCCCACTTATGAGTGAGAACATGCAGTGTTCGGTTTTCTGTTCTTGTGTTAGTTTGCTGAGTGATGGTTTCCAGCTTCATCCATGTCCCTGCAAAGGACATGAACTCATCCTTTATTTTATGGCTGGATAGAATTCCATGGTGTACATGTGCCACATTTTCTTGATCCAGTCTATCATTGATGGGCATTTGGGTTGTTTCCAAGTCTTGCTATTGTGAATAGTGCTGTAATAAACATACGTGTGCATGTGTCTTAATAGTAGAATGATTTATAATCCTTTGGGTATATACCCAGTAATGGGATTACTGGATCAAATGGTATTGCTGGTTCTAGATCCTTGAGGAATCACCACACTGTCTTCCACAATGGTTGAACTAATTTACACTCCCACCAACAGTGTAAAAGCATTCCTATTTCCCCATATCCTCTCCAGCATCTGTTATTTCCTGACTTTTTAATAATTGCTATTCTAACTGGCATGAGATGGTATCTCACTGTGGTTTTGATTTGCATTTCTCTAATGACCAGTGGTGATGGGCTTTTTTTTTCATATGTTTGTTGGCCGCATAAATGTCTTCTTTTGAGAACTGTCTGTTCATATCCTTTGCCCTCTTTTTGATGGGGCTGTTTTTTTTGTTTGTTTGGTTTGTTTTGTTTTGTTTCTTGTAAATTTGTTTAAGTTCTTTGTAGATTCTGGATATTAGCCCTTTGTCATATGAATGGATTGCAAAAATTTTCTCCCATTCTGTAGGTTGCCTGTTCACACTGATGATAGTTTCTTTTGCTGTGCAGAAGTTATTTAGTTTAATCAGATCCCGTTTGTCAATTTTGGCTTTTGTTGCAATTGCTTTTGATGTTTTAGTCACAAAGTCTTTGCTCATGCTTGTGTTCTGACTGGTATTGTCTAGGTTTTTTTCTAGGGTTTTTATGGTTTTAGGTCTTACATTTAGGTCTTTAATCCATCTTGAGTTAATTTTTGTATAAGGTGTAAGGAAGGGGTCCAGTTTCAGTTTTTTTGCATATGGCTAGCCAGTTTTCCCAACACCACTTATTAAATAGGGAATCCTTTCCCCATTGCTTGTTTTTGTCAGGTTTGTCAAAAATCAGATGATTGTAGATGTGTGGCGTTATTTCTGAGGCCTCTATTCTGTTGCATTGGTCTATACATCTGTTTTGGTACAAGTACCATGCTGTTTTGGTTACTGTAACCTTGTAGTATAATTTGAAGTCAGGTAGCGTGATGTCTCCAGCTTTGTTCTTTTTGCTTAGAATTGTCTTGGCTATATGGGCTCTTTTTTGGTTCCATATGAAATAAGTAGTTTTTTCTAATTCTGTGAAGAAAGTCAATGGGAGCTTGATGAATCTATAAAATGCTTTGGCCAATATGGCCATTTTCATGATATTGATTCTTCCTATCCATGAGCATTGAATGTTTCTCCATTTGGTTTTGTCCTCTCTTATTCCTTGAGCGGTGGTTTGTAGTTCTCCTTGAAGAAGTCCTTCATATCTCTTGTAAGTTGTATTCCTAGGTATTTTATTCTCTTTGTAGCAATTGTGAAAGGAGTTCACTCATGATTTGGTTCTCTGTCTATTGTTGGTGTACAGGAATGCTTTGGATTTTTGCACATTGATTTTGTAACCTGAGACATTGCTGAAGTTGCTTATCAGCTTAATGAGATTTTGGGCTAAGACAATGCACTTTTCTAAATATACAATCATGCTATCTGAAAACAGAGACAATTTGATTTCCTCTTTTCCTATTTGAATACCCTTTATTTCTTTCTCTTGCCTGATTGCCTTGGCCAGAACGTCTAATACCATGTTGAATAGGAGTGGTGAGAGAGGGCATCCTTCTCTTGTGCTGGTTTTCAAAGAGAATGCTTCCAGGTTTTGCCCATTTGGTATGATATTGTTTGAGGGTTTGCCATAAATAGCTCTTAATATTTTGAGATACATTCCATGAATACCTAGTTTATTGAGAGTTTTTAGCATGAAGGGGTGTTGAATTTTGTCAAAGGCCTTTTCTGCATCTATTGAGATAATCATGTGGTTTTTGTCATTGACTCTGTTTATGTGATGGATTAGGTTTATTGATTTGCATATATGGAACCAGCTTTGCATCCCAAGGATGAAGTCGACTTGATCGTGGTGGATAAGTGTTTTGATGTGCTGCAGGATTCAGATTGCCAGTATTTTATTGAGGATTTTCGCATCAATGTTCATCAGGGATATTGGCCTGAAATTGTTTTTTTGTTATGTCTCTGCCAGGTTTGGGTATCAGGATGATGCTGGCCTCATAAAATGAGTTATGGAGGAGTCCCTCTTTTTCTAATAGTTTCAGAAGGAATGGTACCAGCTCCTTTTTGTACCTCTGGTAGAATTCAACTGGTCCAGTGCAAGAATTCTTATAACCACAGCTCTGATAGATGGTTTTCCAACCTCTTCCTAGTGCTAAAGAGTTAGACTCACAGAAAGGAATTGGCTCCAGGATTTAAAATCTTTATATTAAAACAATATAAACAATATTTCTTTAACAAAATGTATGACTTACTATAAAAACTAATTTGGAACTAGCTCAGAATGGTATTGGACTAAGTATCATGATGTCCTGACTGCAGATGATTTTTGATGAAAATGAGTTAGGAGTGAAATGAAGTTTGACTTCATATTAGACATGGCCTGGGTACTTTTCTTTACGTTCACTTTTTAAATTTTATTGTTACATCTATTCTGAAATTAAGTGTTTACCTCATTTTTAGTGAAAGAAGTGGATCTGAGATCTAAAGACGACTTGTCTGGGATCACAGGGCTAGCACATTGCTTGGCATGTTCTCAGAGGTGAATAGGTCATTTTGAGTAGTTTAAGTGAGTGGCAGAACCTGGGCCTGCCTGTCATTGTGCATTCTCACACTATACTGTAATCTCTAGTTTGACAGAAGAAAAGAGCACTGGAGTGCTGGACATCAGAAGTCATAATAATATAATCTAGCTTTCATAATAATATGATCCATTTTAATTGCTAACCTGTTGCTGGAATCCTTATAAACCCTAATGAGACAAATTTGGGAATAAATGATACTTGGGGCTCTTATGCTTAATTTTTTAAATTAATTCATCATTATTTCTATCTCCAAACGTCACATTTCCCAGAATTCCCTTCCCATATTGTTTTAGGTCAAAGCTTGCCAGTGAAAGGAGTGCAAGTAAGATTTGGAAGACAGAAGTGAGAAGCCTACATTTTTAGGAGTTTGCAGTGCATCATATGGGTAGACATGATGTCATTAAAATATCCCAGGCTTCGTAGGACTATCCACTTAGCTATACGCACCGAGATGTTTAGTGGAAACTTTTCAAAGCCTCTTGAGAATTTCAGCAACTTCTCCATGAAGCTTTTGAGAATTATCCAACATGAGTCTTCAGTAATGGTTCCTCCAAATCTCAGCTTGACTTCCTGAGCTTCACTCAGCAATTTGCACATTCCTGCAATTCCTAACTTCCATATTGATCCCCTTTTTCCCATAAAACATAGATTGGCTCTGTTTTTCTGAGTGAATCCTAACATATCCTTGTCCCCTATCTTTTACCTCTCCAGGATACGGAGCCAACTTTGTAAAACCTGGAGCCACCAGGAAATGAGCCCACTAACGTGGACACGATTGGCTGTCCTCCAATACCAATTTTACACTTATTTTTGGTAACAGAAGCTCTTTGCAAGTAAGGAGGCCCACATGAGTGATTTTTAAGTCAAGGGAATGTAAGTGAAAGTGGTATAGGTAATTTTAGAAAATGTTCTTGGAAAAAGAGTTATTGTCTTCTTCCTACTGGCTAGAAAATAATAATTATAATTCCAGAAGCCATTCTGGTCCCTCACAGAATTTTGGTTATTGAAGACTCACACATTAAATCAGAAATCTAAAGAGACTGGATCCCTGACATTGTAAGCCAGGTCTCTAAAACTAGATGGCTAACTCTAGCATTTACATGAGAGAGAATGAAAGTTCTATCTTATTTAAGACATTGGTGTTTTGAAATTGCTGTCACTTGCTGTCATAATTTGTGCTAACCAATACAACAACTCTACCAGATATTTTTAAAACTGTTGATGGGGTTAGGGGAAGAGAGAGAGAGGACTAAGTGGCACTTGCAGGCAGTTTACAACCACAAAATAGGAGTGGAAGTATGAGCAAGACTTTTATCAGCTGTGTCTTGTCTACGTGAAGACAAGAACATATTTTAACAATTGGCTATTCTAATTAAGAAGGAAGCCCAATTCATCCTAAAATGCGTGAAGCAGAATGAGAATGACTGATAGATTTATCTTCCTCCTAAAACTAGTATTTTATTCCAACATGTATTTACTTATAATTTAGTCCACTATTTCCAGAAAATATTTTAAGAAGCTTAGTGACATATATACAATACAAAAAAAAATGAGGACATTAGAAAATAAGACAAGACTGAGAAATAATATGCAAAATGCCTAGTATGAGCTGTGATCTGTATATCACTATATTCGTGCGACCAATAAGTTGTTCAATAAATGTTTAATAAATATGTAAATTCTGAGTAGACATTTGTGGATTTTACCTGTCCAG
The DNA here is from genome assembly GCF_000951045.1 of Mandrillus leucophaeus. NCBI lineage: Eukaryota > Metazoa > Chordata > Mammalia > Primates > Cercopithecidae > Mandrillus > Mandrillus leucophaeus. The sequence continues at coordinate 4,818,471 of NW_012101432.1, read as the reverse complement.
CTGCCTTATAGCCCCTGTGTTTTTGGAACAAGCACTTCTTGTCTTTAAGTAAACCCCTCTCACATAGTTTATGTAGGGGCTGACCACACCTCTGGCTCCTGGGTGGGCTTCTGATATAATCCCTGACAGTGGGAGTGCTACCTGGGTATTTTGCTCTAGGTATACAGAAAGAGGTATTCTCTCACCCCACCACAACCCTTAGAGTTGTTGAGCTGGTAGAATAGGAGCCTGCTCTGGGGACTTTATGTTTGAAGATGAATGTGATCCTGTTTGAAGCTATTTAAATACCTGGACTTCTCAGTTATCTAAACCTGTGGCTGTCAGCTGACCACAATTTTGTCCCGCAAGGAACATTTGGTAATGTCTGAGCCATTTTGGTTGTCACAGCTTGGGGAATGGTACTATTAGCATCTGCTCAGTAGAGTTCAGGGATGCTTCTAAATATTCTAAAATGCTCAGGATGGCCTCTTACCCCTCTAACAAAGACTCATCAAGCCCAAAATGCTGATAACGTTAAGGTTGCTTTCTGAACCTTTGTGAACCAATCTATCTCCCTTTTTCTTCAAGTTAGTTTGAGCTGGATTTCCATCACTTGCAACCAAGGATCTTGACTGCTACGGAATGGATTGAAAATGGAATTCTTACTTCTTAGTAGCCAGAATAAAGCACACAATAGAATGAGCTAGTTTCTCAGGTGTACAGCTAGCTGTCCTAAGCAGCAATACTTAAAATGAATGTCATCCATGAATCCTCATAAAGGAAATAGAAATCTAGTTTTTGTAATTATATTCGGACCTTCTTGGAATTGATTAACACTAATGATAGTCTGTAAAGAAATATCACACATTGCCAGTCATCAAGACCTTATTTCAATATGTTTATGGAGCCACCGTGTGCTGTTGTAGAGTTTGTACACTACACAAAGGTGCACTTCCAGGAGACCCCTTCCTGACTTGTCTGCCCAGAGGGAGTGTCTTTTCTTATTTGCATAAAGACATCTTACAAGCTAGTGGTAGCTCTATGTGTTCACATGCATAATTCTAAAAGAAGCAGAAAATGGTTCTGATCGTAGTCATAATAAGGCCATTACCTTTAACTTGTTTTAAATGAACCTCTTAGAATAAGTTTCACTCTATCCAGAATGGTAAGAACTGCCACTGCAGAGATTAACAAATGAGTGTGTGCCTCAATTGTCATGTGGTAACATGTACGGCATGTTGCTCAGAGGCAAGTGATGGTTTGAGGATCTTTTTCCATAGCACTAAAATGCATCTTTTTCTTCTGTTTTCTGTTAGTAAGAGCTCTTATGTAGGGAAGTATTTTTATGCAAAAAGACTGTCACTTTCCAGCAGGAAAGTCTTGAAGTTCTTTCCCTTCATGTGTCATAAAATTGATACAACTATAGAAGATTGAATGATCACTGGGTCAAACAAAGCACTTTGGATCAGGTTAGGTCTATGTCAGATAATGTATTTGAGCATTTATTTAAGGGTTGGAGAATGAAATAAATGTTAACAAATTTTACCAAGTTCTTCAAAAATTCTACAGATGGTTCTCATTGGAAAGTACTTACAGACTTTGCAGATAGCAAATATCTATCTGCAGTGACAGCACTCCATTGCTTTAACTGTAAAAAGAGTAACAGGGTCTAAGATAAAAAGTAAGTTAATATTATATCCTTGTGAATTTGTGTATATTGACTTGATTTCGTAATATTTAAAAACATCACCAAGAATCCAAAAATTAATTTCTTAGAAGGATCTGTGTATTTAGATAAAATGATATTTAATGAACTTACAACATTTTTAGAATCAAAATGTCCAGATTCAATTTTCATTAATGTCAGCTGTATAGATATTTGATTACAATTGCAAATCATATGATTGCAATTGAATTAAGGTCAAAACTCTACCTTAAACTAGATGTTTTGGTCAGGATAAACTAGATTATAATACAGTTACAAAATAGTCTCAGAATCTTAGTGGCAAAAACATTTTTTTTGATCTCTCTAGATGTGCAATAATGGTTGGTGTGATGTCGAGGAGCCCAGGGTCATTGAGGCTTTGCCATTTTGTACCTATTAGAACACATGAGCTCAGAGGGTGCTGGAACAGGGGAAAAGAAAGCCAGACTGTCCCCAAAGGACTTTCATGGTCAAACCTGGGAAGTGGGCAAGCATGAATTCCACCCACATACCATTGGCCACATTCAGTCACACAGTCTCAGTTTCAGGGGAGGTTTAGGAAATGTGATCTTCCCCTGGGCTCAAGACAAAAGGAAAGGCCAGGAGCACCCAGTATTTTCTCTGCCACATTGACAGAGTGAAAACATAGAGACTTTGCAGTTGTATTAGTCTTGAGTTTATTTCCTTCGACATTTACTAACCATGAAATCCCTCAAAGTTTTAGTTTCCTCACATCAAATGGTAGGTCTTATTATATTAATATTTGAATTACTTTGATGACCTTCATCTTGACCAAAATATTATCTTTAATTTTTAATTGTTTAATATTTTGTAGCAACACATCTAGTTATTACTGATAACATTTAAGCTCAATGACTTTTCATTCAGTCTCATCTAGTTCTAAGTATCTGTGCAAGAAAACTAATACATAATCATTGAGAACGCAGCGAAGGAAAAACTTAGTTAAGACACTAACTTGAATCAACTCAAGAATTGTCAATCTAGCTAAAGGAGATGAGAAGTTTTCTCTTTACTCTGGCTAATTATACAGCCTAAATTGTGCATAGATAGAACAGACTGTATTTGAGCAAATAGTTAAGTGTTTTTCTAACAGTATATACTGTATATAAATAAGCACCCCATCCACAAAACTCAGCAAAGTATTTCATATGATAATTAATATTCATTGTATCTGTGTATATATGTGATTCTAAAGAAATAAACAATACTAATAATATATATGATATTGTGTATATATACAGATATAAGTACATATGTACTTATATATAAATGTATACAATAGCTAAAAGTAGCTGGATTGAACTGTATAGTACCTGAAACCCCTTCCATACCTAAAATTCGACAAAACTGTTCTATGACATTGGTTCTTAAAATTTTTCTGACTTAAGAAAACATATATCTCAACATATATCATTTTCCATTATTTAAGATGGACCTTAAAGGAAGGTAAGAGTCTATATTAGATTGTTCAAGAAGTGATGACAGCACATAATATTTTTAAAATGCTGACCCTCAGATTTTACAGCTATTTTGATGTCACGTGTAAATTTTGATTTACAAACTTATTCACTAGTGCTGTTTAGAAGGATCTCCAGTTCCCCATGCTTTCTGGGTAAGATTGTACTTGTTAGCCCCTGTGTGGTGGAACAAGCCACATGGCCAGTGGTTGTGAGCTGTAAGGAGCCATGTGTGCCACTCTGGACCAGGACCTTTCATGGAGAGTGCCAGACCCTGCAAAAGCTCTTTTTCCCTCAAACATAGGGAACAGCCAGATGCTAGCTGGTGGTTGCTCTACCTTTCTGGACCTTGAGTTACTGCAATCAGTGGACATGTAGCTTGAGTGGCAAATAAACCATTTCTATTTCGAGCCACCGAAATTTGAGGATGAGTTACCACTGCAGCATAAGCAGCTTATCCTGAATAATACAGGATCTCATGCCTGTCCTGCCCTTCGGTGGACCACCAATCCTTGTTCCATCCCTGACCTTAGCTCATCACTGATTCCATGAATAGAGAAAAGTTTGGTGGTATGGTGGAGGCCAAAATAAAGTGGGTCTGCAGCTTGGGCAAGAAAGCTTATTTTACATCACTTAATGCTTTTGTATTTCTATATTAATATATTCATATCTCTTAACGTATTTCAACACTACTTAATATTTTAAAAGCTAAAGATTTTAAGATCATTATTAAGTGAAAGAAGCCAATCTGAAAAGGCTACATAGTGTATGATTTCAACTATATGATATTCAGGAAAAGGTAAAATTATAAAGACAGTAAACGAACCAGCGGTGGCCAGGGGTTGTGAAGAAAAAGGGCTGAATAGGCAGAGCACAGAGGATTTTTAGGGCAGTGAAACCATTCTGTATGATACTGTAATGATGGGCACATGTCATTATGCATTTCTCAAAACCTGTGGAATGTACACAGTTTACATTAGTGTTCACCTAACATACATTGGGTGATAATGATATGTCAGAAGATTGATCTATTACTAGAACAATTGTAATACTCTGGTGTGTGGAGTTGATAGTTAGGGAGGCTCTGCATATTGGGGGCAAGGGGTATGTAGAAAATCTCTGTACCTTCCACCCAATTTTGCTGTGAATCTAAAACTGCTCTTAAAAAAATAAAACCTATTGTTGAGAAAAAAAATAAGGATTTATTTTTAGGTTACCGAAAGATTACGTAAGTCATCTGAGCATATAGCTCATTTTTCCTGCCAGTCTTAAGCTCTCAGGAAAAGAAATCTAGTTATATATGACTAGATATTTAGTGTGTGTGTATGTGAGTGTGTGTGTGTATGTGTGTCTGTATGGAAAATAAGCTTGACAGTTTAAAATCCTAGTAAGATTATATAAACAAACAACCACCTATCCCCTGCCGCCCACACACATACATATTTGTACACATTCGTGTTGAAAAACAAGACAGGTATCTTCCTTGAACTAGAAAACCATGAGCAGTTCTGGAATGAGAGGCGATAACTGGTGTCAGATTGAAAATAATCCCACAGGTTTTCATATAGTTAAAGACTTTAAAGATAGGTAACAGCAGGTCTAAGGGTGCTATCAACTTAGAGGTGACATATATGGTGAAGAAAAATTGCTGCCAGGGTGATATCGGGATGATTTATTGGGATGTCATGATAAGACCAGCCAAGTGAATCTCTTTCTGTACTTTTAAAAAGAAATGGTAGCAATTTGGAACAGAAACTGTAGGAGTTTAGGCTGAAGAAGTTTTGTGCCTGGAGTGACTGAAAATATGGATCATTCATATCCTAGAGACAAGTATTTGGCAAACTCCACCTAAGAGTAGAACTACCTTCTCCCCCCGCCAAAAAAAAATCATTAAAAGTAGACTTTGGTAACATTTACAGTATTCAAACACAGGCCAACAGGGAATCTTAGGTAGAAATATTGTCATATAAGCTAAAATCATCAAGTATTTGAGGGAAAAACTACGAAGATAATCAGTATCTGATTCAAAAGTAGAAGTGCTAATACCTGATAAACAAAGCTAATGAACAAAGAGAGAAAAAGAAGTTTAAATAACTGTAACAATCATAAAAATGCGAGAACAATAGCAACAATGAAAAACTCAGAAATTGTAGAAATTAAAAAAACATGAATTCAAAAAAACAAAATCTCAATACACAGCAGCATTAATACAACCAAATTCATGGAGCTGAAACATTAATCTAACGAGTTCTCCCAGAATATAGCCCAAAAAAGGGCACTGAAATTGCAAATGTAAAAGAAAAAATTAAAACTTAGGAGATAAATCTGGAAGTCCTAATATCCTTTGGTTAGGAGTTCCAGAAAGAAAGAATAGACAAAATGTAGTAAGCACTAAAAAAAATTAGAAAACTGAATGTTTGAACAAAATACAAGTTTTCAGAGCATATGGGTCCAAGTGCTAAAGTGAATGAATGGAAAGGATCCGCAACGAGACATATACAAAACAGCAATAATAAAGATAACATGGTAAAACCACTTTGAAAGGAAAATAAAAATTATTTTCCTTTCCAAACTTAAAAAAAAAATGAAAGTAAGGTTGGAAACAATTCCCAACTGCAAAACTGAATATAATAAAGCATTATTGCTATAGAATCATGTTCTTTGGAAAAATGCAATACATAGACAAGCAATCACTGACATGTGAACAAAAAGTAAAATATTTTTATACTTCAAGGATTCAGACCATTTTGAGGGAATTACTTGAGAATATACTACAGCACAATAAAAACTAAACTGGAGAGGAAATTTTGGATTACAGAAACAAAGGAAACAGTGGTACGCAATTTAAATACATTTCAATAAATTCATTTCAATAACAAAACTGCTATAATAATATATAATTGTGTTTGCACAGCTTGAGTGGAGTAGAGTAGGTAAGAAGAGAGACGGTAAATGATCTCATGCTCTTTCTTGTTTTGTCTAAGAAAATGATTTGAAGTTACGCTAATACTGAGTATTATTAAGAAATACTGAAATATAATTTAACTGAAAGTCTAAAAAATTTAACAATAATTACTGGGATGTATGATTGAGAAAATTCAATTAATAAAAGAGAATCCTGAAAATTAATTTAAAAATTAATAAAACTGCTCAACATGGGTAAGGAGATGTCAACTGTTTATCATTGGTTTCTTCTGTCCACACTTTTTCCTCTCTTGTTCATTCAGAATTTAACTTAACTTACCAAAACATTTTACATCTGCAGCTCAGGTATCTCAAGGTGCTACCCAGACCAGATCATTCTCAAGCGTAATTATTTTCTTCTAGCCTTCCTAGTTTAATTTTCCTGTTCGCCCAGACTCTTTCACCGATTGTTATCCCTGATCTTTGAGTGAAATTCCAGTTTGCTTTCTGTACTTCCCTCAAACTTTTTTCAGATCCCGGGTGTTCAGGCTGCTCTGGAAACTTCTGTTTCTCTTTTTTTTCAAATTTTGGTGAATGTCTAGATCCATGGGTCACTCTTAGACTTTTGATAGTTATACCTTTGAAAACCAGCAAGGGTTAAAAAATGACATGTCCTTACTGAAAATTTGATTACTAAATATTGAGGTTACCCACTTGATAAAATAATACAATCATATGCCACATAATAATGCTTTGGTCAACAATGAACCACATATAAATGGTTCCATAAGATTTTAAGACCATACATTTACTGTACTTTTTCTGTGTTTAGATATGTTTAGATACACAAATACTTGCCATTGTGTTACAATTGCCTACAGTATTCAGTACAATAGGACGCTGTAAAGATTAGTAGCCTTGGTGTAATAGGCTAGACCATAAAGCCAAGGTGTGTCATAGGCTATACCATCTAGGTTTGTGTGAGTACACTCAATAATGTTGGCACAATGATGAAATTACCTAATGAGCTTCTCTCAAAATGTATCCCCATTGTTAAGCAACACATGAATCTATAAAAGTATTAGAAAAAATAATGAGAATAATAAAATTATAGAATTTTAAGTCTATAATTTTGCAACCTGATAAAAAAAATATAAACAGCATATTGGGGCAGGTTGTTTCAAGAAAAGGAACCTAAAATAATGGGTCCTAAATCAGTTTTTAGAAAGCAGGATACTTTGATCTTCCCACATAGGTTTTCTTAATTATCAGTGCCAGGAACATTTACATCTTTATTTTTTATTTAAAATTGTCTCATTACTGTCCTGATTCCTTGTTCCTAATCTGAAGCCTGATTTTAAAATTTAATTTAAACATGAGCAACAACACAGGGTGTCTTCACCAGTATTGAGCAATTTCCAGAACCATGTGGCTTTTCCTGAAGGCTTGTGGAGATAATCTTTGCTTAAGTTGGGGGTGTATGAATAGGAGATAGGCAATATCCTGGATTCGTGAGAGCTGCTCATATGTCCTCTGTTGCTAATGTATGCCAAGCTGCAGCTTGAGACTAAAGTGCTGCATGCAGCTGTCACTATTAACAAATAATGAAAAATTATTTCTTAGCAGTGGCTACTTAAATAGTATTAATGTCAAAGAAATGTAAATGAATTTTGAAAATTGTATAATATACAGGAAATTATGCTAGATATCTGCAAAAGGTCATAGGTTTATAAGATAGATTACACAAAGATTATATTTAAATTAATTGATGGAAAGAAATATACACAAGAAGTCTATTTTACCAGCTATGTAACCACTGTTGCCCACACTCTCCCACACACAAAAGGACTAAGACAAGTAATTTTCACAGGTGAATCTAACCAAACCCTTAATAGAGAACTTCAATACTACTTAAGTTGCATAGGGCTTATGAAAAGATAAAAAATGAATATTACAAATTTTGAATAAAATTTGAAGTATAATTAAACATAAAAGTATACCTGAAAACTTAAATGCAAACTAATTGCATTCTAAAACTAATTTTACTTATAGATTAAATTTTTCTTTACTTATACATTAAAATTTTTTATTTTTACTTACACATTAATTTTTTAAATTTATTTTTATGGGTACATAGCAGGTATATGCTAATATTAATACTAATTTTACTTATACATTCAATTTTTTTATTTTTAATTTTTGTGGGTACCTAGTAGGTGTATGTTAATACTAAGAGTAATTTTACTTATATATTAAATGTTTTCATTTTTAATTTTTGTTGGTACATTCTAGGTGTATATATTTATGGGTTACATGAGATATTTTGATACAAGTATGCAATGGGTAATAATCACATCCGGGTAAATGGGGATATTCATCACCATAAGCATTTATCCTTTTCATTATAAACAATCCAACTATAATATTTTAGTTATTTTAAAATGTACAATTAAACTATTTTTCACTATACTCCCCCTGTTGTGCTAGCAAATACGAGGTCTTATTCATTCTTTTAAACTATTTTCTTTCACCCCAGGTACTTATAAATTTTGAAACAAAAATACTAAATAAAATATTAGCAAGTAGATTCCAACCTAATATGAAAAAGATAGTACATCACTACCTAATAGATATTTATATGTTAGGAAAATTATTAATATAACTTACTATATTAAGACCTCAAAGAGAAAATCCATGATTATCTTCACAGATACCTAAAAGCAATTTATAAAATTAAGTGGCCAAATCCTCCAACAAAATCCTAGCAAACTGAATTTAGCAACATGTGAAAAAGGATTATACATTCTGACCAAGAGTGATTTATCCCAGGAATGCAAGATTGGTTTGACATCGATCAATATAATTCACCATTTTAATAGAATGACAGAAAAAAAAAACCCTCAAAAACAAAACAAAAGCCATGATAATTTCAATGGCTGTAAAAAAATGCATTTGAGGGTAAAGCTCAACATCGCCGATCATTAGAGAAATGCAATCAAAACCACAATGAGATATCATCTGACACCAGTCAGACTGGTGATTATTAAAAAGTCAAGAAACAACAGATGCTGCTAAGGTTGCAGAGAAATAGGAATGCTTTTACATTGTTGGTGGGAATGTAAATTAGTTCAACCATTGTGGAAGACGGTATGGTGATTCCCCAAAGATCTAGAGCCAGAAATATAATTTGACACAGCAATCCCCTTACTGGGTATATACCCAAAGGAATAGAAATCATTTTGTTTCAGAGATACATGCACATATATGTTCATTGCAGCACTACTCACAATAGCAAAGACAAGACATGGAATCAACCCAAATGCCCATCAATGATAGGCTGGATAAAGAAAATGTGGTACATATATACCATGGAATACTATGCAACCATATAAAGGAACAAGATCATGTCCTTTGCAGGGACATGGATGGAGCTGGAAGCCATTCTCCTTAGCAAACTAACGGGAACAGAAAACCAAACACTGCATGTTCTCTCTTATAAGTGGGAGTTTAACAGTGAGAAGACATGGACACAGGGAGGGGAATAACACACACTGGGGCTTGTTGGGGCATGCAGAGAGGGGAGAACATTAGGAAAAATAGCTAATGCATGCTGGGGTTAATACCTAGGTGATGGGTTGATAAGTGCAGCAAACCACCATGGCACATGTTTACCTATGTCACAAACCTGCACATCCTGCACATGCACCCCAGAACTTAAAATACAAATTAAAATAAAAAAAAGAAAATGCATTTGACAAAATCCAGCATTTTATCATAGCAAAAACACTTGATTGGATACTGTTCCCCTAAGATCAGGAACAAGAAAGTGATGTTCACTCCCACCAGTTCTAATTAAACATTTTACTAGAGATTTTGGCCAGGTCTAATTTTCCTGGGAAAAAAATGAAATAAAAGGCATCCAGATTGTAAGAAAGAGGTAAAACTATCTCTATTCAAAGATGATGTGTTCTTATATAGAGAAAATCTTAAGTAATTTACTAAACAACTATTAGAACTAATAAAGGAGTTCCGCAAAGTTGTAGGGACACAAGAACAGTATACAAAAATCATTACGTTTCTATACATTTGCAATGAACAACCCAAAAAAGAAATTAAGAAAGCATTTCCATTTATAATAGCCTAAAAAGGAATATAAAACAATTTGAAATAAATTTAATAAAAATTCAAAATGTGTAATGTGAAATCTATAAAACATAGTTTAAAAATTAAATAATATCTAAATGAATGGATGGATATTACATTTTCATGGTTCAACTTAATCTCTTTTGTAATATCAGTTGGCCTCCTTTCAAAAAAACTGATAACCTGATCCAAAATTCATATAGAATTGCAAGAGACCCAGAATAGCCAGAACAATCTTGAAAAAGAATAACAAAGTTGGAAGACTCACACTGTCTTATTTCAAAACTTATTACAAAATTAAAATCACTAAGACAGTGTGGTACTGGTATAATAGTAGACCTATAGATCAATGGAATAGAATCAAGAAGTTCAGAAATGTGAGAAAATGCTCGTATTTATGATCAATTGCTTTTTGATAGGGGTATCAAGACAATTAAATGGGAGGAAAGAATAGTTTTCAGCAAATGGTTAGGGTACAATCAGAAATTCACAAGCAAAAGAATGATGTTGCACCCATACATCTTATCCTATGTACAAAAATTAACTAAAAATGGGTGAAATACCCAAATGTAGAAGTTATAACTATATTCTTAGAAAAAAACATACAGATAAATACTTGTGACCTTGGATTGGGTGATGGTTTCTTTTCTGTTGTGGTAAAACATACATAACATATATCATTTTAACCATTCATAAATATACAATTTAGTGGCATTAAATACATTATAATGTTGGGTAACCACCACTACTATCTTATATATACAAAATGTTTTCATTATCCCCAACAAAAACTCTGTGCTCATTAAACAATAACTTCTCTTCAGCCCCCAGCCACTGGTAACCTGTATTCTATTTTCTGCCTTTTTAATTATATAATCATTTTTATTATATAATATATTAATA
>NW_012101432.1:4788747-4807122 GCF_000951045.1 Mandrillus leucophaeus | reverse complement strand
TAATTATATATTATATAATAGTTATACAATAAATATTTATTCTATACCCATTTGTATTTCTAAAACTTTCACGATATGTGTTTCCATGAAATAAAATAAAATATGAAGAAGAGATTATACATAAAATATAAGGAAACATTTCAACCTCCTTTCCTACAGGTTAAGGGGAGACAATTCTTTTTTTCCTTTGGGATAGAAACAGTAAAATAACGTAACTAAAATAAATATTTCTTATTTACTAGAAAATTAAACGAAAATCTTAAGGATAAGATATGACAAGTGGTATTAAAAACAAATAAATATGTTAATATTTTTTATGGGACCACAACAAAGAATGGAATTAATTCTGTTCTTCATTTGGGCAAAGTCCCTGGCCCTGGGCCTCAAAGCCTGATGAAATGGTAGGGGAGTCTGAGTGATAGGAAAAATAAGTCAAGGTGACAAGGGTACATTGGGTGTGGAAGGGGTGAGTAGTTTAGCCAGGTCATAGCATAAGGGGGAAAAGGTAAAGTGCTTGGAAGAAAAAAGCAAAGGTGCTTTTCAACCAGGTCCTATAGCACTTTCTGCTATTCTCTTAAGAACCTGGACTCGCTTCTTGGCTTCAAGTGAATCTTTGGAATTCTGTGAGCTGAGGATTTTCTGAATTAAAGTTATGCTTTGGGAGGATTATCGGGGTTACTTAAGGATATAGAAGCCACTAACTCTCATTCATTAATTTATCTATTCATGGTACAAATATTTATTCAATGCTTACTGTGAGTCAGGTAACCCTTGTATAAAAACTACTATATTGTGAAATTTTTATGTATTAATTTGTTTTTCTTAATGCTAAAAGTAATACATGTTGCTATAGACAATTTTGGAAATACACAGAATTACAAAGAAGAATGACTCATAATTCTACTGCCTAAAATAAAAACTAAGATTCTGATGTGTGCATATGCGCTTGTGATGTGTAAATTTTATATTGCCGGGCTCATTTTATGCACACACACACGTGTTTGTGCACACACATTCATGTATTCTACTTCATTTACTTAATTTTATATCATAAATAGTTTCTATAATTTCAAAAATAGTTACTGTTAAAATTTATAGAAGGCTTAATCTGTGACACACTGTGAGAAGCACTTTTTATGCATCATGTTATTTAACACTTAAAAGTATGACATCATTTGCTTTCAATCTCTTTTCACAGATGAGGACAGTATATCAGTATTCAGAGAATAATGGGGAAGGGATAAAATCCCAGGAATAATTGGAGAGACTGGGCTCCTAACAACCAAATGCAACTGTCTCATCAGCAACATAATTTAAATAACTATATATAACACTTCATTACCTGGATGTAACATAGGTTACTTCGCTGGCCTCAAATTGTTAGCTGTTTCAAATTACTCACTATTGGGAATATTGCTATAGTGACCAACAATGATCATAAATCTACTCTAAGATCATAGACAGAGAAACAGGTTCTTAGAAAGAAAGTTACTAGGTCAAGAGATAGAATTAAAATATGTGAAGCTTAGTCCAAAAGAAAACTACACTCATTTTTATCTCATAATTACAAGCCCATCTTAGTACACTCTTACATGAATTGGCATATTCTTTTTTATATAAAAAATTTAATGATGTTTTCTTCTCTTCTTTGTTTGTTTTTTGGAGACAGGGCCTTGCTGTGTGGTCCAGGCTGAAGTGCATTGGTGCAATCACAGCTCACTGCAGCTTTGACCTCCCAGCCTCAATCTATCCTTCCACCTCACGCTTCTGAGTAGGTGGGACTCCATGCCTAGATAATTTTTTATTTTTTGTAGAGAGGGGCTTTTCTCATGTTGCCCAGGCTGTTCTCAAACTTTTCGGTTCAAGTGATCCTCCTGCCTTAGCCTCCCTAAAGTGATATTTTTTTTCTTATCTTAAAATGAATGCATGCTCATTTTAGAAAAAAAAAAATGGTAAGGTATAAATATGAACGTGAAATATTCGGCAATTCTATAATCCAGAGTCAACACCTCTTAACATTGTGGGTTTCCACTTTTTAGTTGGCATTTATATTTTTATTTTTTTAAATGTAAAATATAAAAGTATTTCTATATTTTAGTTTCTCCACATCTCATCCACATTTCTTTTCAGGTTGGATTATAACTGTGTTTATTCCTATTTTCTTTTCATCTTTTCTTGCCCTTTTGCCCCAGCTCTTTTTTTCTTATCTTATGATTTATAGTATACATTTGAGGGTGTCCAAATTTTTTCTAATTCATAGATTAGATAATTTGGGAAGTAATTTTTTCTTTTGAATGATTTTTGGTTTTTTTGTCTAATATTTCTCAAAGGCCCCTTGTTGCTGTATTTATTTTTTTATTTATCCTTAAACGAGGACAGATGCACACAGACTTGATTTAGTAACAGTCAGAATAGATGAGCTACCCTTCATTCGTCTTTTCTCATTTCTCCCTCTTTATTCGTTCATTTAACAAATACTGAAGTTTTCATATGCCGAGCTTTATTCTAGGTAAAAAATAAGCTGTAAATAAAACAAAGTTCCAGATTACATGGCACTACTTTCTACTGGTGCTGAATGAATCCCCTTCAAGTACAGGTTATTAGTGGAGAGCTGGCTGATTTGCTCAGTTTTGAGCTCAATTCCCAACACTTAAAAACATGAAGTTTCGTTTTGCTGAAGTGGTTTTATGCCACTGCCTCATTCTCCAACATAGTTAATCAACGCAATTTGCACACATACAATGATGGTCCTAAAGTTCAGTTCAATCTGGGATCTTTGAGTGCCTGCATCAACTTTCCAGATTTAAACTATGGAGGGAATCCAGTGTCCCAGAAGTACTCACTTCCCTTCTCCCTTTCCATCCCTGTAGGTTTTGGGGATTGCAGGCTGACCATGAAAGTCAACAGTGGAAGAACTCTACCCTGGTCATCTCAGAATCCAACCTTCCACCAAGAGAGGATCAAATACCAATTTCGAGGCATTTACAAATGAGGACAGTGTACAACAAATATCTGGTTCAATGAGTAATGAGGAAAAGATACAATCCAGGGATAACTCTAGAGACTGGGCTCCTAACAACCCGATGCACCTGCCTCATCAGCAACATGACTTTGAGAGCCATATAGTGCTCCATCGTGTGGATTCGTCATAGGGTATTTGATTTGGTCTCAGATGTTTGGCCGATTATAACTATTTCCAGTTATATGCCAATATGTTTCATGTCTCATACTGGAGGCAGAGAGCATAATAGATGAAAATGTTTTCCTTCGACTTCTTAAGCTAGAAGGAACTACACTGTGAGGAAAAGCTTATAAGTACCTGGCTCTCCTCAGTTCAGCACTGTTGTCTTCAGGTTAATGGGAATCCCTTCAAAGTTATTTTAAAGGCATATCCATAAGTCTTCATTTTTGGTACTGATATAACTTTACTTTCTGTGTCTTTGGAAGTATTTAAATAAGATTTGGAGAAAAATTTATTGAGGGACTGCTAGCTGTCAGAAGATTGGGCACTGATACAAAACTATGGTTTTGATAGTCCTTGCAAATTCTTTTTCCTCTAATTGAAATGTGCTTATTTTATTGTACTCCTCTTATGTCATAATTTTCTGTTAATTATTATATTGCACAAGTTTCCATTACTCAGATTATTTCAATTGATGGGAGGAAAATTTATTTTTCATGGGGATTATTTTGTTCAAACATTATATCCAATTAGGAAAAAAGCTGAGAGGAAAAGATTAAAAAAAAAAGAAAGAAAGAAACATTTATTTAGTACTTCCTTTGGGATGTGTACTATTATTGATTCTCATCATTAACACCATTTTACAGTATATAAACCAAGGGAATAAGTAATTTTTTAAGGGTCACATAACTGGTAAATAATGTAGCCAGAATTTGAACCCAGGTCTTATGGATTCTGAAATTCACACTTTTATCTGGCATTTATATTTTTGGCATTTATATTTTTATACCTATATATCATGGAGTAGTTTAGAAGTGTGAGGACCTAAGGATTCCTGCTTTGCACTGTTAGCCCAAAGGAAGAGTGTAAGAAACAAAAAGAATGACTTGCATTATCATATAATAAACAAAATATTTAAAAGAGTAGTTTTACAGAATGGGGGATTTATGTTCAGTCTTTAGATTTATGAAAACTGAATCAGGATAGAAAAGTTAAGTCAACATGGGTTTTTGCTAAAAATTACTTAATTGACCCCTCCAGTTGGTCAGATTTCCTCAGTGATGATGATCTTATTCTATGAGGGAGGCCAGATTTTTAGGATATCTATTCATTTGTCTCATGAAAGCATACTTGGTCCAAGAACTAGGTGAGTAAGCTCTTAAAACTCGCTAATGCATATTTATCTCCTCATTACTGTCTTTTATTATCAAGGACATTGTGCAAAGGTTGACAATATAATGAAAGGTCAAGGAATGCATAACCCTGGTTCTATACTATGTTCATTTAAGTGATTACTAAAGGCTTGTTGTGTGTGTGTGTGCATGTGTGTTGTTTTGTTTTATACTTACATAAGGTAAGTTCTGCTTTCTAGGAGGTTCTGGGTTTTGTCATTTGATAACGTCATGGTGGGCAGTTGAGACAACTTACAGAACTTACTGAAAGTGGAATTTTGTTTGTTTTATTTAAAAAAATACTGAAAGTTCTCCTTACCAAATCAATGGTAATGTCAAGGATAAAACAACAGCTGTGAGTTTAAAGCATAAAATAAAGACTTGAAAACTATACATTCAAAGACAGGATCATTATTTAAGTGCCAATAAGATTACACACCAGGACTGAAATAAATAAGCCATCATCAATGACTTGAGTAGCAAAGTTTGTTTTCTCTGGGAAGAAAGCTTGCTTGCTGCCCCAGCCCTCCAAAGAGTTTAAAAGAGAATTTTCAAAAAAAAAAAAAAAAAAGGTAACATGTTAAGCATCTCATCATAAAGACACATAGGAAAAAAATAACTTGGGGCTTCACTTAGAAATAAAGTGTATATGTATTGTCTGAAGTCAGTGCATGTGAAAATATGATTTTGGTTAAGTTACTTTTGAGTACCACAAGAACTGCATAGACGTGTAAGCGATTGCATTGCCTGCAAATTGGTGCAGGGAAGTAGGTTTATTCTCCAACATCTGATGATGTAATTTAACTTGCTAAGTTTTAGAATAATCTGCAAGCCAAAGCAAAGAGAGATGGGGAACAAGTCGAATCTTTTGGGAAAGTTTCTTATGTATACAGCAAGAAGATTTTGTTTTTATACTTTTGACTAAATTATAATTTTTGTCTAAATGCTCTGGTATAGTCTTAGTAAAAATACTGTTGTATATGTTTTGACAAGATAAATTTCCCTTTGAGGAATACCTATATATCATGGAGTAGTTTAGAAGTGTGAGGACCTAAGGATTCCTGCTTTGCACTGTTAGCCCAAAGGAATGATAGGATCAAGTATTAAAATGTTAATTTATTGTTTTTTTCCCCTCACTGCTATAGAATAATCTTAAAGGGGAAAATGTTCTCCCATTGGATGAGCACTTTCACCAAAGATGTTGTTAGGAGAAGCACAGGCTCAAAACTCCCCTTTGAGGACAGGGCTAAACCTGATTCCCCACCGCTCTCAGCTCCTCCTCAGAACTTTTTGATTTCTAAGAGTTAAAAGACCATTCCACTATTGCGTACAATTTTTTTGTGGTCACTGACACTAATTCTGCAATTTTTGATGCTGGTGCTTCTGTTCATTCATGAGCAGTCAGTGACATCTATATCACCATTGTCCCCAGGCCACCAGTGATTATTAGATGTCATCAGTTATAAAGTATATATTACTTTCAGATACATTTCAAGTAGAAAAAAAAATGTGTATCTTGGAATCAATAAAAGACAGTGCATTTTAACTGCTTATTTTTTTATAGTCTCTCCCTTCCACTAGAACATCTACTAGAGGACAAGATCTTTGTCTGCTGTAACAAGGACAGTATTTATATGACAGATAGTAGCATTCCAATAAATACCTCTTAAATCAATGAATTAATAAAAAATGACCCAGACTGAGAAAATGACAATGGAAACAAAGCCATTAAGGAACCAATATTTTGCAACTCATAGTACAGGAAAATATATCTGAAGTCATAAAATGGATTATTGATGGGCTCCTCTTACTAATTGTTTACAGTAATGTAATAAAAAAGTCAGAGTCCCAAATGAGGCAAACAGAACATTTTGTTTAATACAGAAAAATACTTTGTTCAAATTAAAACATATATTTCAGAGTATAGACATATTTACCACTTCAAGATAATGTCTAGAGTTGATAAATTTTTATCCTTTCAGGATCTATTAACTCTTTGTTCTTTTGATATTATCCAATGAATCAAAAAGACCTTGAAATTCTTAACATACGTCATTAGGAAGAACTTGAACATACCCTAAAGACTGATTTAAATACAGGAGGGGGGCCACTAGTTGAGAGATCTAAGTGGTTATATTTGATTTATAAATAGGCTGTCCTAGATAAAAAGGAGCCAGGAATCAATGTGCCAGATAAAAGACACCAGATGCTAAGGAAAGTAGCCCTATTTTCTAGAAAGGTCTCTTCAATAGAGACACTATGGGGAAAATATAGTTGGGCCTTGTAAGCTGTATTTGCAATCACTTCCCTGCAAATTGGGAAAAATCAAATGCACAACACACATGTTTTGGTATTGATCAAGTTTTTAATAACTGTAATTTAAATCTATCCGTGAATAAATGTGAAAGCCTGTATATTTTCAATAACATTCTAAGTTCCTGCATATGTCTGGAACACTTTTTTTTAGAAGAAGGAAAAAGCAGTTTCATAAAGGTGTAGGATCACATACTATCTAAAAGAAAACATTTGCAAGAATATGTCCTGTGAATAATCTTACAGAAAATTCCCTTTAAATATCTAGTTCAAGTTACACATTACAAATCACATTACAAAACTTTTTGTTCTCCGTATGGATCCAGTCTCTTGATTATTAAGGACCATGAGCCCTAGCTTGAAAGTAGAAACTTAAATCAGCGACTTTATTTTTATTGCCAAACGGAGAACTGAATTCATATAATAAGAGAGCAGTGGAGATGAGACATGACAGAATTCATTAATGTGCCAAGGATGTGGCCAACTTGTCTACAACTAGTTAAAAGGCAAATACACAGATTGATCATTTTTCTTTCCAGGACTGTACGTCACAATACACATGGCCTGTTTCCTAAAACCTTCTGTCTAATGTTTAATAGATTGATGGAACTTCAAAAACAGCACTCCCTACAATCCTGCTAGACAAGAGGGGACATAAAGATACACTAGGTTAGAAGAGAGACTGTTTGAAATCTGAACTGGGAAGAATTAGGCTTTTTCCTGCAAATTTTCCCCTTTAAACTAAAAGTTTCCTTTGTATATAAAAGGGGCTGTGGCTTGAATCTGAGATTTAAAAAAAAAAAATGACTGATTCAAACCATTTTGATTTAGTTTTTATTTTTTTAAATATTTTATCTTCAGCTTTCTATGCACAAAGGAGTTACTATGCTTATCAATATGGACCATCATGTCAAAGATGTGAAGGTCAGCTTTAAATTCTCTTCTTAAAAAAGCAGCATGGAATGGTGGTTAGGAGTCAACATCCCCAAGATAGAACGTCTGCTGCCTCAGCAATATTAGGCAGAAAGCACAGCCTCTGTGAGTGCCAGTGTCCTGGCATTATAATAGTGCAACCTGCCTTAACTGCTTCCCAGGATTGCATTGAAGAGAAAAATGAGATAAATTCAGGTGTAAACCTTTGAAATAATAGTTATTCTAAGGCAGAATGTTATCCTCAAAGCCCAAGTGTAATTTTCAGGGGACCAAAACATTATCTTCCTATCTCCATGTTCCTTGAAGGAAAATTTAGTGTATTATTCATTGAACTAAAAGTTAATAGGTTATATGTTAGTCCTTAATTGTTCATCCTTCCCTAAATGTTAGTCTTTAACTGTCCCACTTGTTGTTCTTGGTCATATCACCTAACTTTTCCCACCCTATATCTGTGTATTCATTCCATTGTCCCCTGTTTTTAGAATTTTAGAAGATTCTAGGTGGGAAACCCAAAGAAAGTAGATAAATTGCTCTTTGGAAGATCTACATTAAAAATCATTAGATGTACTGCTAAGAAGCTTTTACATTCTCCTTCTGTTTACACAAACGCACAGAAACTGACATGAGCCTGGGGAACCCATATTGCCCTCCTCAAACTAGAATTTTAACCTCATATTATTAGACAAAAGCAAGTGCTGTCAAACAAGGGCTGATATTTTAACTTCTGGAGATGCCCTGAGCCACCCAGAGTGTGTCCCTTCATTACCTTCTGTTGTCTGGTAACCAAATTTGATTTGACTTGTGCAGAAGTTAGCCACAGTTTTTCAGTCCAGTGAAGACTAATTGGTGTGTCACATATCATTTCCCTGAATGACTTGCATTGTAAAGTTTACTGCCTAGTATGTGTGCTTTGAACTCTATGTACTTTTAAATGCACATGGATTTTAAATGATTTACATTATAAAATGTTCTGCAATTTGCCAAGTAATTTTAAAGTATATTACTTCATCTGATTTTTGCAACAAATTCTCTAGGGCAGGAAATTCACTATGACTCCCATTATAGAAATGGAGAAACTGAATCAGAAAGAGTTAAGCAACATGTTCAAGACCACATGGGTCAAAAAAGACAGAATAGGCTTAGAGCCCAATTTCCTAACTGTTGGTTTAGGGCTCTATCAATTGTATGCCTCCCGCCATTGTCCTTTGTTCATTTATCCTTTCAGTTATTCAGTCCCTGAAGTTTGATTCAAGTTATCCAATGGCAGCAAAGTAGAAAATGCTCTCAGAGTCCCAGCCCCCGGGTAAGTCATAATAGTGCTCTATGCCACAGGTTCATGTAAAAAAAAGTGAAAGGTTCAAACTAGATTAATTTTTTTCCTTTTTTTTTTTTTCCTGAGACACGGTCTCACTCTGTGCCCTAGGCTGGAATGCAGTGGCCCAATCTTGGCTCACTGCAGCTTTAACCTCCCAGCTCAAGTGATCCTCTCACCTCAGCCTCCTGAGTAGCTGGGACTACAGGCACATGCCACTATGCCCAGCTAATTTTTGTACTTTTTGTAGGGACAGGGTTTCACCATGTTGCCCAGGCTGGCCTTGAACTCCTGGGCTCAGAGGATCCGCCTGCCTCAGTCTCCTAGAGTGCTGAGTTTACAGGCCACTATACCCGGCCCAAACTAGATGATTTCTAAAATCAAATCTATCCAGGGGTAGTGTGGTAGAATGGAAAGAGCATGAGTCATGTATTAAAACAATACAAGATTTGAATATTGGCCCTTCTGCTTCCTGGCTGTGTGATTTGGGAAAAATTATATAACCTCTCTGCTTATCAGTTTTCTCATAAGTAAAGACAGGGATGCTAACATTAATTTTGAAGAAATCTTGTGAAAAATAAGTAAAATCATATATGTAAAAAAATTTGCCAAATGGCAAGCACTCAATAAATGTCAATGATTCCTTTTGGTGTTAACACTTGTCATATTCTAAAAGCATATACATTAGTTTTAATAGCAGTTTAATCATTATCTACAAAGGCATTGCTAGCTTTACTAACTTCAAAGGGAAAGCATTAAATATATTAAACATCTATATGATCAAAAACGACTTCACTAAGCACAACATTTTTATTAAGAGTTCATCTGTAAGATCTTAGCATTGTAAGATCATCTCCCTAAGATTCAACTCAGAAGACCTCGGATTCAATAAGAAGTGTGAACATATTTTAATATGCCCATCCTTTTCTTTTTAATAGGAATATAAAAATTAAGTATAAGACCTTTACATATCAGAGCAGATGGAATCTTATTGCATAGGTTAATCCTTTAAACCAGTAAATAAAAGGAGCAAGTTCATGTGGAAAAAATTATTGATGATCTTTAAAAAATGAAGCATAGATAATGGGTATAAATAATTCTGCTTGCCCAAATGTTGCATTAAAACTGGAAAATAAAAGTATATGATTTATTTTTTTAAATGATTGGGCTTACTACTAAACAACAGCATCCAGAGGTAAGAAGCCACATAGCCACATCACCAAAAAGAGCAACTCACCAGTTACAATGAATATGATGGTTTTAACTGCTTTCTGGCAGGGCTGTCAGATTACTAAGAAAAATCATATAGACAGAAAAATCATACATAAGGATCTTTCTCTTTCTGTCTCTCTTATTACAAAGTAAGAAGCATTTGGGTAGCTTTTTTTAATTTTAAATTTTTATTTTTAACATATATTAATTCGAAGCATCATTTCAGGTCCAGGTGCCATGTGGAAAATGACTGATGTTCCAGGGATAGGAAAGGGATGAATACTGGGAGACATCCAAATTATAAACATCTAAAAATCCTGGGAAAATACCCATTTCCTCCAAGAATAGATTCACACTAAGAATCTAATTCTATTTTTATTTGTGTGTTTATTGCTTCATACATCCAAAGTAATATTATAAGCAGTTTTCAAATAAATATATTTAATACTTGACCCTATGAAAATAACTACCAATTTAACTTATTTATGTTTTGTTTGCTAAAAAAAAATTAAACCCATGTTTACATTTATGTGGTTCAATCCTTTTATATTCTAAGTATGTCTTTATGCAATGCAAAAGGAGCATTTTAAATTTTATTTTTTGTTTTACTTTATAAAAAGTAAAGTGAAATATTTTACTTTAGAAAATTAGAAAGTGAACTTCAGAAGAGAGTCAAATTAAGTTTTTATGAAGTTTGCCTTTTACTTTTAAAAGTTATATATTGGTATAAGGACTTTAGTATAGTATCTGAGCTCTGTAGTATGCAACCTAATAAAATAAAAACAACTTAGGTAATATATATGACTGAAAATATCGAAGTAAGCATTGAACCTCATATTCAGAAAATTTTTGTTTAAAAGCCATTATTCTGACACCAATTTTTGATTGCTCAGATATGATAAAGTTTCTCTAAGAAAAGTCATTCTCAAGAAGTTTCATTTCTGTTCTCCACTCTACATAAATTTTTTGTACATAAAGTTAGTATTAGAACGAAGCAGTGAACCTTATCAAAATCTATTATAAATTATTAACTGTAAGATGCTGAAATTCCCAAAGGTACTATATATCTAATTTACGGTAAAGATGTGCCTCTTTGAATAGACTTCACTTTAGATCAAGGTTGAGCTGACCCTCACTTTTGGTCCTAAAGTGGCTAAACTCTGCAATAATAACAATAATAATAAAACTTCACAGAGCTTCTACAAAGAAACAGTAATAATAATAATAATAATAATAGCACCAGAAATACCCAACTTTGATAAGCAGTCATGTTTTAGTCTTCAGTTTTTCTTCTCCATGTAATTTCTCAAAAGATAATGCCCAGAAATTTAGGCTTCTTGTCAGGGTCCTGCCTCCAGTGAAAAATAATAAAAACCCACCAATCTAAATAAACCCAGTAAACATTATTTATCATAATTAAAATTTCAGAAATAAGGGGTAAAGGTATGAGTAAATGGTGATGATCTAACTCCTTAAAACTTCCAGTAACAGTCTTGACCTTCAATTACTTGTATCAACATAAGCATGATTATGATGATTTCAGGATGTAAAAGAGGAGAAAGTTATGCAAGTCATAAATTTATAGTTCCCATTTTAAAAATAATCCATGTTTTATTGGTTCAAATATAGAGCCTAAAGCTGATTAGTTCAATTGATTAAAGAATAGCACTAATGAAGCCAGAGGGTCATTTTGGTCTTTGGAGATAAAAATTAGCTGTATTCTCTGTTTTGGTATAGCAGAGAGTAAAGTTAATTCTATTAAGGTATCTACAAGGATATGCCATTGGTTGGTCTCAGAGGGAAGCAGGTCAAGGCAATATAAGTTGGTCATCACCATTACTAGAAATACAATTACCTTGTCTTCATGATAGTGGGTCAATGGCATCATCTTTGGCACCATTCAATACATATTGGGCAATTAGTCAACATCTGAGTAATTGCAAATATGAATTTTAAATGTACCTTTACAGTATGTTAATTTTATTTATTTAGTTCTTCTATATCAATTTGCTAGAATTATATTTTTATCTATCCCCTTTATATCAGTTGTGGCTTAATAAATCCTTCCCAGAACATATATTACTATATGCAAATTACTGCTTGTCTTACGCGGCATCAAACATGGACATATTCTATTCCCAGTACGCAATTCAGCACACATGATTCAATAGTACTCAAAGTATATAATATTGAATGATACAAAAGAGCATTAGAAATGTTTTATTATGAAATTTTGTTAAAATTATTTTCATTTATTGTTCATTCATTTATTCATTAACTATTTATTGAGTGCCTACTGTGTGCCAGGCTATAACAGATCAAACAGTGGTAAAAAGACTAAGTTCCAACACTTCACAGCAGACTCATAAACACATCTACTCCTACCCACCTTCGACAAACACAATGCTATTACATTATAAACCACAAATGGAGGAAAACTTTTCTTGAGCCTAATTGTGTCTCTAGCAAGTTTTATCATGTTATTTTGGGAAAAGGATTGAGCCTTACACATTACACACCGGAGTTTATAACAGCTGTTAAAAAGAAAACGTCTCTAGTTACACAGCTCTGGCTTCTGTTCATTTTGTGATTATTATTATAAGTCAAAAGTCTATAGCAATAAAAATGACATCAACAGGAACAACAATAACCATAATAGACACCAAATATCATCTACAGCTATATTAACAGTGCATATTCATTGCAGGAGAGTGGGTGGGAGACTTGGGGACTAGCTGACTCAATAAAAGGAACAAATCATAGTAGCCTTTCAACTTCCACCAGGTCATACAGCACTCAGAGATGAAATTAAAATCTGGTTTACAACCAGAAAAATGAACTTCAAGTCATGGATTTGAAGATTAGTCAATGCTATGTTAAGGAAAGATTTAAAAAAGAAAAAACTGTTTAGGCCATAAAGAGATCATGACACTTTATTATCACAAACAATAACAATTTTTTTTTTTTTTTTTTTTTTTTTTTTTTTGCTAAAGTAAGCAGCATATTAGGCCAAAAAGAATGGCAAATGACATCTGTTTACCTGAGCAGTGAATGTTTTACTGTATTTTGGGGAAGAAAATAACACACAAAAAAGACAAATAACAAAGTGAATTAATGGGAAAGTTTGAATATCTGAAAGAACTCTTAGATCAGTCATCCTTAAATGCCTACATAAAATACTTAAACAGTCACCCTCAATGAATTTCAATTTATATATTTATGAATTATAAAGATATCGTACCATGTTAATATGTAATATTTAACATTAAAACCATATACAAAGAGAGAAAACCTTAAAGGATTAGAAAAAAACTGTACATAAATATTAGAATGCACAATTCTAATATTTTCCTTCCAAAAAGGATTATATTATTTACACCTTGTATTCTGAGCATCCCACTTTGTAGACCACTTTGTAGAAATAAAAACAGGCTGAAGGCAAGTCACAGTCAGAAAAAAACAGCAACTTAGCAAATGTTACTGATGAGCAAATTCCATGAAAGGGTATGTTTTAAACTTACAAATACAGGACAGCACTGAAAATCTCTGAATAGAAAAGTTCTGGTGTATTGATAAAAACCATACTTTGTAGCTAAATTCCTAAGAATCACTGACAATCAGACAGGCTTATCCTTGAAAAAAATCAAGAGAAAAACGTGTATGTTCTCAAGCAATAATACTAATAATGTAAAAAAACATTCAGAGGTAAAATTCTCAATATTTGTGTGTCACTGAGCTATTAGGACAATAAAACCTCATTAATGTTAACTCTTAAAACTCTTAGGATTGGAACTAGGGACCATTCAGCATTGGGGTTAACATTTACCTTCCTTACTCTTTCTTCTTAGGTATATAAAGAGAGATTATGTAGAGAGTTGTTTTAAAGAACAAGCAAACAGATTACCTCTCAGCACTTGAGAAGTACTCGTTTACATAGTGAAAATATGTTTACTATTTAAACATTCTTGTCTATTGATGAAAGCAAAAATTATGCAACTTTTTTTCTAGCCTAATTCAGCTATTCTGTGCATCTGAAAGAAATAAAATTAAATTTGTTTAAAGTATTATTTAATTGATTTTTGTTTACCAATTCTGCCCAGTATTTTCCATTTTATTTGAATTAATGAGATTTCCCTTATTCAAAGTGTTATCAATGTACACATTGTGAGGTTACTTGCATGTTTCAGTAATTAATAGCTTATTTATTTACAAAATATTTGGCTATAAAAAGGATAGTAAAAGATACATTTTAAATATTGACTCATTGTGGCAATCAAGCATTACCTAGAGCCACAGTGTAAATAACTGCCTTTGTTTTATCAGGATTCTATAAATGCATAAAACGGAAGTGAAAATGTCACATTTCTCAGGATATTGAGGCCCCTTGAAGTTTTATGAAACCTTAAGAAGAAAGTGTATAGGAAAGAAATTGTACGTTCTACAATTATAAGTATTTGATCTTAAAAAAAGTCATATGGCCTAAGATTAATGCAAAAATATTATGGACTGAGATTTAAACCAAATTGGTTGTGTATGCATTTACTTATCACCCAGTAGGCATGGCAGAACTCCATCTTATTATGTTTAAAAGTATAAATCTCAAATTTGTACGTCATATGGATGGAATGTATCCAGCAATAAATATGCAGTTTAGAGGAACCTTTGCAATGCTGTAGAATAATTTGGACAGCTGGTGTTATTGGTTGATCTACAAGGTTTTTGGTGTTCTTATCAATCTGCTCTTTTACACTTAATTTAAATTTAGTATAAATATTCACTGTCAAAAAAATTAAATTGGGGGAGAATGATCTCACATTTTAACTCAGGATACAAAACCAGAATATTAGCAGATGAAGTACATGGATAGGTGAGTTTTTATGGTTCTAACTGGTATGGAGACAAAGAAAAGTGATAATTTGTTTTTGTTTATGCAGGCTAGATGAAGTTCCAAAATGCAAAATAAAATAAAAAATAAAAAAGAATCTTCTAGTTGCCAGTTCTGTGCTATACATGCTCTTTTCATTAGGAAAACTTGTTAAATTACTAATAACACATAACATTTGTTGAGCACTTTCTACTTTCCAAAGCATTTACACATCTATTATCTCATAACAGCCTTAGGAGATTATAAGTCATTAAATACAGCAAAGGGCAGTTATGGTAGGTAATTTGGAGTATTATAAACCAGCCTTGGATTCATACAGGTAGAGAGGAAAAAAGTCTTTAATCCTTTGTCTTTTACATTGGGAATATGGACTCTTTGCAGCATATTAGTATTTGTAGTTTAGGAGCTGCTTATACAGTAAATACTAAGTGGTTGTATCCTTTGTACATTCCCTGGATATGTACAATTATTATTTGTGGTAGAGTTACCCTGATGTGGCTTCTGTGGGTCTAATGAACTGTTTTCTTGAAGTCCTCATCACAGCGTTTCTGTTTTTCCACCCAACACAATGCTCACCTCCACGGCTGTAGTCATATTAGACTTAGCCTTACATGGGACTCTAACTTAATTGCATTTAATTCTTTGTTGAAACAAGCAGCATTTCAAAAGTGCTTGTAAAGTGGCCACAAGATCTACATAGGAAAAGAACAAAATAAGTCCTGAGCATATTTTACATGGATTCTGTCAAGCTCAAAGCAGGATCATATTTGGCCACTTCCAACATAGAGAAACATAATACACAATTGTATCCAGTGTGTGAAAAAGCAAGCCAACAGAAAACTTTCAGACCTTATCAAATAATAAATGAAAAACAAGCTATTTACAAATGTGAGGGCCGGTGGAAACATGGGGAGGCCCCATCAGGAACTTAGGAAAAGCAGGTAGCAAACAAAGTCAAAAGGCATGCAAAGCTTTAATTTTTATGAAAAGGCAAAGGAAACTTTTTAACGAATGACACAGCTTAAGAAAGGTACAAATCCTTCAGGCAGGGAGAGATGAGCCTATGGAAATAGAACACCAGTTCTACTCATACTCTAACACAAAAATATCTGTAGTTCTTTTCTAAACTTTGCTATATATATCACATCACTCAGCTCTAAATTGAGTTTATATGTCACAGTAATGTAAATCCTGAATATTTATCTAATCAAAATTATAGTATAACTGTATTGGGAGAATGGTGTGGGGAGACGAAAGGGAGTACATGTGTGGTGGGTGCAGAGGAGAGAGGGTGCTAATTCCTTAACAGTACACTTCTCCCATAGTCAGAGATCAAGAGAGAATGTCTACAATAGAAAATGTAAGAACTTAATTGATTTAGAGGAAATAATCAGCACAATAATAATTTAGTGTGAGAGCTCTTGGATTGTTCAAGTGCATGAAGTTTATATTTTTAAAATATTTTTAAGGGTTTGGCATTCTAAAGGTAGTTTTAAGCAAGCAGGAGTTATCTTTGTTTTAAATTCTCACTAGATAAAGTGGTATTGGTCCAGACACTAAATAATAAAGATTGGAAAAGGAATTGAGAGAAGGCTAATATTTATAAGGTAGTAGTTTGGCCTATCAAACCATAAAACCCACATGATTGTTGCAGAAGGGTCGAGGATTCTGGGAAATAAAATGATTTAAATAGTGATTAGAGATCTATATCCTTACTGTAAAGCATTATTTATCACACTATAAATGAATAAAACAACAGACTTTTTAGTACCATCCCTCCCCAAAATTGGTATAACTCTTCTGAGTCTATTTTTAAAATTATATGTCTCATTTAATATAATATTTTTATTCCTTCATCTAATTCTTCTCCTTTCTTGCTTTGTATAATGTATCCCTTGCCTGACCAGATGGCAGTGAATCAGCCAATAATCACGGAAGGCACTTCGTAATATATTAACATCCTAATGACTTATTTTGCAGATCTGTTTCCAAAAATCACAATCAATAATAAAAATACAGAGTTGACCTGGAAACAAGACTGCATGATATGAAAATATCCTGGAGTGGCATTCCTATTGTCCATCTGTAATGAACACTGCACTGTACCTTACTTAACCAGTTTCCATGACCCAGGTCTCCCTAATAGAACTTCAAATTTGTTCAGGTAACTACTTTGCTTCCATACAGACAAACTGTCTCATGGGAAGCTGCCCCAAACTCCACTCCAAAGGAGCGACTGGCTGGTCTAACAGTAATCACCTTTCCAGTAATTAGTTTAGAAATGCACAGATGATGACTCATTTTTGAACAATGACACACAAGAAGAGGTTTGCTGGAAGTTTCAGAGAAAGTTATTTCTTCTGAAAGAGTAATGGAATCAATCTTTCTCTCTCTCTCTCTCTCTGCCACTTTTTCTGTTGGTTTTGGCTGTTTTTTCCTCTAAAATATTCAATTTTTAAAAATTTCTATTTTAGACATTATCTATTGATTTCCCACCATGTAAGAAATTTAGGATTTAACTTCTCCTACTCCCTTGACCCTACCACATATGTATCCCTTATCACCCCACCCCTCTTCCCAAAAAAGTTGTAACTTTGATTAGATCAACATTGAGTAGTTACTATATAAAACTCAACTCAGATTTTAGTGCCGGGGGTGTGCTGGTAAACTGGTTCTCTGAAAACAAAATAATTTTATAACTCCCGATGGGTACAGTGTGCTGAGTCCCATGGCATAAATACTCCTGCTTTGTCCAATTTCAGGTTACCGAGATCATTAAATGTAAAATTTGAAATAGATGGGCACATTCGGTTCTCATGAGCTCTT
Source organism: Mandrillus leucophaeus (assembly GCF_000951045.1). Classification (NCBI taxonomy): domain Eukaryota; kingdom Metazoa; phylum Chordata; class Mammalia; order Primates; family Cercopithecidae; genus Mandrillus; species Mandrillus leucophaeus. The sequence goes on along the minus strand of NW_012101432.1, from coordinate 4,789,288 downwards.
TTCCTTTGGATTAATAATGGTCATGTTTGTATTTCTTTGCTTGCTACATTTTCTGTATTCTTATAAATGATTAAACAACACATTCCCCTAATCATGTAACTCTCTTCTAAAGATGTACAGGTGTGTCAGATATTTCATCAATTGGCTGTTTCTGAAAAAGGCTTTTCTGTCACATCCTGCTCTCATTGCCTTCTATGCCTGGTATGCTATTATGCTTGGATTTCCTTGCGCTCTCATCCTGAGAATTCTCTTTCCCAGTTCTGATCCTCTATTTCCTGCATCCCATGTCTTTCTTGCTTCACTATCCCATTTTCGTGGCGCACTTCCTCCAGTAGCTTCCTAGGAACATTTCTGAGACTTTGCATGTCTGACAATGTCTTTATTCTACTTTCACCCTTGACTGATAGTAGAAGTGGCTTTAAAACTCCAGTTTGAGAGTAATTTCCTTCAGAATGCTGAAGGCTTTGATTCATTTTGATCTAACTCTCAATGTGGGTGTTGAGAAGTACAATGACATTCTGATTGCTAATTCTTTGCATGT
>NW_012101432.1:4786656-4788697 GCF_000951045.1 Mandrillus leucophaeus | reverse complement strand
GAGCGACTGGCTGGTCTAACAGTAATCACCTTTCCAGTAATTAGTTTAGAAATGCACAGATGATGACTCATTTTTGAACAATGACACACAAGAAGAGGTTTGCTGGAAGTTTCAGAGAAAGTTATTTCTTCTGAAAGAGTAATGGAATCAATCTTTCTCTCTCTCTCTCTCTCTGCCACTTTTTCTGTTGGTTTTGGCTGTTTTTTCCTCTAAAATATTCAATTTTTAAAAATTTCTATTTTAGACATTATCTATTGATTTCCCACCATGTAAGAAGTTTAGGATTTAACTTCTCCTACTCCCTTGACCCTACCACATATGTATCCCTTATCACCCCACCCCTCTTCCCAAAAAAGTTGTAACTTTGATTAGATCAACATTGAGTAGTTACTATATAAAACTCAACTCAGATTTTAGTGCCGGGGGTGTGCTGGTAAACTGGTTCTCTGAAAACAAAATAATTTTATAACTCCCGATGGGTACAGTGTGCTGAGTCCCATGGCATAAATACTCCTGCTTTGTCCAATTTCAGGTTACCGAGATCATTAAATGTAAAATTTGAAATAGATGGGCACATTCGGTTCTCATGAGCTCTTTTCCTTTGGATTAATAATGGTCATGTTTGTATTTCTTTGCTTGCTACATTTTCTGTATTCTTATAAATGATTAAACAACACATTCCCCTAATCATGTAACTCTCTTCTAAAGATGTACAGGTATGTCAGATATTTCATCAATTGGCTGTTTCTGAAAAAGGCTTTTCTGTCACATCCTGCTCTCATTGCCTTCTATGCCTGGTATACTATTATGCTTGGATTTCCTTGCGCTCTCATCCTGAGAATTCTCTTTCCCAGTTCTGATCCTCTATTTCCTGCATCCCATGTCTTTCTTGCTTCACTATCCCATTTTCGTGGCGCACTTCCTCCAGTAGCTTCCTAGGAACATTTCTGAGACTTTGCATGTCTGACAATGTCTTTATTCTACTTTCACCCTTGACTGATAGTAGAAGTGGCTTTAAAACTCCAGTTTGAGAGTAATTTCCTTCAGAATGCTGAAGGCTTTGATTCATTTTGATCTAACTCTCAATGTGGGTGTTGAGAAGTACAATGACATTCTGATTGCTAATTCTTTGCATGTTGTCTGCTTTTTCTCTGTTGAATACTTTAAATATTTCACCCAAAATATTTATATTTTGAGAATTAGAATGGATTCAAGGTTTCCAGTGGCATTCCAATATGGTTTTCTGAGTATAAGGGAAAAGCATGGACTAGCGTGTACTCTAGCGGAAATATGGCAGCCTATTATTTTAATGTGGCCACAAGAGTATAACATATGCAAATACATGTGTTAAGGTTGGAAAAATAAACTTCTTCCAAACTGAATTAATAAGAGACTTTCATCAATTCTATATTGCAGGGGGATTAAGGAAGGGAAGGAGCAAGATAGTTTGGAATGAAAGAGGGGAAAATGTCTTCTTCTCTTGGTCTTGAAGAATCCGTAGTTTAAAAACACTATTGGCTGGGAGTGGTGGCTCACGCCTGTAATCTCAGCACTTTGGGAGGCCAAAGTGGGCAGATCACGAGGTCAGGAGATTGAGACCATCCTGGCTAACATGGGGAAACCCCGTCTCTACTAAAAGTACAAGAAATTAGCCAGGCGTTGTGGCGGGCACCTGTAGTCCCAGCTACTCAGGAGGCTGAGGCAGGAGAATGGCCTGGTCCTGGGAGGTGGAGTTTGCAGTGAGCCGAGATCATGCCACTGCACTACAGCCTGGGCGACAGAGCAAGACTCCATCTCAAACAAACAAACCACACACAAAAAACACTATTAACAGCTTTCTCTACTATAGAAAAGGATAGCGACAAAAACTAAAAATGATCCATAATCTTACCTCACAGATATGTTCTCTTAATGGTTTAAATAATACTTGTAACAAAAACAGTACATGACCTGGAAAATTCAACCGGTCACACATGAGTACTACAAAAGTAAAATTTTCTCTCCTCAATGTACTGTCTCATTATTCACAGGATTTTATTTA
>NW_012101432.1:4782229-4783606 GCF_000951045.1 Mandrillus leucophaeus | reverse complement strand
CGGCCTCCCAAAGTGCTGGGATTACAGGCTTGAGCCACCGCGCCTGGCCGTGTTACAGTTCTTAAAGATGGTGTGTCTAGAGTTTGCTCCCTCTGATGTTCAGATGTGTCCGGAGTTTCTTTTTTCTCGTGGGTTTGTGGTCTCGCTTGACTTCAGGAGCAAAGCCGCAGACCATCGCAGTGAGTGTTACATCTTTTAAAGGTGGTGCGTCTGGAGTTATTTGCTCCTCCCACTTCATGGTCTGGCTGACTTCAGGAGTGAGGCTGCAGACCTTCACAGTGAGCATTACAGCTCACAGTTGTAGTGTGAACCCAAAGAGTAAGCATCAGCAAGATTTATTGTGAACACCAAAAGATCAAACCCTGCACACCATGGAGGGACACTCAAACAGGTTGCTGCTGTGGACGCTGGTGGCCCGCTTTTATTCCCGTATTTGGCCCCACCCACATCCTGCTGATTGGTCCATTTTAGAGAGCACAAATTGGTCCGTTTTACAGAGTACTGATTGGTCCATTTTTACAGAGTGCTGATTGGTGCATTTCCAAACCTTTAGCTAGACACAGAGAGCTGATTGGTGCGTTTTTACAGAGTGCTGATTGGTGCATTTACAAACCTTTAGCTAGACACAGAGCACTGATTGGTGTGTTTACAATCCTTTAGCTAGACATAAAAGTTCTCCAAGTCCCCACCTGACCCAGAAGCCCAGCCGGCTTCACCTCCCATAGGTAAAGGAGCAGCATAAGCAGAAGTAAAGAAAATGCAAGTATTGGAACTAATCAGCAAATTGCTCAGTGTGAATTTGGGTAGGACAGTGATAAGAGACAAAGCAAGAAAGATAGGTTGTGACCATACCATCATTAGAATCCCAGGTTGAGAAATCTGCCTTTCATCTGGAAGGAAATCAGGAACTATTGAGGGTATTGAGCAGGAAAAAAGTGACATGAATGGGGATCTATTTTAGGAGATTAATCTGGTTGTATAATGTGGAATTAATGTAAGGGTATTGCTCACAGGTTAGGAAACCAATTCTAAGACTATTTTAGTAACCTATAAAAGAGGCCATCTGTTCCAGTGAAGATACAAATTCTAAAGTGTAAATGTACTATTGAAATCATTTCTACAATCCTGAAATCAAAGAAAACTGTGTTTTTGTATGTATACAAAGTTGTTTCAATATCACTTAAAGGTATTTATTTTTATAAAATAATACAAAGGTATATCTTATCACTGAAGTTTTGGTCCGCTGTCTTTCAGTACACCCAGCTATGATTTTAAAATATGTTTTCCATATCACGAACAACTGAAGAAACTAATTGAGTGATACACCAGTTGCTGAATCAATATGGAGTACGGTATCTGATTATTTGATTATTTCTT
>NW_012101432.1:4745577-4782179 GCF_000951045.1 Mandrillus leucophaeus | reverse complement strand
AAAAGTGACATGAATGGGGATCTATTTTAGGAGATTAATCTGGTTGTATAATGTGGAATTAATGTAAGGGTATTGCTCACAGGTTAGGAAACCAATTCTAACACTATTTTAGTAACCTATAAAAGAGGCCATCTGTTCCAGTGAAGATACAAATTCTAAAGTGTAAATGTACTATTGAAATCATTTCTACAATCCTGAAATCAAAGAAAACTGTGTTTTTGTATGTATACAAAGTTGTTTCAATATCACTTAAAGGTATTTATTTTTATAAAATAATACAAAGGTATATCTTATCACTGAAGTTTTGGTCCGCTGTCTTTCAGTACACCCAGCTATGATTTTAAAATATGTTTTCCATATCACGAACAACTGAAGAAACTAATTGAGTGATACACCAGTTGCTGAATCAATATGGAGTACGGTATCTGATTATTTGATTATTTCTTCAGTATTACTTGTAAGCTTAAGTTCAAAATACGACAGTGGAAAACATACAGGACCGTCTGTTATTTCAAAGCCATAATGTGAAGTACCCATCATAATCTGATTAAAAATCCTAAATAACAAGAATGATGGTCTCCTAGACAGAGTAATTCTAATTAACCTTATAAAAATGAGATTTGTACAGTGTGTGGAAAATTAAGGATATAAACAACCATTAAAAGAAAAACCTAATCACATTATAATAATTATGTGCAATGGACATGATGGGCAATAGTCACATAGCACTACCATATTTTAAATGCCATCATAAATAATACAAAATGATAATGTTTTATTGTGCTATTATTCAAAATAGTATTTATGTTATTCTTTTAAATAGCCAAATAAGTTGTTTTATTAACATGAGGATTTAAATTTGTACCCTGTAGTTTGGTTTTGTTTTTTTAAAAAGAGTAGTCTGGACATTTAGCTAAATTACACTGGAATATAAATAAATAAAGTAAAAATCAGTAAATACTTATAGTAGGGTTTTACACACACACACAGACATACACACACAGATAGACAGATACATACATACCTACCTATATCTTAAAGCTGGAGCAAGAATAGGAAAAGAGAAAAAGAATATCTTGTTCAGTTCTGTGTAGAAGAGTTGTATTTGTTTTCATGCTTAATAACTGGCCATCTTAGAAATAAAAGCAAGTATAGTGTTTCAGAACTTTCACTCTGACAATAGGAAGAGTTGAGTTCCTGTGTGACTTTGACAAGCTTCTTCATGAGTTCAAGGCTCAGATTTTTCTCCTATTATAATGATACTCTTTACTCTGAGTTCCAAGAGTTGTTGATGGGTTTAAATGTGCTCATGAACTTGGTGCTTGCCATTGTAGGTATACTACATATTAAATAAATGATGGCTATTGTTTTTACTATAATCATTACTTCCCATCCAAAGTTTTATCCTTTAATGATTGCATTTTGAGGTATAATAAATATGGAAAAGAGAGAACTGAAAATAAAGAGTAATAATATAATTACCACTTCCCATCCCCCTGCCACCTGCCTATGCAAGCATTGGCTTAAGAGGAATGTCAACATTAGTCAATTATTATTGTGACTCATGGCCTTTAATGGGCTCTTAAAGGTCATATTATGGAGGCTATTATTAGGATACAAGACCAAAAAGTCCTCAGAGGGTCCATGTCTAGGGGGTTCCTACACTCATCAGAACCCCTGGGCCTTGAAGCCCCCATGGAAGGCTTTCTGCTTACTAGAAACCTTTGTGAATGTGGTGTCTTCAGAAACATCTGACTTACGTATTTCTTTGAAGCCTCTTTTACAATATGATGCTACATTTCGTGTTTTATTTACAACTTTAAGGAAGTATTTTTGCTAAGACACAGTTTGCATAAATATATAATGGAGAGAGAAATAATTGTGTACACCTGAAAGTCGACTTTGACAACATTAGCCCTACTTTGCTTGATCTAGATAATTGCTCTACTCAAATGGTGTTTATTAGAAAACTTCATTAGTCAGCATATACTATTCCCTGCCTCAAAGATAATATTTTTATTTCACATTGTAATCTCATGGTAATTGTCCATATATATATATATATATATATTTTAATTTCACATGGATTGGGTAGTTGGTAGAAAATTTCTTAGTCATATCAAAGATATGTAGAAACAATGAACCTATAGCAGCTTAAAATGGATGCCCCAATTGTTGATATAGATTTTTGTTTAACAGTCACAGAACCACCCCAACTCTCAGATGATTATTTGCTTTTCCTTGTGTAATATATGCTTCACAGACTGATATGCAGGAGTGAGTCTAGTCAGCTACCTATCCTCTGCATCTCAAAGTGGCCTTATTTCTCTTCTCTGGTATCAAGTATGGTAGAAATTGTCAAGAACTAATAAAAATATGTTCCTTTGAAAAAAATATTACCTGATTCTCTAAAACAAGTTTTAGTGCTAGAGACAGAAGTAAAGAGAAAGCAAAGTGGTTTTTTGTTTGTCTTAGTTTTTAATTTAGAGTGAACACTGAACTTATAAACCATTCAGGGACAGATTGCTGAATGCCATGACAACTTTGAAGAATGTGTCCACAAAAGAAAAATTGAATAGGGAGTCTGCTTTAATCAGTACAAACACCTTATTAAAAACTCCTATTTTATTTAATCACAATTTGGTCAACTTCAGTTGATTGTAGCTTAAGTATATGCACAGAATGATTAGAATTCTATTTGTACATGTGATTTTATTTTTTAAAACGCATCAGTAAATAGAAGCGATGCGAGATGAAGTCAACAGTTTACAAATTAATCATTATTACAAGTAAGAGCAGGTTGGTAAACTTCAAACTTTGAGAAGTTTGGCTTTTTTTTGCATGAATATGGAGTTAATAGAAGGGGCAGCATCAGCTGACCAAATTGCTATACAAGGATTTTTATTGAGAACTGAAAAGTCATAGAGGAGAAATAATAGTGTAGGGAAAATGTCTTGAAAGAAAATGAAACTGACCTATAATGCAAAAAAAAAAAAAAGAGTTGGCGGGGGCCTTTCAGAACAGAGGCACCGGTAGGATTTCAGGTAGCCCTGGGCGGATGGGAGTGTATTTGATGGGAGCACAGCAAGCTTTGAGATTAAGTTATATTTATTCTACCATAAAAACTCCAGGACATTGAGGTGCAAGACAATAATTCTTTGACTATATTTAGTCAATCAAATAAAAATCCAGGAGCAGGGCAAGACTAGCTGAACTGTTTCTAATAAAGTTGGTGTTCTAGTGGCATTCATAAATTTACAATGTTTGAAAGTCTCAGCCCGTAGCCTTTGCACATGTAAAGGGCCTACTCTGTTTACCTTCAAATATATTTGTCATGTTGTATTTTTTAAAATCTAGACTTGCCTTCAGATGGTGAATAGCTTACATTTAACTGATCTCACTCTTAAGCGATAAATATATTTAGTGAAGGCTTCTGGTTACTCATCTTTGAACCAGATATACTGACCATAGTTCTCCTAAGTAGATGCCCATTAATTTCAGGTAAAATTGAAATTTAATTTAGAAATGTGCACTGATCTCACTAATTCCATGATCTAAGTCAGTGACAACAGGTTAAAAATATATATTCAGAAATACATTTTAAAGGTATCTTACATTTGTTTCCTAAAAGCAGTGCACAGAATTATTTTAGGTGGCAACAATTTCCTCCCTGATGTCTGCCTAAACTGTTGTTTATTACTAGAATGAAATGGCACCAAAAGGAGAGGCTGATACCAAGGTTGACATTTCTAGGACGTGAGATCTACATATTCAACTGCATGATGTACATTTACTCTATTAAGTGCATCGCTAATGTTTCAAATGAATAAAAAACAGTCATAATGTGAAACGTGTCTTGAGAATCAGCAGTGAATGCTTTTTATACATATTTTCAAAAAGTTCTGTTTTCTCATACAATGTGTTGATTACCTATGATCAAATTTTTCTTTGCTTCAGTGTGATTGTCCATAAAGTGTCCATGAAGTGGTAAATACATTGAGTCCATGTAGTGGTAAATACATTGACTTAATATTTTTTTCAGATTCTTCCTAAATGGCACAAGTAACCTAGCAAAAAATATTATTTTGATAAAAATAATTGTTTCCATAATAATGTATTATGGAATTCTTTGAGATGATGTAAATAAGAAAGTGAACACCTGAAGACTACTTAAATATAACAATTCTAAATGAATAGGGGATAACCAAAACATGTTAAGGGTAGGTCAGAAGTTGATCTCTGGAAAAATGACTTTAACTTCTCTACGGCTCAATTGGTGAATCAGACATTACTTTGGAAGTTTATTGGACATAATTGAAATGGAAGCATCGTACTACCTTGACAATCAGTACTGAATTTTGTCTTTGTGGTGTTCTCCTCCAAGTTTCTGTTTTGTTTTGTTTTGTTTTGTTTCTTTGTTTCTTTTTTTTTTTGTGGTATATAGGTAGTCAGAACAGCTTCAAATGAAGCCAGCTAATATATTTGTTTTGTACATGAATCTAACATCATTAGAAAAGCGTTGATTTCACCTAATAACTAGATAGGAAATACAAGTTAAAACCATAAGCTTTCCTGAAGTGTGTTTTCCAACTGCTCAAGGAGGTCAGAGAGGACACAAACAGATGGAAAAACATTCCATGCTCATGGATATGAAGAATCAATGTCATGAAAATGGCAATACTGCCCAAAGCAATTTATGGATTCAATGCTATTACCATTAAACTACCATTGACATTCTTCACAGAGTTAGAAAAAAAAACTATTTTAAAAATCATATGGAACCAAAAAAGAGATCATATAACAAGGACAATCCTAAGCAAAAAGAACAAAGCTGGAGGCATCATGCTACCAGACTTCCAACTATACTACAAGGCTACAGTAACCAAAACAGCATGGTACTGGTACAAAAACAGCCACATAGACCAATGAAACAGAGTAGAAATTTCAGAAATAAAACTGCACATCTACAACTATCTGATCTTTGACAAACTTCACAAAAACAAGCAATGGGGAAGGGATTCCCTATTCAATAAATAATGCTGGGAGAACTGGCTAGCCATATGCAGAAGAGTGAAACTGGACCCCTTCCTTGTACCATGTACAAAAATTAACTCAGGATGGATTAAAGGCTTAAATGTAAAACCCAAAACTATAAAATTCCTGGAAGACAACCTAGGCAATACCATTCAGGACATAGGCACAGGCAAAGATTTCATAACAATGATAACAAAAGCAATTGCAACAAAAACAAAAATTGACAAATGAAATTCAATTAAACTAAAGAGTTTCTACACAGCAGAAGAAACTATCAACAGAGTAAACAGACAACCTACAGAATGAGAGAAAAATTTTGCAAACTATTCATCTGACAAAAGTCTAATATCCAGCATCTATAAGGAACTTAAACAAATTTACAAGAACAAAACAAACAATGCCAACCCCATTAAAAAGTGATCAAGGATATGAACAGACACTTCTCAAAAGAAGACATACACGTGGTCAACAATCATATGAAAAAAAGGCTCGACATCACTGATCATTAAAGAAATGCAAATCAAAACTACAATGAGATACCATGTCATACAAGTCAGAATGGCCCTTACTTAAAAGTCAGAAAATAACAGATATTGGTGATGTTGTGGAGAAATAGAAATGCTATTACATTGTTGGTGGGAATGTAAATTAGTTCAACCATTGTGGGAGACAGTGTGGTGATTCCTCAAAGATTTAGAACTGATAATACCATTTGACCCAACAATCCCATTGCTGAGTATATACCCAAAGGAATATAAATCATTCTATTATAAAAATACATGCACATATATGTTTATTGCAGCACTACTCACAACAGCAAAGACATAGAATCAACCCAAATACCCATCAAGGATAGACTGGCAAAGAAAATGTGGTACATATATACCATGGAATACTATGCAGCCATAAAAAAGAACAAGATCCTATCCTTTGAAGAAACATGGATAGAGCTGGAAGTCATTCTCCTCAACAAACTAATGCAGGAACAGAAAACCAAACACCATAGATTCTCACTTTTAAGTGGGAGCTGAACAGTGAGAAGACATGGATGCAGGGAGGGGTACAACACACTCTGGGGCCTGTTGGGGGAGGGTGGCAAGGTGAGAGCATTAGGAAAAATAGCTAATGCATGCTGGACTTAATACCTAGGTGATGGGTTGATGGGTGCAGCAAACCACCATGGCACACATTTACCTATGTAACAAACCTGCACACCCTACACATGTACCCCAGAACTTAAAATTAAAAAATAAATGAAAATAAATAACCAAATTTAAAATTAACAAAAAAAAACTATACGCTTTCAAATGAAATATTTACATCTGGAAAAATCACCCAATTGATTGTTTTAATGCATGTATGAATGTGCTTTGACAGTTTTTAAGATACTTCTTCTTTATATTGTATGCTTTTAGGCATAATGTTTCCTGTTGAGTATTTCAAAATGATATAATTTAGATTATTCTTCATCTTTGGAAGGCAGCTATGCTCACCACTATACCACCAACGCTAGATTATTCTTCATCATCCAATCTATGAATAGGATGAGCACCATGAATCATGGGGCCTTTATTCCACTTATTGCTGCAACCCCAGGGCCTGAAACACCACCTGCAACATAGAAGACATTTAACTGGATGATACTTGTTTTGGAACTATATAATCATTGCAGATGTAGAATCTTCAAAATGCTAGTTCGTGGGCAAAGTGAAAGATCCTTTATAAACATTTATAAAAATTTCAGATTACAGTTTGCACATGCTCTTAAAGTAATATCAAGAGTTAAACTGTGGGTTCTACTTTCATCATTCCAATAGTTGTTACCGTAATTATAAACTAATAGTCAAATCTTGTGGCACAGTTTTTGTCCTCATTCTAATTGAACTAATTTTCTCCATTGATGCTTTAGTTCATCCATCTTAAACCCCATCTTTTTTTTTCTATTCTGTCTTGGTTCACCTCCTTGTTTTGCAGCTTCTTGGCTGATTCCTACTCCTGTGTAGGTCCTTATAAGTGTAATTTCCAGGGCTTATTCTTTTCTTTTCTTTATTTTTCCTCTTGCATTATAAATTTTAGCTAAAGCATTTTGTCTCATGTTTCTGCTGCCATATTTATGTTTGTGATTATTTAATCTGCACTTTAAGCTATCTTCTCTTTCCTAAGATATAAACCCATAGTTTTATGCTAATGTACTACAGCACCTCAAACTTGGTAAGTTTAAAATAAGTTTATTTTCTTATTCCACAAACATGTTTACTCCTTTATTCATTATTTTAGCTGTGTGTAAATGAGTTTAGTGTTGAGTGTGAAAACTGTGTTGTTGTGTTCGGCTGGATAGCAGAGAGGTGATGAGCTATTATTCACAGCAGTGCTAGGAAAATGAAATATTCCTTAGTGAATATAAATTAACTTTTCTTCAATTTTTAAAATGGAAACAGTTTGGATTTTTTTAGATGCTAATATTGGGACATCTGGGGTAAGACGGCATATTGACACTGCTCACAGGACCACACTTCAAAACACAACCCTCCAGAAAATAAAGAAGAAAACATAATGTCAAACAATCTATCAATAGCATTCCAACAACAAACATAGTAAATGTGAGAAGTGAACCTGTGTATCAACACATGCTCTTTCAACTGCTGTAGGAGGAGTGGAGAATGGGTACCAGGCACCTGAAATTAAATGCTTCTACCCAGAAGTGGCACACATCATATCTATCATGATAGCATTTTACTAGTCAAATTATTGCATATAGCCCTATCTAACTCAAAAGAAATAGAGAAATACAATCTATCCATATGCTCAGAAATAGAGAAGAACTGGATATAGTCAATAGTAATAGTACGTGCCACAGCATATTTCCAATTACACACACACACACACACACACACACAGTCCTACTTATACTTCTCCAGGAACATTCAGGATGGAGAAGGAAGTGGTTAGGAAGGAGAAAGGAGAAGGAAAAATACGAAGTTTAGTAAATAATAACATTCCCAGAATATCAGTTCTAGAAAGGTAGTCCCATCTTCCATGAAGCTGAACTAATAAATACAAAATTATAAGATTTCACCATGTATTTTCTCTAATTAAAGAGCAGATGAGAAAATGACGATCAGTAATGATCCAGATCTATCACAAAGACAAACAAGAACATAAATATAAAACCCGCTAAATAAGATAGTAGCCTCAGGAGAAAAAGCAGATGGGACACCATAAATGACATATTCCCCACAGAGCTGAAAGTTCTCTGGTCAAAATCCATAAGATTTGCGTACGTTTGCTGACCTTTATCTGGAATCAGAGTAGGAGAATATTCTGTGCAGAAAAGAGTAAATAGGGTGGGGAAAGAGAGCCTATGAGAATTTGTTCTAGCAAACTCAAGTAGCAAGAATGTCAAATACCAGAAACTGTCCTCATAGGTGGGCTGGAGGAGAGCTATTTTGCCTGCTTTCCCTATTACCTCTTCCCAAATCCTCTAGGTAATATGTCCACCCAGAATTGGGGAAACACATTTATGGCAACAGATATGATAACCTACATGAAAAGTATACATTTTATGAAAAACACAACTTACCCAAAAAGAAATAAGAAATTCACCCTGCATGTATTAAAGACATTGAATTCATTATATATATTTTTAATCCCACAAAGAAAATGCTAGGATTAACTGATGTCAACAGTGTATTCTTTCCATTTAAGAAAAAGAACTCTACCAATCTTATACAAATTCTTTTAGAAAATAGAGGTGAAAAAAAAAACTTCCCAAATTATTTTAGGAGAACAACATAACATAAAAACTTAATGAAGACACTGCAAATAAATAAATTTACAGAATAATATCCCTCATAAACATAGGCCCAACAATGCTTAACAAAATATTAGCAAATTAAATTTAGCACTATGTAAAAAGGGTAATACATCATGATCAAGTAGGGTTTGTCCTAGAACTTCCAAGTTGTTTTAATACATGCAAATCATATTAAGAGAACAAAAGAGACAGGCCATATGATCATTTCAGAAGATGCAGAAAAGCAGTTGACAAAAATCAACACCCATTCATTAAAAAAAAAAAAAAAAATCAATGAAAACCATGAATAGAAGAAACCCTCCTCAACCTGTAAAGCATACCTACAAAAAAAAAAAAAAACACTATAGCTAGCATCATACTTAATGGCAAAAAAAAAAAAAAAAAAAAATTAGAACTAAGTCAAGGACAGGCAAGAAATAAATATATCCGTTTGCATTTTCAGATTATATTATTATTTATGTAGAAAATCAGGCCAGATATGGTGGCTCACCTCTATAATTCCAACACTTCAGGAGGCCAAATCAGAAGGATCATTTTAGCTCAGGAGTTCAAGACCAGCCTGTGCAACATAGAGATATCTCATCTCTACAGAATAATTAAAAAATTAACAGGGCATGTTAGCCTGCACCTGTAGTCCCAGTTACTCAGGAGACTGAGGTGTGAGGATGGTTTGAGCCCAGCAGGTCGAGGCCACAGTGAGCCATAATCATACAACTGCACTTCAGCCTGGGCAACAGAGTGAGACCTTGTTTCAAAAATTAAAAAAGAAATTCAATTGTATTTGTATATACTAGCAGCAAACAATAGAAGAATGAAATATATTCGTTTATAATGTCAAAAATATAAAATAGCTAGAAATAAATTTAACAAAAGACATTTAAGAACTTCTACCCTAAAAACTATAAAATATTACTGATGGAATTTAAAAACAACACAAATGGAGATATGTACCATGTTCCTGGATTGGTAGATTAATATTATTAAGATACAGTTTATTTTAAAGTATTATATAAATGCTAATTTCCTGGACTTAATAATTGTAATACAGTGATGTAAGATGTTTGTATTAGGAGAAGCTGGGTTAAAAGGCATGTGGGAATTCTGCCATATTTTTGTGAATTTCCTATAACATTAAAATATTTCAAAATAAAATGTTTTTAAAATGTCAATTATCTCAAAATCGATCGATAGATTTAATGCAGACCATTTATAATCCCATAGACATTTTTTTAGAAATTAAACTGGTTCTAAAATTTACATGAAATTCAAAGCACTTAAAATATTTAAAGCAATCTTGACAAAAAGAACATAGTTGGAGGATTTACACCACCTGATTCCAAGGCCTGCTATAAAGCTACAGTAATCAAGACAGTGTGGCTCTGCCATAAGGATAGACAAATAGACAAATGGAACAGAAGAGAGCCCAGAAATAAATCCACAGTTATACAGTTATTTGCTTTTGACAAAGGCACCAAAGCAGTCCAAAAGAGAAAAAAAAAAGTATTTTTAGCACATGGTGTTGAAATAACTGCTTACTGATATAGGGGGAAAAAAAAAAAGGAACCTCAGGCCCTACCTTATACCATACATACAAATACATTTGACATGGAACACAGATCTAAACATAAAATCTAAAACAGTACAGCTTTTAAAGAAAAATTTAAGAGTAGATATTCAGGGTTTGGGGGTAGGTGAAGATTTCTTAAGTAGCAAAAATCAGTAACTCTAAGAGAAATAATTGATAATTTAGACTTTGTCAAAGTTAAAAACTCCCCCACTCATTAAAAGACACCATCAACTTTCAATAAAAGTAGCAGTCAATCCACAGAGCATGAGGAAATATTCACAAAATATGTATCTGACAAAGGAACAGTATCTAGGAAAACTAAAGAACTACTACAAAACAAAAATAAAGAGATAAACTACCCAGTAATAAATAGCCAAAACATTTAAACAGATATACAAATGGCCCATAAGCTCTTGAAAAACTGCTACACATCATTAATAACCAGGGAACTGCACACTAAACCACAATGAAATACCAATACACATCCACCAGAATGGTTTAAATCAGAAAGTGACACCCACAAATATGGTGAGGATGTAGAACATCATGATACCCATGCAACTTTGGAAAAATAAATCTAAAACTGAACGCATATACACCCTATAAACAGCAGTTTAACTCCCAAGCATTTACCTTAGATAAATTAAAACATTAACAAAGAAACTTGTACAAGAATACTTACAGCAGCTTTAGCTTTATTCATAGTAGCCAAAAACTGGAAACATTCAGTGTTCCTCAATAGGAGAATGGGTAAACCGTGGTATATTCATAGAGTGGAATATCATTCAGCAGCAAAAAAGAGCAAAGTAGTACCACATGCAACAACATGGATGAATCTCAAAAATATTATGTGCGTTAAGAAAAATGTACACAAATGAGCACACTTTATTTGATTCCAACAATATAAGATTCTAGAACTGAAAATGATTCTCTAGGGAGGAAAAAATGAGAACAGTGATTTCAACTGGGAGTTTAAGGGCAGAGATTGACAAATATTGAGCCCTTGTTAATCATATGTGTATTGAAATATTTAGGATGGACTGAACTGATGTATGCAATTTAATTTGAAATGCATAAAAAAGAAGATGAAATACTGAATGAATAGAGAAATTAATAGAAGGATGGAGATGTAATAAAGCCAGCATAATTGTCATTAATTACATGTAGTAGGTAGGTATATGGGTGTTTACTGTAAAATTAATTATTCCAATGTTGCTGCATGTTTGAAACTTTTCTTCAAAGTTTTTGGGATTTAAAAGAATCAACTCTATATTTGGCTAATTGCAATAACTGGTGACTAAAAATCATACCCCAATACTATAAGTCAGTGTACTTTCCCAAAACACTCTGATGCAGGAGAAGCAGGTTAAGTAGGAGTAGGCTCAGCAATGCTACAGAAAGCTGCCACCAATAAACAGTGACCATCATTATCTTGATGTGGAGTATCAAGAGGCATTTCCAAGTGGGGTAGCAGCAAATGCTTTTCTATCCTCTCTTCTCCCCCTGCCTCCTCTTCTACTTTCTATTTGCACTGACAAGTGTCCAGGCCAAAGCAAGTAGTCAGGATAGGAATATTAATTTATTTGGGAGAACAATGGTCTTAGGGAGAAAAAAAGAGGAGCACATGCAAACACATGATGTGCTATCATTAAAAATCCCATGATACACCAAAATCAAAAATAAATAAACCAAGCTAAAAATCTTCGGCAAAAGAAAGGAAACAATCAACGAAATGAAACAGCAACCTATGGATAGGGAAAATATATTTGCAAACTATGTATCTGATAAGGGGCGAATATCCAAAATTTCATTTTAAAACTAATACAACTCAAAAATAGAAAAACAAATGACTCAATTTAAAAATGGGAAAAGGACCTGAATAGACATTTCTACAATGAAGACAAAAATGTGGCCTCTAGGTATGTGAAAAGTTGCTCAACATCATTAATCATCAGGAAAATGCAAATGAAAAGCACTATGAGATACCAAATCACATGTTAGGATAACTATTACCAAAAAGCCAGAAGATAACAAATGTTGACAAGAGTGTGGAGATAAAGGAATCTTGTAAGTATTTGTGAAAATGTATGTTGGTGCAGCCATTATGGAAAACAGTATGGAGGTTTCTAAAGAAATCAAAAATAGAACTACTGTATCACCCAGAAATCTCCCTTCTGTGCATATACCCAAAGGAAATTAAATCACTACCTCGTAAACATAGCTGCACCTTTATTTTCACTGCAGCATTATTAATAATGGCCAAGACATGAAAACCACCTATGTGTCTGCTGAGGGATGAACAGATAATGAAATTGTTATATACATGTGATATATATTCCCATGTATGCATAAATATGTATGCACATTTATATGCAGATGTATGAATAAATATGCATACATTGGAACATTATTCAGCCTTAGAAAAGAATGAGATCTTGATATTTGCTACAACATGGATGAACCTGAAGGACATTATGCTAAGTGAAATAAGCCAGACACACAAAGAAAATATTGCATGATCTCACTTACATGACATGCATACAGCCAACAGGCACCTGGAAAAATGCTCCTCATCACTGGCCATCAGAGAAATGCAAATCAAAACCACAATGAGATACCATCTCACACCAGTTAGAATGGCAATCATTAAAAAGTCAGGAAACAACAGGTACTGGAGAGGATGTGGAGAAATAGGAACACTTTTACGCTGTTGGTGGGATTGTAAACTGGTTCAACCATTGTGGAAAACAGTATGGCGATTCCTCAAGCATCTAGAACTAGAAATACCATATGACCCAGCCATCCCATTACTGGGTATATACCCAAAGGATGATAAGTCATGCTGCTATAAAGACACACGCACACGTATGTTTATTGCGGCACTATTCACAATAGCAAAGACTTGGAATCAACCCAAATGTCCATCAGTGACAGACTGGATTAAGAAAATGTGACACATACATGCCATGGAATACTATGCAGCCATAAAAAAGGATGAGTTCATGTCCTTTGTAGGGACATGGATGCAGCTGGAAACCATCATTCTCAGCAAACTATCGCAAGAACAGAAAACCAAACACTGCATGTTCTCACTCATAGATGGGAACTGAACAATGAGATCACTTGGACTCTGGAAGGGGAACATCACACACCTATACAAGGTGGGAGGGATGGCATTGGGAGTTATACCTGATGTAAATGACGAGTTGATGGGTGCTGATGTGTTGATGGGTGCAGCACACCAACATGGCACAAGTATACATATGTAACAAACCTGCACGTTGTGCACATGTACCCTAGAACTTAAAGTATAATAAGTCAAATATACAGAGATGAAGAATAAAACAGTGTTCACCAAAGGCAGGGGTCGGGGGAGAAAACAGGAAGATGTAGGTCCAAAGACAGAAAGTAGCAGTATGTAGGATGAACAAGTCTAGAGATGTAACATACACCATGAAGACTATAGGTAACAAAATTGTACTGTATTTGGGATTCCTGCTAAATTAGTAGATTTGAGCTCCTCTTGCCACAAAAACAAAAGCAAAAAAATGGGTAACTATGTGAGATAATGGATATGTTAATTTGTTTCACTATAGTAATCATTTTACTATCTGTATGAATCGCATAACATCATGTTGCAAACCTTAAATATATATAACATTTATTTTTAAAAAATAATTAATAAAAAGGTAAAATATACTGCTTCCCCACAGTTAAATGATCCAGAGTGATAGAGAAGGGGAGAAACTTATCTTTGACAGCAACTGTTAATATATCCTTCCCTCCTGTTTTTTTGCTCTAATTGTGTACCCTACTAACAAAACCTACTTCCCTGCTTCAGCTAAAGAGGTTATTTCATTACTGTATGTATATTATGTACTGATATGTATATTACTGTAAACAACTTAGGGTATATGCCTTCCCAGAGGCATTTAACACAATCCAGTGCCAGTAGGTAAAAAATGGCTTAGGTATGAGTAGTGAAAGGTTTTTAAAATTTCATTTTTGCAGTTGAATCAGGTATGTCTGGTGACCTATTCAGTTTTCAGATCAGACTAGGATTCAGAGAGATGTGAGGAAATTTTCAAATGTGCCATTGTTCCCAGTATCCCAAATAAAAGGAGATGTGACAAGATATCTCTGTGATTGAACAATAAACAAAAGAGAGATTATAAAAAGAAGCTCATAGAAAGTTGTCCTGGGAGTGAAGAGAACTAAGTTCTAGAGCCAATCAGCTGTAAATCAGAAAATTACTGGATTTCTTGGAGCCTCTGATTTTTGAGGCCTTGAACATTTTGGTGCACAGGGAATTCAGGGTTTATACCCTGGGAGGTAGGAGTCATAAATCAGAGATTGGTGTACAGAAAAGAGGCTCCTATTAGAAGTTTGAATTATTGAATGCAAGAAGGAAATAACTCCATCAATGGTCTCTAGCAAAACGACAATAAAATGTTATAAGATACTATGGCATATGAACAAAATAACCAATCAAGGAATCAAACTAATAGGAGTTGAATGAAGGCAGGGAGAGGGGGCATTGGGACAATGATGTTTTTTAACTGTCCAAATTACCTTCCCCCATAAAAGTGGATTTGTTTAATCCACTGAGTACTGGACACCTAACTTAATAATTTACTATTCAACACTCAAGTTTGATTTTTAGCCAACAGATTTTCTCACTCTCTTACTTTAAAAGCTCACTTCAAAATCATCTGAAAAAATTTCAGTAGGAATTAATGACTTGGCACTCGGGGACAGAGTTGATAAGTGTTTCACAAAGACAACTGTTTCAAGTCCAAGTCTCTGAAGAGTGATTATTTCAGTCACGTCTGCTGAAATCTGTGATTCAGCTTGGTTAAGAGAAGCTAAGTGGTCAATCAACATGCTTATCCCCATTAAGCCTTTGAATCAGCATCTTGATTTATTGCATAAATTTACTTAAGAAGTTATACAAGTCATAACTAACTTGAATCCTTTCCTTTAAAATACCTAGCAACCTAATTCAGCAATAATTTATAATATGTTTTAACTAACCATTATATAAACATGAAAGGAAGCAAACATCTTATGCTTTTGGCTTGTTAGAATGTTGCTCTATTTTCTACTCTGTCTCAAACTTGCTGTGTCCCATTGATTTATGGAACTCAATTTTTAGGGTGAAAAAAACAAAACCAAACCAAACAGAACACCAGAGGTGGGTATGCAAGTGGGATTATGGGACTTCCATTTCCTCCAAAAAAGAATTCTTGCTGAAGCCTGGTCTAATGTGATGATTAATTTTACAGAGCTGTCCCTGACCGATGTCACTATAGCAATGAAAATAAACTATGAGACTAGGATTCAGCCAGAGGGGAAAAGTTCATTAAGAAATAAAAGTAGGGACAAAATTGCTCATTAAAGTGGCTAACCAGGCTGTTTTATGAGAAGATGGATTAAAAAAAAAATAAAGGGTTACCATGTATTTTAAAGAGATGAATTCAAATGTGACTCATAGATTCCGGTTTCAATATAATTCTGTGGAATGTAACAGTTTAGCTCCATGGAAAAAGATGATAGTTAGTGGACCCTATTATAAAATTTGAAATATTTTAACATGAAATCTGACTTGCCCACAAGCTGCAAAAAGTATAGCATTAGCTTCAGAATTGTGAACAAAAAAGAGCATAATTATTTTCTTCGCCTCGAGCCTGGTCCAAGGCAAAGAAAATCCCACTCAAGATGTTTCTATCTAAATCTGATTGCAAAGAATTTTTTTTTGGAAATTGGAAATCATTTTTAGCAGTTTCTAGCACGTCGTTGAGCATCTAAGGGATTGCTTTAAGAACGATTTGGTCCATTAGAAACTAGTCAACACACACAAAAGTTGGATGCTTTCCTTAGCTACAAGGAAAAGTAACTCTAAAGTTTATCCTTAAAAATAGTGTCATATCTTCCTATAGTTTTCACTTCATTCAAAATAGATGGATGGATAGATAAATGGATGGATGGATAGATAGATAGATAGATAGATAGATAGATAGATAGATAGATAGATAGATAGATAGATAGAATATACCAGATTTTGAAGGCTGAATAGATACCTAAGGAATGTATGATATGTTAGATTCTGTTTCTGAAAGAAAAAAATATGTGTTTTTTAACATGGAAAACTGGTTAGTCCATTTCAAAATATGAGTCAAATCTTTGTATCTCATTATAGAGTCTTTTTAAAAAGTACAACAATGAATGTGAGTACAGCTCCTTTCCCTCAAAATGCAATCTGATATTTAGAAATGTTGAGTGAGGAAGCTAAGAGTCTGAGGAATCAGGTTTTATAATATCATCCGGATTAGCTAAGAGTCAGCTTGGAAAGACACTGATAATTCACTTAAGCCTTGTTGTTTGCTCATCCTGATACCAGCACTGTGTTATGTTACAGGAAAGTTTCTGGTCTGGAAGTTCATCATGGAGGGCAGGATGGTCTGGGTCCGCTACTGTTAGAGGGCCTATACTGTGAAATACAAAATGTGAAACAGTCAGAAGAAAGAAAGACTCAAAATGTTCTGGGTCAAAAGCAAGGATGTTCAACATGATATGATTTTCTTTGAGAGTTTGGCGGGGGGGAATTGTAAGGATCAGCTCCAATTCCATTAGTAATAAAGCTGAGCTGAGGAAAGAATTCAGTCAAATAGCCGATTTTATCTCACTGACTTCTAGTTTTGAGCTATTTCCCTTGTTTATGATGTTTTATTGTTTGCTTTGAGTTATTCCTTTTGCAAATTAGTTAGATTTATTTTCTTTCTCTGTTGGGAAGTGTGGTGAAAATGAGTCTGGATCTAAATCAGAAACCGTGGGCGAAAGTTTTGTTGGTCACCAGTTGCTTGTCTAGGTTTATCTTGGGCACAACTCCCATTCTAAGGCCCCTTCCAGCTCACTACATTATTATTACACTCTGTGCCAACCACAGCTGCCTAATATTAACTGATTGTGCCACTTTTGCAATACTGCTTGGGAAGCAGGACCTACTGATTTTATTTCTTTTATTACCCATGACCCCACAGAAAGGCAGATTGGCTAGGAAAAAATAAATAAATAATGTGGGCTAGTAAATGCTTCTGGTGCTTATTTACCCTCACTCTGTTGCTCACCCCCTCTTTATCCTCACAGTCTCAATCCCAATTCCTATCTATTTTGGTTTCAGCTGATTATATTGTTCTTTTATTTAATTTTTCCCTTGCATTTTCCATTCACTTAGAACAGGATCCCACATTAAATGAGGCTCCAGGCTCACTTAAGGATGCATTTTGCAAACCAAATAAAGTAAAATCATCAGTAAATTCCAAATTTATTATGCTCTTCTACACATGTACAAATTCCAGTAAGGCTCTAGCTATGAAAATAATTCTAAGACAAGGATTCCAGATGCAATTAATAATTTTTTCTAACCATGCTGTTTATTTTAAGTGCATTAGAAGGATCTAATATATTCAACTTCGAAGGAAAAAATGTTCAGAGACAACTTGGACAGACAGAAGCCAAACCATAACTTGACATAAATTGCTTGGCATATAAGAAAATGCTGAAACAAGGACAAATCAGGATCTATCAGAGCAAATGCAGAAGAGTGGCGAGAAAAAATGGTTTTGTAACTTCCAAAGTTACATTGTCCAATGTTCTACCATAAATTGTACTATAGGAAATGGATTTCAGAGCTAAACACTGTCAAATATCCTTTTTTTTTTTTTTTTTTTTTTTGGAGGTGAAAAAAACGCAGGCTTAGGGACATTAACTAGCTGCTTAACAACAGAGCAAAGACTATAATGGCAACCTCAAGACTTTTCTTTAGAACCATTGCGAACATTTCACACTGATTTGCCTTCTCACTTCAAGAACCAGTCAACATTTTTGCTCCTTTGAAATTTGTTTTACATATTGGAGTTCTAGCCTATTGGTCCTTGTGGCTTTCCAGGTTTTTCAAACTAATATTGTTTCGTACTTAAAGCACTGTATGCATTCTAGACTTGCTCTGAGAAAGCAGAGTAGGGCAGGATGCTACAACAGGAAAGTACCCACTGTAAATGTTTCTGCTGCTTTGGGTGAGCTTCCTTGGGACTCCCGGGAAGATGCTCTTTGCCTCAACATAGTGGTCAGGATGGCAAGAGCATGAGGTGCTGGGACACTTGGCTTCTGCCACTCCTTGGTAAGAAGATTGCTTCCAGTACACCATCTATGGAGATGATTCTTTCTTTAAGCTGCCAGCATCTATCTTCCGGCCAAGGGTGTATTTCTGGATTCTTACGAGCATATATAATATGCATATTTGTATATATGTATGTGTGTATACATATGTATATATGTGTATATGAAATAATTTTTGAATACTGGATTATTTTTCCTTCTCTATATTTTCATGCCCCAAAGTATAAAAATAAAAACAGATCTTAACTCTTAGAAGAAAATAAACAATTTAACCAAGATATATGCTCTGCAGATATTCAAGAAAGCTGAGTTCACTCTCTATTATTAGATTTCAAGATTATCATACCTATTTATACATAAAACCTCCTCCCCAAATGTCTCTCTCTTTCCCTCTTTCTCCACCGACATCAACTGAGTTCTAGCTCTATCATTTTATAGTGGACAAAGAACTAATGGCTTTTAATCTTAAGCTCTTGCACCTTGGAGCCTGAAATTTCCACTATGACTGTTTTTTTTGTTTTTGTTTTTGTTTTTTTAAGTGGGATTTAAAAGCAAAATCAGTGATAAAAAGTTTAAAAATGTATCATCCATTAGTGCTACAGACAGTAGGGCATAGATAAATAGGACATAGGACAGGGAAATTTTGATAAGTTTAGAGATGGAGAACCAGTGGGAAGGGGAGGACCAATTGAAAAGCTGGTAGGCTGTGAGTTAGTAATAGGCTGGTTGAGGGAAGGTCTGGGAGAAGGAGTGATTTCTAACACTGAGAAAGCAGTAGAAGTAATTCTGATGACAATTCACTGACTACATGACATTTTCTCTTTTTTTCTTTCTTTTATTTTTCTTTCTTGAGTCTTGCTCTGTTGCCCAGGCTGGAGTGCAGTGGCGCAATCTCGGCTCACTGCAACCTCCGCCTCCCGAGTTCAAGTGATTCTCCTGCCTCAGCCTCCCAAGTAGCTGGGACTACAGGAACACACCACTATACCCAGCTAATTTTAGTATTTTTAGTAGAGACAAGGTTTCACCATGTTGGCTAGGCTAGTCTTGAACACCTGACTCCAGGTAATCTTCCCACCTCGGCCTCCCACAATCCTGGGATTACAGGCATGAGCCACTGCGCCCAGCCTACATGACATTTTCTTGAGTTGATGATAGGTGTGATAGGTGTATAATAAATTAAAACTCATTCATTTTGTTAGTTATTCTTGAGCTGGGCCAAAATATAAGTACTAAAAGATGTAGCTTAAGGGGACAGGTTGAGTCACTGTATAAAATGTATACTAAACCACAACAGCATTCATGAACATGAACCTATTAGCCACATAGCATTGAGTTCCTCAAGGTAAGCAGAGTTTGAATAGATTTGAGCCATCTTCACACAGAATCTAAAGATCTTTCTAAATTGTGATTATCCACAGGCATATAGTTCACCACAGTGACAGACTTCTTTTTCAAAATCGTGCTCATTATCTTAACCTCAGCAGAATTTCCAAGATTGACCAAATAATTTCAAGACATATAAAAGAATACTGGTATTACATATGTATTTTCTATTTCACTAAACTTGTAGCCACATTTAATTTAATTAACTAGGTTTAAAAATGTTCTCCTAAGCACCAACTAGATGTCATTGACCCATTGATATTAGGAATTGAAGTAATAGTCCCACAAATTTAATAATTGTTCAAATTAATTTCTACTAAATTTCAACATACTTTGATCTATTCTAAGAAATTTCATCATTTTTACTGCCTGATATATGTCAGGGAACCCTTTATTTGTGCTGTTCATTTAGATATTGCAAAGTACAATACTTTAACAGACATTTTAAGTAATTACTAGGGATTCAAATTTAATTCAATCTTATATGGAACTACCAATGCAAATAATTCATATAACAACTGAAGAGGCAGATACTTGTAGACATAGCTAAGTTTTCATATAACATAAAACAACAATAATATCAAAGCTAACTTTTCATCCTTGGGCTTAGCAAATTTATTTTGACATTGATTGTATATTCCAACTTCAGAAGCATTAAAATATGAAAACCGTACATCTTTGTTTCAATGAGGTATAGTATAGATAATGTCTTTACCTCTACTTTTATATAAAGTATTCCTTAAGTTCTGACCCTTTTATCAATTCTTTATTTTTATATGCTGTTAATCTCAACTTCTTCTACTCGCTCTTACACCCTAATATGTCCAATATATCACTATAAGTTTGCTTACGTGCCCTTCAGTGGCCCTCCATATTTAATCACTTTTGTTACTTTTTCCTTTTAAAAATACTCAGATGTTGCATCTCATTACTTTTTTAGGTTAGTCAACAATTGCCCTCCATCTTTTCAGTATAATTTCTTTAAAGGGGTAATTCCTTACTTCTACTTTCTTACTATCCATCTTCTAAACAATGAGTGCTTTTCTGACCTAAGATTCCCTCACAGTCATTTTAGATTTTCCTTCCTTACAGAGCTAATATTTGAGAAAAGTAGTTTGTATTCATTGTCTCTTTCCCTGTCACATATTCACTACTTACTTCACCTCAATATAGTATCTCCTCCCATTATTACTACACTAAAAGCACTATTTCCATGGTTTTTGATAACTTTCTTGTTGCTAGATCCAATGGGAGGTTATCGGTTCTTATTTCAATGGACATCTTTGCAGCATTTGAAATCAGTCTATCCCGATAGGTACTCTCCCTTCCCTTGCTTTAGGTGACACTGCTCTATCAGGGGTTTCTTCCTACTCCACCAACCAATTATACTTAGTCTCTTGAAGGTTCTTCCTTATATGTCTCTTAACAATGTTTATGTTCTCTGCCCTCTTTTCTTCATGCTCTCTCTAGGTAATTCCATTCACTTTCACAGCTTGAACTTCCATCCTTTTGCTAATGACTCCCAAATCTACATTTCAGCTCAGAACTCTTCCCTGGACACTAGAATCATAAATTCACTTGCTCTTGGCAATTACCACTTGGCATCTCCAAATAAACCCCATCAAAAACTCATTTTATGTGTTCATTTCCTCCATCCCCAACCACCACTGAACCAAATATATTTTTTCTCCTTATTCTCTACCTGGATGGATGGTACAATCACCTATGTAGTCATCCAGGCCAGAAGGATCTAATGGTCTCCTCATTCCATTATTCTGTAAAAGTAATATAGCCTGTCAATCCAAGAATGCCTAGATTACTACTGCAACTTCCTAACTAGTCTTTTCCCTCCAGTCTTGTCTCACACTTACATACTTCAACACAATGCTTCCAGAGTGATGCTTCCAACATACAGATCTGACTATATAACTCTCTATGTTAAAATCATTTCCATGAGTTCTTATTGCTTTCAAGACAGAACCCAAATTGTTAGTCTCCATGTACCATGTTCATGGGAATTCTTAATGAAGTAACTGGGCATCTAGGCTCAGAAACCACAAAATAGAACAAGAAAGGTGGTAATAAAAAGGCAACACATGTCTTCTACCAGCTATGTCTACTTTCCTTCAGTTCTTTGCTTACCATTCTCCTTCAACAACAAAATTTTTAAAAAGCTAGTTATTGCAATGATAGCACATATAGAGCTCATTACATTTTTAAAAGTCTATTCACACTCATTGCTTAATTTCATCTTTATTCTACTCTTTGAAGTATATTTTCATATAGATTTTACAGATGTGAATATCACAGCTAAGCATTTTCTAATAAACCGCCCAGGATCATCACTAAGTGAGTGAAGGCCAGAAATAGTTCTCAAAGGCCTATGCTGTGTTCTCAATCCTTGTTCTTTCTACCGTTTTCACATGGCATTTCCCAGTGTACCTCAATAGTCCAAAATTGGAGATTAAAATCATAGGAAAATCTTCTATAAAATAATGCTACCTGAGCTCTACTCAAAGATTCACATTCTGTGAAGAGCATTTGGCTTTCTGTGTTTTGTAAAAGTTTCTCAGTGATTATAATGCCCAGTCAGATGGTCTTAAATAGGCACATATTTGCCTTCTTTAGATGTTCCTTAAAGTCAAGTCCATCTTCAAATCTCCCATCAAATCTCTTTGCACTTTGGACATATCCAGCATGCAAAAACTTGTGAATGAAAAGTTATAAAATAATTCTATTATATGCCCTATCCAGAAAAATAATCAAATTCAAACTTTGTTCTTGAGGAACAAAGAAAATTTTGACTAAGCTTAACAAAATTCAGACTAAGCTTAACAAAATTAAAACAAACAAACAAAAAAAACAAATAAAAACTAAACAAAATTAAAAATCAAAGAAAAATGTTTGTTCACTGTCTGGGGTTTGAGTGTGGCCCTAGAAAATTAAAGTTATAATTGGTTAGAAGCAGTTTGCAGATGCTGTTCTAATCAATTCTCTTGTAAACTAGCTTCACTAACCTACTCTTAACATTGCCTAAATTATGCTTTTGTAACAACTTGCATAATCTCCTTTTTGTATCTATCTTTCTTTCATGTAATTGATCTTAGAGGACATTGACAGTGTTGTACTAAATGATGGAAATACTTCTTTTGTTATTGTTGTCTTTTGGCCCAGATGAGAAAGATGTTCTTACATGCTCATTTTTAATGGCTGTGAATGTACAACTTTTTAAAAAGAACAAGAAGAGGGAAAATTGGTTAATAAAATGAAACTATATTAACTTCTGCTCCATAATACTTGAGAAATATTAGGATAATAACATTTATAAGCCATGATTTAAAAAAAAATTTGCCATCCAAATCAGTTAAATAGTCCTCTGCCACTCTTCACTCTTGAATATTTTTTCAGAAAAAGAAAATGTCATCTAATGTTCTGGATGCCTCTGAGCAAGACAGACCTCCCCATTAACAATAAATGCAGAAACCCTGTAATTTCTGCAAAAGGGAGATTAGCCTCCAGGCTACAGATGGGCTTGGGGACCTGGCTGAGATGGTTTGAAGCACAGGGCATACCAGATGTTTTCAAGAAAAACTGGGAAAGATAATTCAGCATTGATTTAGAAGAGCACCTTTCAAATGTGTTCACCTGTAATGGTAATACATGTATTTTACATAATGACCCAGTATATATAGAAGTGTGTGTGTGTGTGTGTCTGTGTACTTGAAACTAAATTTACAAAGGGAAGTTTCACAATCCATTAATAGGTCATGAAATCAATTCTACGTGTGTCTTTCTTAAAAAAATTAGCATTTTTTAAAAAAAGTGTAGGAAAGAAATCTTAGTTTCTATTTTACACATTAAAAGTAAATATTGTTTTGTGATTTCGGTTCTGTACACTAATTTCTAAAAGGCATAAGCTCATAAGAGTTTCTTAAATCTAAAGAAATCAAATTTAGTAACAATGTCTATGAAAAAATATGGAATAAGCTTTTGCCAACCAGTGGATTCCAGGAAGTTTTAATCATTCAGTCAACAAAAATGTATGAACAAAGACTGTGTTTTAGTTACCTTGCTAACTAGAAGGGAAGAGGAGAGTTTCCTGTTCTTGGACTGTTTTAAGCACAAAATCTTCAAATTTCTTCTCTGTCCACTGGTCATTCCAGTCTTAGCTTTACCTATTGGGGGATAAATATAAGCAAAGCTCTGAGGAAAGGTAAATATAATTGGAAAAACACATGTTTTGCTGTCTTATCAGTACTCTTCTTGCTCTGTTTTGGGATGCCTGACCCTGGATGCTTAGTACTCTTATTACACATTTCTTTAGCGTGGGGTCCACAGATCTGATGCCCTTCCAAGATCAGAGCTCTGGAGACAGTGACTTCCTCTTCTGATTCATCCAAATATACCTGCCCTACATGCCATGTCCTTGGTCTCAGAAATAAGAGGGATGAGACATTAATGGTAATAGTGTCTGAATATATCTTTGCAGATAGCATCATCACTTTGACAGGGGCACCCTAATAGCACGAGTACTGTAAATAATTTAGGCTAAGTCACTTCATTATTTGAACTGAAGAAATTCTGAAGGAGGCTAGATAGACACTGTCCCTGCCCTAATTGGGCTTTGAGTCTGGCAGCAAAGACAGACATTAAACGGTAAGTGTAATATAAGGTTAGCACTAAAAAAAAGCTATGAGAATTTATAGCAAGATAATTTAATCAGAACTACAGAATCAGGCAAGACTTCTGAGACAATGATATTTAAATTGAGGCTTCCCAAACAAAAAACACATAGAGAGGAAAGGACACCCTTTTCAACATATGATACTGGGATAATTGGCTAACCACATGTAGAACGAAACTGGATCCTCATCTCTCACCTTGTACAAAAATCAACTCAAGATGGATTAAGGACTTAAATCTAAGACCTGAAACTATAAAAATTATAGAAGATAACTTTGGAACAACCCTTCTAGACATTGGCTTAGGCAAGGATTTCATGACCAAAAACCAAAAGCAAATGCAATAAAAACAAAGATAAATAGCTGGGACCTAATTAAACTAAAGAGCTTCTGCATGGCAAAAGGAACAGTCAGAGTAAGCAGACAACCACAGAATGGGAGATAATCCTCACAATCTATACATCTGACAAAGGACTAATATCCAGAATCTACAACGAACTCAAACAAACCAGTAAAAAAACAAACAATCCCATCAAAAAGTGGGCTAACATGAATAAACAATTCTCAAAAGAAGACATACAAATGGCCAAAAAACATATTAAAAAATGTTCAACACTAATGATCAGGGAAATGCAAATCAAAACCACAGTGTGATATCACCTTACTTCTTCAAGAATGGCCATAAACAAATAATCAAAAAACAGTAGATGTTGGTGTGGATGTGGCAATCAGGGAACACTTCTAAGACATTGCTGGTGGGAATGTAAACTAGTACAACCGCTATGGAAAACAATGTGGAGATTCCTTAAAGAACTAAATGTAGAGCTACCATTTGATCCAACAATCCCACTACTGGGTATTTACCTGGAGGAAAAGACGTCATTATTCGAAAAAGATGCTTACATACGCATGTTTATAGCAGCACAATTCACAATTACAAAATCATGGAACCAATCCAAATACCCATCAGTCAACGAGTGGATAAAGAAACTGTGCACAGTTTCTTTATATATATATTCCATTTTATATACATATATAATGGAATACTACTCAGTCATAAAAAGGAATGAATTAAAAGCATTTGCAATGACCTGGATGAGATTGGAGACTATTATTCTAAGTGAAGTAACTCAGGAATGGAAAACCAAACATCATATGTTCTCACTGATAATGTGGGAGCTAAGCTATGAGGATACAAAGGCATAAGAATAATACAATGAACTTTGGGGATTTGGGGAGAAGAACGGGAGGAAGGCGAGGGATAAAAGACAAAAAATACAGTGCAGTGTATACTGCTCGGGTGATGGGTGCACCAGGATCTCACAAATCACCACTAAAGAACTTACTCATGTAATCCAATACCACCTGTACTCCAATAACTTATGGAAAAAAAAGTTTGTTTACATGAGGCTTCTGGATAAGTAGGCATTAGCCAGGTAAGGGGAGAGGTTTAGGGACAGACTGCCTCTTTACCAGCTTTTTATACCTTTAAGAATATTTGTTTAACTCTTCTAATCCTCAATTTTATGTGTACAAAATGAAGGAAATACACCAACCTTAGAGGATTGCCTGTAAATTGTTTGGCACAGAAATGGTACTTAGTACACAATATGTGGCCACCAGTAATGGTAGTCGCAGTGATGGTGGTGCTGGTAGTGGTGGCAGTAGTACTTAGCCAGTGGAATACTGATTTCCAGGAGAAAGATGCCATTTATGTAGATCTTTACAGCCTGGAATTTCCAAGAGAGTTGTATATTTATAAGCCTCTTTCAACTGAAGTAGAAATCATTTGCACAGCTAATGGCCCTGTATAGGCCCCAAAAGAAAGCAAACAAACAACTCTTCCAACCCTGAATGTGGTGGTAACAGACTCAGAGCCTCCATCTAGCAGCATACACCCAGGAAGTCCTGTAGTAATAGAATGTCTTTCTTCAGAGTGGGAATGCAGGATTCCTGTTTTCAGTAACTCTTTCACTATTCTCTGCATTATGGTTTGCACTGAGACTTCCTCTCTTCTTTCCAAGGGAATCTTAACATTTTTTAATAGTTCAAATGAGAGTTCAAGCAGACTGGTAAGAACACTTGGTTGATGCACTGTTTTTTTTAGTTATATCAGGTCACATCCTTGGTATTGAGCAAACAGCATGAATAGAAACTATTTTGAGAAATATGAATAATTGTTCCACTATATTGATCCAATGATAAGCAGAAAATGTCTATGCAATGAATATGTTTTTCAAGCATCAATGGAAAGCCACACTTTAAATACTGTTCATTCATCTTTTTACCAGAGAAAGAAAATAATAATTTTACCAGAGAAAGAAAAAAATAATAATAAAAAGAAAATAGTAACTTTCTTTCTCTGGTAAATTATAACAATTATAATAATCCTTCATAAACTCTTTCCATTTAAAGTGTCCTGGCATTGAGTAAACACTGCTCAATGAATAATAGTTTCCCAAGAATGTACCAAGGCAAAAGAGCACGATAATCCAAAACCTTATTCAAAAATCTTTCAATGGCTCTGTGGAATCCTAAGCCTTATATAGCTCTTCCTTTCAGCATATAGCCCTCTGATTTCAATACATTTTACTAAATTCACTTGTATATGATTCCCAGGCTTTCCAGCTGAACTAGATTACCCATGGCTTCTGAACCACAACCCTCAATTTCTTGGCTCTCTGCCTTTGTTTATGACATTGCTTCTACCTGTAACAATCATTCTGAAGGCATCTTCTTTCCAAGGTCACTACATCTTTCTTGGTCTGTGAAATTTGATGGGACGTCCTTGTCTGTAAGTCCCCAACATACCCTATAGGTGAATGTTATTTATCCTTTTCATCCTATTTTTGTTTAAAATTTATTTATATGCCTCATCTTTCATTCTATATTGCAAATTTCTTGAGACCACCCTGGTACAGGAATGTAAGAATGACAAGACCCATTGCATCTCATTATTCTTGTATTCCTGTACCATTTTCACAATGCCTTATCCTAAGTTCTAGCATGGGGTTGAGAACATGAACTTTAAGGCCTAAAAGAAAAATGGAATGGTGTCCTGACTCTCCTTTTTACAGGCTGTGTAACTTTGGTCAAATGGCTAAACTTTTTAAAGCCACATTTCTTCATTTGAAAAATAGCAAAGCACCTACTCCTTGACTGCACCTCAACATCCAACACTTCTTAAATTGTTTTGGGTTGCATCACATTTCTAAAAAATAGAATGAAGGCTCTGGACATTGACCTAAGAGAAAAGTACCCACATATATACACATCCAGTGATAAAATTTACATCTATCCACTGGTGTTCAAGAGCAGAGGATCTTGAAATATGGTCTATGCACTCTTACGGGTCCCCAAGACTCATTTCAGACATACAGGAGGTCAAATCTATTTTCATGATTACATTTACACAATACTTCCCTTTATCTCTGCGTTGACATTTGCATTTATAATACAAAAGTAATGATGGATAAAACCATTGGCCCCTTAGCATGAATCAAAGCAGCAAGAGTAAACTAACACTGTATTCACTGTATTGTCTATTAATCATGGTATTCTTCAATGCCATGCACTTAAAATAAAAATAAGGAACACAAATTTAAAAATCAGTTTCACTTAAGCAACTCCTTGATGATGCAATAAAATTGTTAACTTTATTGGATGTCAAACCTTGAGTGACACTCTATGTATGGAACAGAAAGTCTACATGTAGTGCTTCTGCTGCATCCTGAAGTATAAGGTTGTCTTGAGGAAAGGTACTGGTGGTTAAGATGTGAGCTGAACTTACTGTGTCTCTGTTATTAGAACACTATTTTTACTTCATAAAATGACTGAATGACAAACTAATGTTGTTCAGACAACAGTTTGGGTATTTGGTAGAGATTTTCTCACAAATAAACAAAGAGAGTATAACCTCAAGAAAAAAAAAAAAAAAAAAGGCCTAAAAGTATTTGTTCCCAAAGGTCAAAGAACTTTAGAAAACATATATACCATTGTAAGCCTGACAGCTTCCCTAAGACATTTTTTAATTGATCAAAGATGATACTAACAAAGTTATTTTAAAAATATATTGTATATGGCAATATTTGGAAGATCTGTATAACTCCATAAACCAATATTTTCCAAATGGCCACTGCACGGTGACATAAAATCATGCATGGGTAAAGATTCATTCAATGAAAGTCAGACAGAACTAGAAAACAAACTATTCTGAAATTCATACGGAACAAACAAACAAACAAAAAGTCCAAGTAACCAAGGCAATACTAACCAAAAGAACAAAGCTGAAGCCATTACACTACCTACCTTCAAACTATACTACAGGGCTACAGTAACCGAAATAGATGGTACTAGTATAAGAACAGACACATAGGCCAATGAAACACAATAGAGAGTCCAGAAATAAAACCACATACCCACAACCATCTGATCTTTGACAAAGCTGACAAAAACAACCATTGGGGAAAGGATTCCCCATTTAATAAGCAGTGCTGGGATAATTGGCTAGCCATATGCAGAAGAATGAAACTGGACTCTTTCCTTATATACAAAAATTAACTCAAGATGAATTAAAGACATTCCTAGGCAATCCCATTCTTGACATAGGAACTGGCAAATATTTTCTGACAAAGATGCCAAAAGCAATTGCAACAAAAACAAAAATTGACAAATATGATCTAATTAAACTAAATAGCTTCTGCACAGCAAAAGAAACTATCAACAGAGTAGACAGACAAGCTACAGAATGGGAGAAAATGTTTGCAACCTATACATCTGGCAAAGGCCTAATATCTAGCATCTATTTGGAACTTAAACAAATTTACCAGAAAACGACCACCCACATTAAACCGTGGGCAAAGGATGTGAACAATTTTCAAAAGAAGACATATATGTGGTCAATAAGCAAATGAAGAAAAGCTCAACATCACTGATCATTAGAGAAATGTAAATCAACACCACAATGAGATACCATCTCATACCAGTCAGAATGGCTATTAATAAAAAGTAAAAAATAATAACAATAATAATGCTAGTGAGGTTATGGAGAAAAGGGAATGCTTATACATTGTGGAAAGCAGTGTGGCAATTCTTCAAAAACCTAACATCAGAACTACCATTCAACCCAGCAATCTCATTACTGAGTATATACCCAACGAAGAATAAATCATTCTATTTTAAAGACACATGCACATGTATGTTCATCACAACATTATTCACAATAACGAAGACATGAAATCAACCTAAATGCCCATCAATGGTAGACTGGATAAAGAAAATGTGGTATATATACACCATAGAATACTATGCAGTCATAAAAGAAAATGAGATTGTGTCCTTTGCAGTAACATGAATGGGGCTGGAGGTCATTATTCTTAGCAAACTAACACAGGGACAGAAAACCAAATACTGCCTGTTCTCACTTACAGGCAGGAGCTAAATGATGGAAACATATGGACACATAGAGGGAAACAACAGACACTAGGACCTACTGGAGGTTGGAAGGTAGTAGGAGGGAGAGGATCAGGAAAAATAACTAATGTGTACTAGGCTTAATACCAGGGTGATGAAATAATCTGTACAGCAAACCTTCATGACATGAGTTTACCTATATAGCAAACTTGTATATGTAACCCTGAACTTAAAATAAAGGTTAAAAAAAAGAAACAAAGCAAGTTAATGAAAGTTTTGGAATTTGAAGCAGATCTAAATCTTTACATGTTTCAATATGCCACACTGGCATAGTACATTTACCTTAACCATAAATAGAGATATAATTGTATGGCTATTGACAAACTAGAAGCCATAATTAGGAATAAATAAGTCTCTCTATATATATCTACATATCTATCTATCTATGTATCTATCTATCTATCTATCTTAATTTTATACAATAAAAACTGACAAAGATGATAAATATGAAGACATTGAGAATGTTCAATAAATTATGTCAGAATCAATATATTTTTATTCCACTCAGCTTTATAAACCAAGTAAATAATAAAATAAGGATGAAAAATAACCCATCTTTCAAAAGAACCTAAAAATAGTTACTAACCCCTCTGCCCCAAACACATACATAATACTAAGAATGTCTACTAAATATAGTAAAATTTGTATCAAAACTAGCAAGGATTAGAACTATGAATTTTTCTCCCAATCTCTTTCAGACTTGCTATTGCCTAGATATTTGTATCCTCTCACAATTAATATGTTGGATTCCTAAACCCCAAGGTGATGGCATTAGAAGGTGAGACCTTTGGGAGGTGATTAGTTCATGAAAGTGGAATCTTCTTGAATGGGGTTAATGCACATATAAAATAGGCCCAATGTTCTGACTTCAAACTATACTATAAGGCTACAGTAACCAAAACAGCATGGTACTAGTACAAAAACAGATACATAGAACAATGGAACAGAATAGAGAACTCAGAAATAAAATCATGCACTTACAGCCATCTGATCTTTGACAAAATCAACAAAAGCAATGGGGAAAGGACTTCCTATTCAATAAAAGATGCTGAGATACCTGGCTAGCAATACGTAGAAAAATGAAACTGCACTTCTACCTTGAGTTGACACAAAAATCAACTCAAGATGGATTAAAGATTTAAATGTAAAACCTCAAATCATAGGAATTATAGAAGAAAACCTAGGAAATACCATTCTGGACATTGGCTTTGGTAAAGAATTTATGACTAAGTCTCAAAAGCAATTGCAATAAAAAAATTGACAAGTGGGACCTAATTAAACTGAAGAGTTTCTGCACCACAAAATAAACTATCAATAGAGTAAACAGACAACCTACAGAATGGGAGAAAATGTTCACAGACTATGCATCTGACAAAGATCTGACAAAGATCTAATATCCAGCATCTATAAGGTACTTGAACAATTGAACAAGCAAATAACAATTAATCCAATTAAAAATGAGCAAAATATATGAACAAATACTTAACAAAAGAAGACATACAAGCAGCTAACAAACATATGAGAAAATGCTGTATAGCACTAATGATCAGAGAAATGTAAATCAAAATCACAATGAAATAACATCTCACACAAGTCAGAATGGCTGTTACTAAAGTCAAAAAACAACAGATGCTAGTAAGGCTGTAGAGAAAAGGAACAACTTATACACTGTTGGTGGTAATGTAAATTACTTCAGACACTGTGAAAAGTGGTTTAGACAATGAGAACACATGGACACTGGGAGGGGAACGTCACAGGGCCTATTAGAGGCTGGGAGGCAAGGGGAAGGGTAGCATTAGGACAAATATCTAATGCATGTGGGGCTTAAAACCTAGATGATGGATTGATAGGTACAGCAAACCACCATGGCAATGTATATTTATGTAACAAACCTGCACATTCTGCACATGTATCCCAGAACTTAAAGCATAATAATAATAATAAGAAAAGAAAAACGGTTTAGAGATTTCTCAAAGAACTTAAAATAGGACTACCATTCAACCCAGCAATCCCATTACTGGGTATGTACCCAAAAGAAAATAAATCAGTCTACGAAAAAACACATGCATGAATATGTTCATCACAGCACTATTCACAATACCAAAAACATAGAATCAATCTAAGTGCCCATCAATAGTGGATTGGATAAAGAAAATGTGGTACATATACACCATGAAATACTATGTAGCCATAAAAAAGAAATAAATTATGTCATTTGTAACAACATATATATAGCTGGAGGTCATTGTGCTAAGTAAATTAACACAGAAACAGAAAACCAAGTATCACATGTTCTCACATGTAAGTGGGAATTAAACATTGGGTATTCACAGACATAAAGGACACTGGGGACTACTAGAGTGGGGAGAGAAAGAGGGGTAAAAGTTGAAAAACTAACTATTGAGTACGATGCTCAGCACCTGGGAGACAGGATCAATCATACCTCAGACCTCAGAATCATGCAATATACCTTTGTAACGAACCTACACATGTACGCCCTGAGTTTAAAATAAATGCTAAAATTATTTTTAAAAAAGAAAATAGAAATTAAAAGTACAATGAGATGTCACTAAAAAAGAAAAAAAGCAAATGAGATAAGCTAATGGGTTTTAATGTAACAGAATTCAAATGGTACATTTATAATGGTTTAAATCACATATTGTAACAATTCTTAATAAAACTACTATTTGTCTAGTTTTGCTGTAGTATTAAAACAGAATATTCACAATTACCTGAAAAGGCTATTCAAATACTCCTTTTTTTCACAACTATGTATCTGTATGAGGCCATGTTGTCTTCAATGAAAACCATACATTGCAACATTTTGAATACAGAAGCAGATATGAGAAAACAGTTGACTTTTCTTAAACTGGACAAATAAATAAAGAGATAGGTAAAAATGTGAAACAATGGCATTCTCCTATTTTTTTCATGCTTTGAAAAATAGAGCTTTTTAATGAAAATGTTATTTATATAAATATAGAATGGGTTTATTAATTTAATTTAAAATAAATTAATAAGATTTCTAAAAATATCTTCATTTTAATTTCAAATACAGAAAATACCTATGTTGATAACCCAGAAAAGCTCTAAGTCTTTGTTTTTAAGAGTGTTTAGGGGTCTTGAGGCCACAAAGTTTGAGAATGATTTTTGAAGATCTTTGTGGTTCTCAG
Organism: Mandrillus leucophaeus; assembly: GCF_000951045.1. Taxonomy (NCBI): domain Eukaryota; kingdom Metazoa; phylum Chordata; class Mammalia; order Primates; family Cercopithecidae; genus Mandrillus; species Mandrillus leucophaeus. The sequence continues at coordinate 4,748,876 of NW_012101432.1, read as the reverse complement.
ATTATGAAACCCTGCTCTAGTAATATGCCAACAATTTTGTGAGTCAAAATGTAGGTTTCTGCCATGGCAGCCCCAGCTTCCTCCCTTCAGTTGAGTCTGTGTGTGGAAGGAAACTTCCCTATTTTATTAATGTAAATGACACCCCCTCCAAAAGAAACTGTAAAATTATAAATATGTTACCCAGCAGAGTCCTGTAAATGTTGATGAAATTAAAGTTCTTTAAAAATGGAATTGTATGTTTGATGCTCTGAGAAGAAGTATTGTTTGTAAAGAAAATATGTACCTATTTTTTGACTGGACATTTTCACACAATGGGGCATCTTTACATTCCCCTTCATTCCTCCCCAAATTTTAAAGTCGTTATGACAGTTAGTCCATTGTTTCGTTAAAATACTGATTATTTATCAATTAGAACAAGAAAGTTCAGTAGCATGTAGACACTGAACAACTTTAAAGAGACTTTTATAAGTGATAGGCATGGTGTCTGCAAAACTATTCAGCTTCTTGAATACATTAAAAATATCATTCATTATGACCAAGTGGGATTTATCATGGGTAGCATATGGAAATCAATCAATGTGATACATTATACCAACAGAATGAAAGGCGAAAGCCTTATGATTATTTCAATTGATGCTGAAAAAGCATTTGATAAAATTCAACACACATTCATGATAAAAGTCCTCAAAAAGCTGGGAATAGAAGGAACACACCTCAATATAATAAAAACAATATATGACAGACCCATAGCTAGTATCATACTGAATGGGGAAAAATTGAAAGCCTTTCCTCTAAGATCTGGAATATTACAAGGATACCCACTTTGACAATTATTATTCAACATAGTACTGGAAGTCCTAGTTAGAGCAATTAGACAAGAGAAAGAAAGAAAGGGCATCCAAATTGGAAAGGAGGGAGTCAAATTATCCTTGTTTGCAGATGATATGTTCTTATATTTGGAAAAACCTATATACTCCACCAAAAAACTCTCAGACCTGATAAATTCAGTAAAGTTGCAGGATACAAAATCAGCATACAAAAATCAGTAGCAACAGTGAACAATTTGAAAAAGAAATTGAAAAAGTAATTCCACTTACAATAGTCACAAATAAAATTAAATACTTAGGAATTAACCAAAGAAATCAAAGATCTCTACAATGAAAACTATAAAACACTGATGAATGAAATTCAAGAGGATACAAAAAAATTGAAAGACATTTCATGTTCATGGAGTGGAAGAATCAATATTGTTAAAATGTGCATACCATGGAAAATGATCTACAGATTTAAGAATCCCTATAAAAATACCAATCTTCACAAAATAGAAAAATCAATCCTAAAATTTATATGAAACCACAAAAGACACTGAATAGCCAAAGCTATCCTAAGTAAAAACAACAAAACTGGAGGAATCACATTACCTGATTTCAAATTATACTACAGAACTATAGTAATCAAAACAGCATGGTACTGGCACAAAAATAGACACATAGACCAGTGGAACAGAATAGAGAACCCCAAAACAAATCTACACACTTATAGTAAACTCATTTTTTATAAAGGTGCCAAGAACATATACTGGGAAAAAGACAGCCTCTTTAACAAATGGTGTTAGGCATATACACCATGTAATACAATGCAGCCATAAAAATGGATGAGTTCGTGTCCTTCGTAGGGACATAGATGCAGCTGGAAACCATCATTCGCAGCAAACTATCACAAGAACAGAAAACCAAACACCGCATGTTCTCATTCATAGGTGGGAATTGATCAATGAGATCACTTGGACTCTGGAAGGGGAACATCACACACTGAGGCCTATTATGGGGAGGGGGGAGAGGGGAGGGATGGCATTGCAAGTTATACCTGATATAAATGTTGAGTTGATGGGTGCTGACGAGTTGATGGGTGCAGCACACCAACATGGCACAAGTATACATATGTAACAAACCTTCATGTTGTGTACATGTACCCTAGAACTTAAAGTATGATAAAACAAAACTAAACAAAACAAATGGTGCTAGGAAAACTGAATATACATATGCAGAAGAATGAAACTAGCCCCCTATCTCTCATTATATATAAAAATCAAATAAAAATGAATTAAGGACTTAAACATAAGACTTCAAACTATAAAACTACTACAAAAAAATATTGGGGAAACTCCGGGACAGTGGCCTGGGCAAAAATCTCTTGAGTAACACCCCAAGGGCACAGGCAATCAAAGCAAAAAATGGACAAATGGAATCACATGAAGTTATAAAAATCTTCTGCACAGCAAAGGAAACAATTAACAAAGTAAAGCCACAACCACAGAATAGGAGAAAATATTTGCAAACTACCCATCTGACAAAGGATGAATAACCAGGATATATAAGGAGGTCAAATAACTCTACAGGAAAAAAATCTACTAATCCAATCCAAAAATGGGCAAAAGATTTAAACAGACATTTCTCAAAAGAAGACATACATATGGCAAACAGGCATATGAAAAGGTGCTTAGCAAATCAAAACTACAATGAGGCATCATTTCAGCCCAGTTAAAATGGCTTATATCCTACCAACCAAAAAAAGTCCAGGACCAGACGGGTTCACAGCTGAATTCTACCGGAGGTATAAGGAGGAGCTGTACCATTCCTTCTGAAAATATTCCAATCAACAGAAAAAGAGGGAATCCTCACTAACTCATTTTATGAGGCCAACATCATCCTGACACCAAAGCCTGGCCGAGACACAACAAAAAAAGAGAATTTTAGACCAATATCCCTGATGAACATCGATACAAAAATCCTCACTAAAATACTGGCAAACCAAATCCAGCAGCACATCAAAAAGCTTATCCACCATGATCAAGTGGGCTTCATCCCTGAGATGCAAGGCTGGTTCAACATACGCGAATCAGTAAACATAATCCAGCATATAAACAGAACCAAAGACAAAAACCACATGATTATCTCAATAGATGCAGAAAAGATCTTCGACAAAATTCAGCAGTGCTTCAGGCTAAAAACTCTCAATAAACTAGGTATTGATGGAACATATCTCAAAATAATAAGAGCTATTTATGACAAACTCACAGCCAATATCATATTGAATGGGCAAAAACTGGAAGCTTTCCCTTTGAAAACTGACACGAGACAAGGATGCCCTCTCTCACCACTCCTATTCAACATAGTATTGGAAGTTCTGGCCAGGACAATCGGGCAAGAGAAAGAAATAAAGGGTATTCAATTAGGAAAAGAGGAAGTCAAAATGTCTCTGTTTGCAGATGACATGATTGTATATTTAGAAAACCCCAT
>NW_012101432.1:4711910-4743937 GCF_000951045.1 Mandrillus leucophaeus | reverse complement strand
ACCAAACACCGCATGTTCTCACTCATAGGTGGGAATTGAACAATGAGATCACTTGGACTCTGCAAGGGGAACATCACACACCGGGGCCTATTATGGGGAGGGGGGAGGGGAGAGGGATGGCATTGGGAGTTATACCTGATGTAAATGATGAGTTGATGGGTGCTGACGAGTTGATGGGAGCAGCACACCAACATGGCACAAGTATACATATGCAACAAACCTGCACGTTATGCACATGTACCCTAGAACTTAAAGTATAATAATAATAATAAAAAAAACAGCAAAAAATAAAAATGGCTTATATCCAAAAGGCAGCCAATAGCAAATGCTGGCAAGGATGTGGAGAAAAAGGAACCCTCATACACTGTTGGTGGCAATGTAAATTAGTACAATCACTATAGAGAAGAGTTTGTAAGTTCCCCAAAAAATGAAAACATGAGCTGTCACATGATCAAGCAATCCCACAACTGATATATACACAAAAGAAAGGAAATCAGAGTATCCAAGAGATATCTGCACTCTCATGTTTGTTGCAGCTCTGTTCATAATAGCCAAGATTTGGAAGCAACCTAAGCGTCCATCAACCGATGAATGTATAAAGAAAATGTGATCCTTATACACAATGGAGTACTATTTAGCCATAAAAAAGAATGAGATTCTGTCATTTGCAATAACATGGATAGAACTGGAGGTTGTTATGCTAGGTGAAATAGGCCAGGCACAGAGAGACAAACATCATAGTTCTCCTTTATTTGTGGGATCTAAAAATCAAACTAAAATTGAACTCATGGAGATAGACAGTAGACGGATGGATGATTGCCAGAAGCTGGGAAGGGCAGTGGGAGGGTTGGGAAGGGAAGGTGGGGATGGTTAATGGGTACAAGAAAATAAATAGATAAAATAAATAAGACCTAGTATTTGATAGCACAACAGGGAGACTCTAGTCAAAATAATTCAACTGTACATTTAAAATAACTAAAAGAGTATAATTGTATTGTTTGTAGCACAAAGGAAAAATGCTTGAGGGGATGAATATCCCTTTTCTCATTGATGTGATTATTCTGCATTGCATGCCTGTATTAAAATATCTCATGTACCCCATAAATATACACACCTATTATGCACTCACAAGAATTAAAAATGAAAAAATAAAGTCCACCTCAGCTATGGGCAGACAGGAACAAGACTAAAAATAAAATAAAACAATAAAATAAGAAAGATTCAGCTTGTTGAATCTAAGATTCAGTGAACACTTTCCAAAATCATACTAAAACATTTGGCCATGAAATGAATTTTCCTATTCTTTCACTGCTTAAATGAGCAGAGGGAAGGTGTTGAAAGAAAATAAAAATAAAGAGGAAGAAAAAGAAAAAGAAAAGCTGCCTAATAGGAAAAGGTGACTTTCAACTGTTACATGCGTAGTAAGGACTTACTGATGTAATGAGAACCAATCAGAAGTTTTTAGGATTTTCCCATCTTACCCTCCCCTCCTGACCTGGACCTGCTGTTGTCCAGAAGATAATTCATGATGGGAATACAGATGGAGCCTCTTCCTTCCTATTACTTGATTGGACTTACAGTCAGTTTTACTGCTTATCATTCTAACACCAGGTGAATTGGAAAAGGCATGCAGGGCCAAGAACCTTGACTCACTGGATTGTTTTCTGGCTTCCAGGAGATTTTTAAGAATAAGGATGTGATAAAGCCCCAGGAGAATACAAATCTCTAAGCAGAGAATTTTAGCAGAAGTTGCAGTGTCTGAAACGATAGCTGGGATAATTCATTCCTAATAAAATGCCGAGAAACCCGTGAGGCACACAGCGGAAATTCATTTCTCTAGGAAGAAACTTCAGGGGGAGAAATTATTTTGCCTTTAGGATCTCTCACAATCCCTTCTCTGCCAAATAACCTACACCAAAACTTCACATTGTCTCTTAATGAAGGGAGAATTCTTGAGGCTCCTAATTTCCAAGTTTCCATATCTTTGCATACGCCCCCTTAGAGATCGTAGGAGAGAGTCGTTTTTACACTATACACATGGAAATAAGCTATAAGTACTTAGTTGCCTCTCCCTGGATACAGTAAAAGTAAAAGGTTGGAAATACAGTGACAGTATTAGGGGAAAAAAGAAAATGTCTTTTTCTTCAATATAGGCTTGATGGTGTTTCTCAGATAATATTTCTCATTTCTGGGTCTGTCCACATGTTATTTCTGCTTCTTAAAATGCTGCCACATGACTCTTTCCACTACCTCATCTCTACCCCACTCTTATTTTTACCCACATGCATCCAAATCTGATCCCGTCTTCTCTCCTCACCTTCCATATCCTTCCAGAAATCCTTCATGAATTACTCACCTGAACCTGCCCAGTGTCTTACACATTTGGTTTTACTTAATTCTTTGTTCATATCTTACTAATCTTATTTATTCAGTAAATATGTATTGAGCAACTGCTACATATCAGGTACCATACAAGTCAGTAGAGATTTAAAGAGAAACAAAAGACACATTCCTATCTTTAAATAACTTACAAGGACTTGGGGGAATACAAAAAACACCGGAATGATAACATAATATGACAATTGCTGTAAAAATAATTTTCAGGTATACCTTATACCTGTGGGTTTTGTCTCCTCATCTTAATTTTGAACTTCTTAACTATGTGTCTACCCTTTGAAGAACGCTCAGACCAGAGACAGCAGTCAATAATATTGTGAACTGAAGAAAGGAGACAGATGCTAAGCCCTCAGCTAAATGTTACATGTCCAGACTCACATCAGAGGTCTGAGCCCAGCAGTATTCTGTGTGTGAAAACATCTGGACCAAAAGAGATGCAAGAAGCTTATTTACTGGTGTCAGTGAAAATACTAAAAGTGATTTTCCTAGCATTTTTGGAACCTCGTTGAAGAGGGGGTAGAGTAGATAAAATCTCAGAAACATGGGATTTTACAAAGCCTTAATTTCTGGCTCTTTCCAAATGTTATGTTAAACTCTACAGGGACAACTCAATCCTTACAAATGTTGTACAATAATACATTGAAAAATGTGATGTTTGGAAAGTGTCTCCTGATGGGGTCAAAATATCCCAGAAGACAATTGGGCCAGTGGTTAGACTTTCTGCCTTTGGAGGCATGTTGTGGTTGGCTGGGCAGGGAAGGAGTGCAAGTGGAACCAGTGGGCCTCCAGCTCCTTCACTGGAAACTCCTGTGCTGACCAGCACTGTGGCCTGGGACTCACAGTAAGCTTCTCCACCCATCTTTGCACTGCAGCTCAGTATGAAACACTAAAAGGATAAAATACAGATTACCAGATGATGCCGTTCCCAAAGCAGTATTATGTAATTCATGCATTGGATCATTGGATCCTTCCCATGGAGCAGGATCCAATTAGGCAGCCTAGGAATTTTATTCCAGTTTCATCCATGGAAAAAATGAGGTATAGAGAAATTAAGTAACAAATGTTTATAAACACACGGCTGGCAAATTCTACTACCAGTATCTCTTAGAGGTTGAGAGAGGCCTATGCCATTCCATACTTTGAAAAAATGTGTAAAAAGAGATTCCAAAACAGATTGGCAAACATCATGTGATATTTTTAAATTGTTTTTATGTAACCAATAAACATTATTAATACTGTAAGAACATCCAATGCAAAAAATTGTGGCATTATAAATATAGGAATATATACATATATATAATTTCTGTGGCATTATATAGAAATATATGTATAATATATGTATCCATACATGTGTCTGTGTGTTTATATTACAGTGCACTCCAGATGATAGAGCCTGGTAAAGGTCACATGTGCAATGCTGTACAAGAGATATATGATGGAAAGCAAACTTTCGTTTATCTATGCAACAGAAATTTTCTCATTGGCAACAACGTTCTCAGTCTCAGAAAATAATGAAAATGAATTATTATTGACCTAGTCTAATCATACTAGGTGGGTGCAAAAGTAATTGTGGTTTTTGCATTGTTGAAATTTGCCATTTGATATTGGAATACATTCTTAAATAAACGTAGTTATGTTATATATTATTTTAATGCTCATTTATTGCTTTTTTTTTTGCTAATGACTTATAACTTGCTGTTTATTTTATATTTATTTTACACTATGGAAATGATGTTAGACGAAAAGAAAATTCGAGTGATTTTCTTATTTGAGTCCAAGATGAGTCGTAAAGCAGCAGAGACAACTCACAACATCAACTATGTATTTGACCCAGGAACTGCTAACGAACATACAGTGCAGTGGTGGCTCAAGAAGTTTTGGAAAGGAGACAAGAGCCTGAAAATGAGGAGCCTAATGGCCGACCACAGGAAATTGACAACAACCAATTGAGAGCAATCATCTGAGCTGATCCCTTCAGAACTATGCAAGAAGCTGCCGAATAACTCAGCGTTGACCATTCCTAGGATTGTTTGGCATTTGAAGCAAATTGGAAAGGTGAAAAAGTTCAATAAGTGGGTGCCTCATGAGCTGACCAAAAATACAAAAATTGTCGTTTTGAAGTGTTGTTTTCTCTTAGTCTATGCAACAACAACAAATAATTTCTCAACTGCATTGTGACATGCGATGAAAAGTGGATTTTATATGACAATCAGTGATGACCAGCTCAGTGGCTGGACTGAGAAAAAGCTCCAAAGCACTTCCCAAAGTGAAACTTGCACCAAAACACGTCATGATCACTGTTTGGTGGTCTGCAGCCGGTCTGATCCCTTACAGCTTTCTGAATCAGAAAGAAATCATTACATCTGATAAGTATGCTCAGCAAATCGATGAGATGCACCAAAAACTGCAATGCCCACAGCTAGCATTGGTCAACAGAAAGGGCCCAATTCTTCTCCACAACAACTCCCAACCACACGTTGCACAGCCAATGCTTCAATAGTTGAACAAATTGGGCTACGAAGTTTTGTCTCATCTGCCATACTCACCTGACCTCTTGACAAATGACTACCACTTCTTCAAGCAGCTCAACAACTTTTTTTCAGGGAAAATGCTTCCACAACCAGCAGGATGCAGAAAATGCTTTCCAAGAGTTCATCGAATCCCCAAACGTGGATTTTTACGCTACAGGAATAAAACTTATTTCTTGTTGGCAAAAATGTGTTGATTGTAATGGTTTCTGTTTTGGTTATTAAAGATGGGTTTGAGCTTAGTTATAATGATTTTAAATTCACGGTCCAAAACTGCAATTACTTTTGCACTAACCTAATAGTATTATGTTCCTTGTCATGGTACCCAATTCTAGCCAAAAAGACCTTATGGGAAATTAACAGGGGGTTCCTGGGAAATATTTTCCTTCCTAAAAATAGAGAACCTTAAAGAAGGTGAAGATTTTTCTCTGTCTCTGGCTCTTCCTGCTTTGGAACATGCTGTGTGAGGATACGATGTCTGGAGTTGTGGCAGTCATTTTGAAATAATGAAGTGACAATACTGAGAACAAACCCAAGCATTAATGATATCAGAGTGAAAAGATGGGAAAGCCTGTGTCTATCCTTGATGACTTTATGAACCCACAAAGACTGCCAGCTTGTGACTATTTTGTTATTTAAAACAGTAACTTCTAAAAACTTGAGAAACAACTGAGTTGGGATTTTTCTTGTTTGTAGTTAGAAGCATCTTCAGTATTATCTCCTTCTTTCAATGTTGTTCATGATTTCATGTAAAACTTCTTTTGGAGAGAATATCAACATACAAATTGCAGGCCTCTTGTGAATATGAAGCCAGAGCCAGCTGCCCTCCTTGCCCACCCCACTGATAAACTTTCTCTTTCCATAGAAATCAGGCCAGTGGAGGCATCCAGCCTCCAGACCAGTGTTCTGTGACATAGCATCCCATGAGACCACCATAAGATCACCTGGACTTCCTATCACTCAAAGAACCAAGAATCTTGTACCATGTTCATCTCTCTCCAACAAGACGAATTCTATTATAAACGTCCATTTCAGAATGGCAAGATTTTTTAAGTCCACCTAGTTGGTGTTGAGAATAATTCGAGGCAGAAGAAGTTCAATGAAAGCACAATAACTTTTCCTTCTTGATTGGATACACAGTAAAGAGAAATGATAAGCCACTTCAGAGGTGCATAGAATTATGCTTATTTTATGATTCCTTTCTTCTTAGGATCTCAGAGCAATTATGTAAAGAATGCTCATGTTCACATTATACTAAGGTACTATATATCTGAACAAGAAAAAGAGAAGCTCATTTGCTGCCCTTCTCTCCACTCACTTTGTGTGTGGTGTGTGGGTGTACTTAAATAGTGTGCCTATTTATATTCAATCACATATGGACGCTATATATGAATTAGGTATCTATAATGCAGATATTTTAAATATTTGTTTACCACCAACTGTTTAACTGGGATTTCCATGAATAGAAGAAAAGATGCATGTGCTAAATATATATGTAGTTGTATATGGGTATCTGGTACAATTTACTATTATTTCTTTTTATGGGCCAAGCAGGAGAAAATGAAAACCAAATATTCTAAATAAATGTTGTCCATTTCCATTTCCCATACTATGAAACAATATGCTTAATACACAATAAACACGATTTTTAAGGGAAAAGAAAGAGTGGATATTATCTATGGTAAGATGAAACCCCAGTTTTTTAAAAGTCACAATGACAAATTATTATTCATTCTTTTTATAGAAAATAATTGCATGTTTAAGTCCAACATACCTGTAAATATTTTAAACAAACAAAAACATGCCAGGGATAACAATAAACTATTTCTGAGTTGGGGAGAAAGCAAGCCTGCCAGGAGTAGACATGTATATTTTTAAGCACACTGCTTCAAAAAACAGGATGTTGGGATGTTGCATCTTTAATTTTTCTGTTAATTATGGATTGAGCATTGTTGTGAATCTTGTCCTCAAAAGCAAGCTCAGAAAATAAGAGCAGATGCTCATCCCCAGGTTTGGCTCCTATGGGAATTGAACGGAACATATTGGTTTATAATTAATGTAATTTGTTGGATTATCTTTTGTGGAGGAGCGAAGGTAAACAACCTTGCAGCATTGTGGTAATATCTTCAGAGCTTGGAGCTTCTATAGTTATGGAGGGAAAAAAGAATGAAAAAAAAAAAAAAAAAACCTCTTCCTGCAAGATTACAGAGAATTTTGAAATGTCTGTCACATTCAAATGTACTTTAATTAATTCAAAGGAAAGAATTAGGTGAGAGACCCTAAAGCTAATTACAAATAGTAAGTAAACTAGGAGCCATTGGTTTCCCAATGGAGAATTTTGATAAGTTGGATTTTCTTTTCTATTCACTTTAACTTTATTACAGAATATGTAGGGAAATGGAAGAGAATATTTTCCCTTCTCTCTAATCAGAAAATTGGGCACAGCACAAAATTCATTGATTTGGTTCTTTTCCCTTTGGGAGACATTCTGTTACTAACAAGAAATACACAATGTTTTATTCTTCCAAGAAAAAGTCTTTGTTCTCTTCCTCATACCCTTAGAGGTAGAGATGTTATCTTCACTTTGAATAAACTCATTTGTGAAGAAAGTAACCACAAGCCTTTCTACACACCAGGAAGCCAGGAAGGATAAATGCCCTTTGGTGTGACCTTTTCCAGTCATAAAATATCTCCTCTGCCTCACACTAACCATGAGTATGTATGCATAACTTTGGATCTGACAGTCTTTGAATGTCAATTTTGATATTGCATCACCTGAATTTTCATTTTAGTATTTTTCAGTACATTCTATGTCATTTTTAAAATTGAGTTTCTTAGCTTCTAATATCGAGTTTGAAGCTTTTTGTCAACTTTCTATGAGTAAGAGGAAGTTTTAATTGACCACTTTTTAAAATATTTTCTTATATTTGATTGCTAAAATTATTATTCTTTCCAAAATCTCATAACTAGAAAGCTAGTTTACAGCATCACGAGTCCAGAATATGGGAGTATTTTTTTAAAGGGAGGAAGCAGGAGAGTGAAGACATTAAAAAATTAACTTAGAAGCAAATGTACATCTCTTTTAAAAACAATTGCATAAATAATAGTAATTCTATTTTTATTGTCTGAAATGAACAATCAGATTTTATCTTAGAAATTATTTTCTCTGGAAGCATTTTCACATTACCACATCACCCACTACCATCAAAGAATGATTTAAGGGCTTTTCTTGGGGGGTATACATTTATAATACCCAGTCTTTTACCATGTGGTATTATTTACCACAACCTAATAAAATTGCACGTCTATTTGTCTACTCTACTTAAACTGTGAGCTCTTTAAGGAAAGAATCCTTCTTTTATTTATCATTACATTAGTGGATGACATTTTACTGTACTCTAAAAGAATTTGTTGAAACAGTGAAAAACATGAGGTATATAACCTGATCCTAAAAATTTAGAGAATGAATTTTTTTGTTGTTTGTTTTTGAGACGGAGTCTCACTCTGTCGCCCAAGCTGAAGTGCAGTGGTGCGATCTTGGCTCATTGAAATCTCCGCCTGCCGGGTTCAAGCAATTCTTCTGCCTCAGCCTCCTGAGTAGCTGGGATTACAGGTACCTGCCACCATGCCTGGCTAATTTTTGTATTTTTAGTAGAGAAGAGGTTTCACCATGTTGGCCAGGATGGTCTCGATCTCTTGACCCCATGATCTGCCCACCTCATCATACCAAAGTGCTGGGATTACAGGCGTGAGCCACCACACCTGACTGGAAATTTTTAATAAATTAGCACCAATCCTAAAGATCTTTATTTTGGAGTATAACCATATTTATGGAAGTCCAAGGAAACCAGAGAGATGGCGAGAAAGGTGATATTAAATGCCTTACAATGTTCATAATTTCCTGGATCACTTGTTAGAAGTCTGGAGCAGAGCAAGGGGAAAGTCTTAGATTAGTTAATTCAATAACATCTGTTGTCTATTGAAAACTGAATGGCACACAGTGGAATTGTTAGGGATGATTCCTGCTTTCTGGTTAGAGAGACACAGCTAATACGGAACATCAGCTACTGGTGAAAGATGGTATATAATTAAGTATTAAATTGGGTAGTATATGCTCTCCTAAACTATAGGTTTATAGTAGAGAAATAAAGTCTTTAGACAGAATTATCAAGAATAAAGACGTCAGGGAGAAGATCAAACATGGATGACTTGCACCAATTGGTATTAGCTCTGACCAGGTACTGTGCTAGATTTCTTTTTTTTTTTTTTTTTTTTTTTTTTTGAGATGGAGTCTCACTCAGGCTGAGTGCAGTGGTGTGATCTTGGTTCACTGCAACCTCTGCCTCCTGGGTTCAAGAGATTCTCCTGCCTCTGCCTCCCACGTAGCTGGGATTACAGGTGCCCACCACCACACTCAGCTAATTTTTTGTACTTTTATTAGAGGTGGGGTTTCACCATTTTGACCAGGCTGGTCTCAAACTCCTGACCTCAGGTAATCTGCCGGCCTCAGGCTCCCAAAGTGCTGGTATGTCCGGAATTGGTTTCTTCCAGTGGGTTCTTGGTTGAACTGACTTCAAAAATGAAGCCGCGGACCCTCGTGGTGAGTGTTACAGTTCTTAAAAATGGTGTGTCTGGAGTTTGTTCCTTCTGATGTTCAGATGTGTCCAGAGTTTCTTCCTTCTGGTGGGCTTGTGGTCTGGCTGACTTCAGGAGTGAAGCTGCAGACCTTCGGGGTGAGTGGTATAGCTCATAAAGGTAGTGCGGACCCAAAGAGTGAGCAGCAGCTAGATTTATTGCAAAGAGCAAAAGAACAAAACTTCCACACCTTGGAAGCAGACCCTAGTGGGTTGCCCCTGAAGGCTCCCGTAGCCTGCTTTTATTCCTTATTTGGTCCCACGGCACATCCTGCTGATTGGCCCATTTTACAGAGAGCTGATTGATCCATTTTACAGAGTGCTGACTGGTCTGTTTTACAGAGTGCTGATTGGTCCGTTTTTACAGAGTGCTGATTGGTGCATTTACAAACCTTTAGCTAGACACAGAGTGCTGATTGGTCCGTTTTTACAGAGTGCTGATTGGTGCATTTACAAACCTTTAGCTAGACACAGAGCACTGATTGGTGCACTTACAATCCTTTAGCTGGACAGAAAAGTTCTCCAAGTCCCCTACCTGATTAGCTAGACACAGAGCGCTGATTGGTGCATTTACAATCCTTTAGCTAGACAGGAAAGTTCTCCAAGTCCCCACCCAACCCAGAAGCCCAGCCGGCTTCACCTCTCACTGGGATTACAGTTGTGAGCACAGTGCCCAGCCAGGTTCTCTTTTAATTCTCATTGTCTCATTCTCATGCTGCACAGTTACTTTCCCATAGTAACATCAAAAATTAATGTTATATCTGGTTTTGAACTCTGGTTCTTTTATAATACTGTAAGATAACTGACAGAATATTTAGAAAGAAACAGAGAAATGAATTGAAAATCATCTCATAAAGGAAAGGGCAGGAGTAAGTAGATGAAAAATAACTAGTGGAGTGCCATTTCACTAAGGACAAAGAAGTAGACAGTTTCAAGAAGGAATTATGATAAAAATTGTCAAAAACTGCAAAATGGCCGGGCACGGTGGCTCATGCCTGTAATCCCAACACTTTGGGAGGCCAAGGTGAGAGGATCACTTGAGGCCAGGAGTTCAAGACCAGCCTGGCCAACATAGTGAAACCCTGTCTCTACTAAAAATACAAAACTTAGCCATGCATGGTGGTGCAGGCCTGTAATCCCAGCTACTTAGGAGGCTGAGGTGGAAGAATCACTTGAACCTGGGAGGCAGAGGCTGCCATGAGCTGAGATCGTGCCACTGCACTCCAACCTGGGCAACAGAGTGAGGCTCCATCTCAAACAAAAACAAAAACAAACCCTGCAAAGTGACCAATGTTCAAGGAGACTACATTTGTCATTATAGCTGACAACAAAGATGATGATTTTTTGTAAAATTTAAGTGAGTAGGACGAAAACCATGCTGCAGAGCTAAGGACAGGAGTGATGACGGGGCAACATAGATAGACGTCTGTCACAAAAATAAAGCAGATAGAAATTGACTGGAAGCAAGAGTGGTACCAAGGTCAAGTAAAGTCCTTTGTCAAAGTAGGAGATGCACATTACTAAAACTAAAGGAGAAAGAAATGGAATGGAGAAGAAAAGAACAAGTAAGGAGCTAAATGATCAATCAAATGATCGGGGTGAAGCTGGCACTTCTGAGAGTTTGCTGAGACAGAAAATTTGGAGAGATGTCTGTAGAAGTGGAAGAAAATAGAGTGAGTTGAAGATAAGAATCAATGAGGGATAGCCTTGATCTTTTTAAGAACAAGGTGAGCTCACCAGCTGAAAAAAGGAGCAGGCAGGAAAGTATTTAAGGCTGGGAAATAATCTAAGTCTGTTGCAGCTGAATTGAGAACAATGGGAATATTCTTTCCACAAAACCATCTACATAAACCTAACTGCTTATAAGGTATCTTCCTTCCTGATCAAATGTCATTATGATTATTTGGCTCTTAGAAATCCCCAAAGGACTTTAGAATAATCTGCATGGCATGAAATGGCAAGGTCTTCAGTGTAAAAACGAAGAAGAAGAATTTTTAAAAGTAAACAGATTGACCAATACAGAAATTCTGGCCCTTTTCCAAAATTGCAGCATGTCATTGGAAAAAATTGGAAGGATGAGCCAGATCTCAATTCAATTCTATTTCTGCTACACTCTGCTACTCTCATATAGCATAGGTATTTAAGTATATGTTAAATGAAATAACTTTTGAAACACTATATTATTTAAAAATGTGAGAAGCATCTCTAACACCTAGTTTACGGAAGCTTGACTAGCTTATTTATATTGTTTAAGGGAGTAAATACTTTGTCTCTATGGACCAAAATTTTGGTTACTTGCAAATGTAAATAATAAAAATCTACTAACCTCTTATGCCTTCGGATGTGTGTCCATTTTTTTAAAAGCATTGAATGCTATCCAATCTGAACTTTTTGGATGAGAATTAAATTATAGATGATAAAAACCAAGAAGTGAACACTTTTCGGGCAAATATGGGATGTGAGCCATGCCTATTTCTGGAGAATTTTTTCTCCTGACTTCGTGCATCTCAAATGGCTAGGGAAGTCAATTTAATTCCCAAATTCTTAAATCTTTGACATTCAACATATCACCACCATATTGCCAAGGAGTATAGATCGCAAGGAAGGTGCTTCAAGCAAATCACTCCATTATAGTCAAACACACTATAAACAATGTTGAAAGACAAATAAAAGTCTTAGGGAAGACATTTGTAATACATTTACCAGAAACTAATATCTGATTTGTAAATCAGTGTGAATAAATACCAAAATCCTAATAGAAAAAAAAATGTGGGCTAAGCATATGAGCAGGCAATTAAGAAGTGAGGAAAATGATAGATCTAAACATGAGAAGATGTTCATCTTCACTAATAATAAGGAAAATGCAAGCAAAAAACAATGAATTAACACCTTTTGAATGGCAGGTTCTCAATTCTCAATAAAATACTGACTGTTGATAAGGCTGAAAAAACAAATCACACTCTCCTACCTTGCTGGTGGGAAAGTTAATTTACTAAACCTCGTGGTGAGAAATTTGGCAATATGTATTAGAAGTATACATATCCTTTGGGCCAGTGATCTCTCTCTTGATTATTTATTCCAAGGGAACAATAAATCATGCACATACGTAGAAAAGCAGGAGCACAAAAAAAATTCATCACAATGGGGTTTATGAGAAGGAAAACTGAGAAGAATCTAATTATCTAACAAGAGGAAATGTTGAGTAATCTAAGTACATGCATACACTAGAATTATCTGTATCTTTTTAAAAAAAGATGTGGTACATGTAGATTCACTAACATGGAAAGTTCTTTTTTACTTATTTTAAATAGAAAAAGAAAACTTGAGAAATTTCATGGTATGTATATCAAAATATCATGCTGTACACCTTCAATACATACAATAAAAAAGAAGGTTTGAGAGCAACATATATTACATGGTGATGTGGTTTGGATCTGTGTCCCCAGTCAAATCTTATGTTCAGTTGTAATCCCCAGTGTCGGAGGTGGGGCCGGGTGGAAGGTGACTGGATCATAGGGGAGGAGTTCTTATGAATGGTTTAGCACCAGTCCCCACTTTGTACTGCATAGTGAGTGAGCTCTCATGAAATCTGGTTGTTTAAAAGTGGGTGGCACCTTCCCCCTTCTCTCTCAGTCCTGCTCCTACCTTCTAAGATACCTGCTACCACTTTGCCTTCTGCCATGCTTGGAAGCTCACTGAGGCCTCCCCAGAAGCACAAACAACTGTATTTCCTCTACAACATGAAGAACAACGAACCAATTAAATCTCTTTTCTTTATAAGTCACCTAGTCTCAGGTATGTCTTTCTAGCAATGGGAGAAAGGACTAATACAAATAGTGTACTCCTATGTCTATAAAGTTAGGTGCTCAATCATGAAGAGAAGTCTAGAACAACATTTATAAAATATTGACTGTGCTTTCTTATATAGGGTAGAATTTAAAGTGTTTCCTTTAATAACTTCTATATGCTTTCCATATTGTCTAATTTTTTCAGTATTTATTATCTTTAATTAAATGCTTCAGATCGATTTTAATATTGAGAACTGCAAGGAAATCGATTTGTCAGCAGTCCTATCATTTTCAATTGTGGCTGGTTAAACAGATTTTGGATACGAAATGTATTGGTTAATATCCATGAATTAGTTTCCTTACTCTCAGTACACTTTCTTCTCTACTATATAGTGCCTGAACATGAGTAAACTATGCACAGCCAAGTAACTAATTAAGATATTTGTACAATGATGGGGGATTTATATTGCGCTTCTCACTCAGTTTAGCATATTCTCTCTATTCAAAAAAGAATGAGTAGGCCAAAGTTAACTCAAGGAAGAGATGTTGGAATATTCAAACCACAAAGGTGAGCAAAGATCCTGAAAACTCTTCAAACTTTATATTTGTTACTTTCAGAAAAGCTTCTTTGTAGGCCGTGTGAAACATACATAGTTCACAGAATCTTGAATTAAGCGGCAAGGACAGCAATGGATTTTGTGAGCCTGATGCTAGGCTTAATGTCATAAATGGACTACATATTCACGTCAGAGCTATGTTTTTCTAGTGAGTCACAAATGAAACTTCCATAATAATAGTTCCATGTCATATTCACAAGAAAACTGTTCAAAGAGAATGAGAAACTTATCACAGATTGACGACTTTCTGATATGGTATGTTCAAATTTTCATATCCTTATAAATTAAGAAATACTAGAATGAAGTGACCAGATGTTCAGCTTTCTTTCTGGAATTTCAAATGTATGTGTGTGTGTGCGTGCATACACAGAAGCCATTCCCCTGAAGAGCAGAGATTTCTCATCAGAAAATGTGTGTCTTCTTATGCTGTCATTGGCCCTCATTTATTATCCATAGTGCTTACATTTCAACACCTTACATTTTATGTCTTCTTTTATACAGGCTACACAGATTTCAGGAGACATTCTGAAAGAGAGAAAACTGTTTTTCTCCCACTAGAGCTTAGAATGAGTGCCTAGAATGCTAAGTAAAATTTTGGTGAAACCATCCACAAAACCGCAAAGGAGTTTTAAGATAGCTAATTTTCCCACATTTGTACTCTAGAAGTCAAAGGATTCTGCCACGTAGATGAAAGTGAGAAATTGGTGGTAAAAACTCCACTTTAAGTAGGTCAGTTCTTGTCTTTGCCTTTCATGACCTTCAGGTGTCAGTTCTCTAAAACTACTTTAGTCTACCTGATACCGTAAACGTCAAGAAAAAGAGAACATTTCTCAGAAATGAAGCCACAGTGCAGTTTAAAAAGTTCTGATACTTGGTGGTAAAACACTACTTTGAGACATGTATGAGTCTGCATGACTATATTAGGAAATGTATGTAAGGACAATTTTAATAATAAGCTTACAACCATTTTTTTTTGGTTCAGAAATAGGCTTTTCTTAAAAATTAAAAAATAGCACATGCTATTAAGTAATAGTCATTGCAAACATCCCCCCAAAAGTATCTTATAATAGCCATTGCTGTTTTATTTCTAGCTCCATTCTGCTCCGCAACCAAACTTTTATTTGTCAAATTTTGTCAGTGAGCAAATGAAAAACAGACTATTTCTTGGCTGAGACTATGAATTCTAGGCAATTAGCATAATAAAAATAAATTCACCTTACATTGATTTACACTCCACCATAATAAGCTACAGACTATTTTTCTTATATTGTTATTGTCTTTTAAAATGCATCTCTAGGAAGATGTAAAAGCACATTATTTTATCTTTATTTATATATTTATAGGATGTTTAAACTTTCCAATCCATAAAGCTGCATTCCAGGAGTAGAAGTCTAGTTTAGACTGGCCTCCCTCTTAGGTTGATTGATTTGAGAATGAAGAAATAACTTCTGTAAAAAGTATCCCAAATCAGCTCCTGTTTCATGGCCAAAATTCACCTCTTACAATTTCTTAGGATTTGCGTTAAGACAGCAGGTAGAATTCTGGTCATACTCTGTTAAAATACAAATGTTCTTGAAAAAGTTAACATATAAAACCGATAACACCTTAGAACAGATTAGGAAAGCAAATTATTCCTATGTGAAAGCTAGCTGAGGGTAATACCATTAAGAGTTGGGATCCGAAAGAAAATTCTCATTTCCAGGTGTTGGTGAGGAATAGAAACCCCGGTACTCGCAGTGGAGCAATAAGGAAGGCTCCACGGGAACTAAGATGAGAGTGTGATTCTGGCAGTTTCATGGAGGAAATAGCTGCATGAGCTTTGTATTTCTTAGCCAGGGGCTCATCCAGCCACAGTTTCTTCCTGCTCTCTGGCAGGATAGAATGTTGCTTTCTTCTGTTATCTGCCACCAAAGGTAAGGGAAAACAGGAAGGGATTTGTTCCTTAGGTATAAGCTGGGGTTAGGTCTTAGTTGTAAGCTAACCAGATGGCCACGGATAAGGTTTCATTGAAAGGTATCTCAAAGGACCCTGACAAAATTAAAGCCTCTCCAATGTTGGGGATAGACATGTAATTTCCCATTACTCTTGTTCTAATGTGTAGGAACTTCAGCTTCTCTCTGTCCTCCATGGGATAAAGGACCTAACTTGTGTTTGATGAGTTAGAGTGAAAGAACTGAGCTCAAGGTCTCTTGAATAGAAGAGAAGATGAGGAATGTACCGGGTTGGTGACGATAAGGTAAGATAAAATTTGCAAAGTGAGTAGAGGAAGGATTGAGGGAAATAACACTCAGAGGGAAGAATGTGAGAGGAGGAGGAAGAAAGAAAGAGATAGGATGAGGCAAGAAAAAAAAAAAAAAAAGAGCCAGGGAAGATGGTGGAAGCATTCAGGACATTCCATTTATTTTGAATTTTGCTGACATCAAATCTTGTGATATTTTAAAAATTAGCTTTTTGTTGGCATTTAATCAAGTAGCATGTACAAACTAAAGAAATCAAAGAAAGAGACTTAGAAAAACCAATTTGTACCAGTCAGGGCCTCGTTAGGAGACATAAGTCACACTAGTTATTTGGACAGAATTTTATACATAGAATTATTAACTGGTTATAAAGTTGTTCACTACATAAATGAAAGAGTAATAAGGAAACAGTAAGTTATAGTAGAAGCAACTGTAGAAAGAAGCTATCTTACCTCTGGGTGAGGTAATAAAGGCAAGAGGCTGGAATTAACAGTAGTCCCCCCTTTATTCTCAAAGGATTAGTTCCAAGACAACCAGTGAATGCCTGAAACCATGGATAATATCGACTCCTATTGCCATCAATTGGAACACATTTCTGTTATGTCTTCCACCCACAAATGCAATGCCTTCCCCATCTTAACTAAGCATTTATCATGCACTGTGGCCATCACTTCTGCAGTCTGAGGTGTGACAGAAAAACTAGCACAAATTTCTTTTTCCTTCTTCACAATTTTATGGATAGAAGATTAATTCCCACCATAGATCTTAGCAACCTCAGTATATAACCTTTTTGTTACTAAGTCTAGAAATTTCACTTTTTTCTTTAAAGAAAGTACTTTTTGGCTTCCCTTTGGCATATCTGAATTGACAGCATCACTCCTCTTGCACTTTGAAGCCATTATTAAGTAAAATAAGGGTTACTTGGACACAACACTACGATACCACCACAGTCCATCTGATGACAGAGAAGGCTCCTAAGTGATAGATGAGCAGGGAGTATAGAGAGAATGCATGTGCTGGACAAAGAGCTGATTCACCTGCTAAATTTCAAAACACTACTCAGAATGGTGTGCAATTTAAAACTTCTACATTGTTTATTTCTGAAATTTTCCATTTAATGTTTTCATACTGCAGTTGACCAGAGGTAACTGAAGCTACAGAAAGTGAAACCATGGATAAAGGAGAACTGCTGTGTTAAACTTATTAGATTGGAGTAGAGTTCCTGTGGAGTTGAAATTCAAACTTCTGAGCAGGAATGCTTGGCTGGTTTGGTGTCTCTGAGTGTCTGATAAGGCTGGTTCTATCAGTGTTGGATAATCTGCAGACTGCGTTCATGTGCTGCTATGGAAAGGCACTTTCAACGTGAAGAAGTGCTACTGGGAAGACACTCACAAGAACAGGGAACAGACAGGAAGTCCCTAAGATGGTGATGTGCACTAACAGGAATGGGAATATAAACAGGAAGCAATTGCCTTCCATCCTCCCTCTAGCATCCCCCTATTGGCTGAGCCTAACAGAGAACCAGCTGGCCAGGCAGAAATGTGGTTGGCAGAGTCCCAGCCCCAGAGTCACAAAACAGAGTAGAGAAGTGGGACATTGATGATAAGAGATAAGAACTTAAGAACTGGCATGCAACATTTACAAAGCATCATTTTACTAGTTGTCTTTTATTCCTTAATTTTGAGGAGATTTTTATCAAAATCAGAAAATAACAAAGACAAAACACCAAATATCCTTTACTACAGTTGTAACTTCTTTTAAATAAACCAGATTACTGAAAACCTAGATTTGTTTTTTAAAGTAATAATTATTATTTCATTTGTAGAAAATTATTATGGGATAGTGCTCCAGTTAAATCTCCTTTTGTTTATTTGTACTCTTCTTCTGCAAATATTTGTTGAATATCTAATATGTGTCAGAAACTATTCTAGGTACTTGAAGTACTTTGGGAATAAAAGAGAAAATATCTTTGCATTCACAGAACTTGATTTTTACAGAAGTAAGATTTATATCTGTCAACATTCAGAAATAATCAATTGCAAATACTTTATGAAAAACAGATCTGGTGTACAATCAAAGATTACTTGTATTGACAATTACGGCAATAGACACATTTAGAGGTATGCTGAGATTCTGGAACCTTATTCGAGTTTATTCATTTTTCCTGCTCACTCTCAGATGGATTTCCCCCAACTTCTTTTTGCATCTCTGAAGAGAATTAGACAGATATTGTATATGATATAAGATTATACCAATCCTGCCTTTTAAATAACTTACACCTGACAGCTACACCATAAAACCCACAGAAGTTTCCTCTTTTGGTATCTACTGCCCTGTAAGACATAAGGATAATTTAGTGTGAGTAAGAGAAGGGAAATGCAGGGAGGGTTTTTGAATAATGTTTAATATGCTTCCTTCAAATAAATGTAAATGTGTGTATATATGTACATATATATTTACACATATACATTTATATAGATATATATCTTTCTAGCACATAGTAACAGTTTACAAGCTCAAATTTGGTTTCTGCACCATATAAAAATTATCTGTGAAACTTTGTGCCAATTAAAATAATTGTTCTGGTTTATACATAGATCATGTAGTGTTTCTCAGAACAACCACGGCCACATTAAATTTATCCTCCACATTTATTTTTCAAGATATTCAGAGAAATCTCAATAGAGAAGACTTGAGCTGGGATATCCCCTCATAAAAATACAAAATTTATTTCTCATTGACCATAAAATAACCTAAGGTACAGACATTATATTATATTTTTAACATTTTAAGAAGAAATATAATCTTCAAGGTCTTAGAAATGGTAGGTTCACTGCCATCAGAAATATTTAAACATAAACCTTTAACAGAAATGCCTCAGAGCTTTAGGTAGTAGCTACTCCATTAAGGTTAGAAGATCACATTATTTTATTTATTTTTAATAATCAACAAGTAAATAAGTTATTCTGTATCCCTATGTAATTTCTTCATTTAACTGCTCACCCGCTCAAGACATTTTTGGTATTCCCAAAAGTTAACATCTCACCTTTCTAGGTCTCCCTGCACATAGGTAAGAATTGTTTTCTTAATTCTTCCCCTTGTTCTTATGTTGCTAAGACAGAAGATCTGAAATGTCATCCTATGGTAAGAGATAAGGAGAAGGCCACCCAGTATCTTGTATACCATTCTCTAGCTGTGTTTCCCAAGAAGATGGAAGAGGGCTCTTCATTCTAAGCCATACAAATGAACATGTCTTCCACCAATCTTCTATATGATTAGATGAAATCTTAGTCTATAAATAAAGGCTCTTCATAACCCATCTCAAACTTACTGTTCAGATTACATCTCAGCATCTCAGATATCTCCTGAATGACCATCGAAAGCCACCAATGCCCAGCCTTCACCCATTTCCCTTCATTTGACAATGTCATCTCAATACTGGCTACTGATTAGAAAGCGTAGGTCAGAAAAGAGAATGTTGGAACTGGGTACATCTCCACCTGATTTGCAGTGCCACTAGAATGATGATGGTCACAGTTTTTCTTGTAGAAAATTATATTTCAAGACCATCAGTGCTGACTGTGTACTTCACAAGTCCTGCCAAATCCTTTTCCTTTTGGCCATGAGTGACTTTGCTTCCTCCAGCTGCCAGCCATAGCCTATTAAACGCAAACAACTTTAAAACAACATTTCTCCCCACATAACACAAAAGAAAAGCCAGGTTTCAGAGAGAAGTATACCATCTTAAGTTTAGACTCTGCCTTTGAACCATTTTAGACCTTCCTGAGGTGAGAGCATTGGTCAGCTATTGTCTTTTCAAAGTATTCACTCTAATGTTGGTTTATCTGCCATCCTAGGATTAGATGGGAAAATCTTTACTTTCTAATATGAATAAAAAAAGAAATACTTCCTGAAAATGGAATTTTATCAGAACTGATGTTTTGTTTTCTAGTCACAAGGGTAGACAGCCTATTCTAGGAGTGGCTGAAAGTGGGAAACAAAGGAACTTGAAAGAAAAACAGATTTTGAGAAGTGTTTCGTAGGCAATAGTATTAAAAATAAAATCCCTTTGTAGCCTGTCATCTTGATGTTATGAAACCCAGTAGCATGTTTTTCTCCCTTTCAAATGAATTTTGTTTTTAATAAGTTTGGCTAAAAGTATAAATGCTTTTGGCGAGGTCAAGTTGAACTTGTGGTTTTTCTTAGCCATTGGGGTCTACACCTCAGAGAGTTTTCTGTTTTTACTGGAAGTTTAAATTTTGTTGACCAAACTGGCAGTTTCTTTGTGAGAGCACTTGAGTCCTTTAATGTTTTCTTTTTTGGTCTCTTTTGCTGTTTAAAGGAATGACTTAAGGATAAATTTGGTGCCTTGAATAGATAAATAAATCAGACAAAATTACAAATGAGTCAGTTAACTGGAGCAGGAAGGGGAAAAGAATAGTGAATTAATTTTAAAAAGAAACCACACCCCTCAGTAAAATGCATAAAACCCTAATAAAGGCAAAAGCCACTTGGAAAAAAAAGTTTAATATTTTAAAGAAAGGAAATAATCAATTCTTCCAAGTGCTACAAAACAGCCGACCGACAAAACAAAAACTACTAAAAAATAATGTGATAACATCTTCACATCTGATGTATATATAATAGTTAACTTAGTAGCTTATGAGATATTTTCTGTTTTATTTATGTATATACTTTACTATGTTTATACAATAATCAAATTGTACAATTGTATCTTTTCATTAGAAACTCATTTTGAACAAATTTTCAAGCTTATTTGTGTTTTTAAAAAGAATGAGTCACAGAGACTGTCACTTGACTATGAAAAAAAATAGTTGACTTTACAGATTCAGGCTGGCTGAGAAAATCAGGCCTTGGCTGTGGGAAAGTATGAATGCTTGTCTGATGCACATAAAAATGGGTGCTCATGGAATAGATACATAGTCTCAGGATGGGCACATCCATTGGCCAAAGGAAAGTGACGGAGGGCACATATTTTCTTAGCCTCCTTTTATGGCTCCTACTTTGAGTAGAAGAGAATCTTCTAAAAAAGTAGACAAAAATCCCTTACTTTTATTTAACTCATTATTGTACCTCAAGCTGACTCTTTTTTTTTTCTTTCAACTATTATGAGGCTTGGGGTGGTCAGATTATTCAGCATCTATTGCAGGCTACACATAGTAACCACAGTAATTTGTTCTAATTCAGCACTCTGAATAACAAGGAACAACCATAGATAGTATTCACATATTATCCATTTGTAAGTGCCCAGATAATATTTAAAAAAGAGTATTTCCTTCATGACTCAAAGTCATTTAAGTACTTTAAGTATGTTACAATGCAGGGTAATTCTCACAGTTTTTAAAACATGTCTCTCTATATATGTATACATACACACATATGTGCACATATGTGAATATATACATTTACATATACAAAAGCAAAATCAAATTGACGCAGTTTTCTGATCTTTAAATTAGGAATACTAATACTTCCTAGTATTGGAGGCCTTTTGGAGATAAATTAAGGCAGATAGAAATTTAGAACAATACGTGGAATAGGGTATGTGTTCAGAAAATACTGATTCTTTGTCTCTCCCCATCTTTTACTTTTTCAGAGAGGAAGCATGTTATCACATAAAGAGCCTAGACTTGTAGGAGAAGAGGGAGAGCAGGGACTTAATTATATCTTGTTTGAATTGCATCTTCAACCCTGCAAGCTTTGACACTTAGCCAAGTTAATAACTTCCTAAAGGTTTAGTTTCCTCCTATGTAAAATAAACCAATACTTATTTTAGAGGATATATGTGAGGACTATACAAAATAGCAGTGCCTAACACAGTGCCTGAGACATAGTAGGTGACCACTGCTCTTTTCTCATAGCTTTGTCTAAAAACAGGAATGATGATATCAATTAAAATTAGTATTACATGCATATACAAAAAAGTTGTCTGGAGCTATTCGTAACTAGTCATTTAGCTGTTCCGTTTATTGTCCTAAAAAATTTCAATATATAAAACTGGATTGGTTTTGGACTTTCTGTACATGACTCTGGGATAAGAAAATAGGATGTAGTGTCAAGTTCAAAACCCTATATGGCAACTCAGTATCTGTGTTACAGTCTTGACATGTTTTATCATATTTCAAGTCTTTTACAGGTTACCTTTAAGCTTTTAACATGCATGTAAAAGGTAACGTGTAAATTTAAGACGTTAACACACTAAAACACCCAATGCCATATTGTAGTTGATCCTCAGAATCTCCTTCAGAGAGGTGGATAAAATCAGGTTTAGAGCACCAAGAATTCATCAGAGTGTGGTTGTGAACCTTCTAAGCTGGCTCCCAGTGATCCATGCCTCCTGGTATTCCTGACCTGGTATAATTTTCTCCTCTTAAATGTGTTGGCTAGAAAGAGTGACTTCTAACAATAAACTATGGCACAAGTGATGGATTTACTTCTGGGATTATGTTACAAGTGATGGTTACTTCCATCTTGACAGCATTCTCTCTTTCTGGTTCTCCTTACTTGCTGTTCTGATGAAATGCATGCTGTGAGTCCATGCCCTGATGTCACCTTGAAAGCCAAAGGGCCCAGCCAAGTGTGCTTGGATTCCTGGCCCAGAGAAACTACAATCATAAATGGGGTTGTTTTAAGCCACTAAATTTAAGAATATTTTGTTATGCAGCAAAAGATAACTAATACAGATGAGTAGGGGAAATGACTAAAATTTTGATAGACTTATATAGATTAAAATGGAAGAAGAGAAGTAATTATGTTTTGTTTTCAAGCATAAATCAAATACACATCATTTTTACTTCCATATAGTTATTTAGAATATCATAGTTATTTTAGTGCCTTTGTCCAATTTTTTTGAGCCTTTGCTTTAACAATTCTTTTGCTCCCAAAGGTCTTATATAATTTAGTAATTCCTAAATATCTCTTTAAATAGAAAATGAGAAGCCAACAAAGCCAAGTCATGCGCTGAAGAGCTTTCAAAACCTGTAAGTTCCTGTACCATCAGCAATAGCAGCAATACAATTGAATCCAATAGCATAAATAGCCGTCAAGATAGGCTTTAATTAGAAAAAGTTCACCTTTTTATGATTCAAAGATCTCCTAAAAGACAAATAAAAATACACCCATGGATGTATTTCAAAAACTATTTAAAACAATGGGTCATTTCCTATTTTCCCCAGTATTAGAGGGTTTTTCTAATTTGCACTGCAAAAAATTAAAGCCAATCAGATTGCTCAATCTTGTGTACTAAAACAAAATTGCCAAGCCCTTCTCTTTGCCTGGATTGTCAATGGTGGTACACTGTGTTTCCAATGATCCATGCAACTACCATCAAAACTTCCTGCCTTGCAAACCACAAACTATGAGTAGAAGCCATCTTGCCTAGGACAGCCTCAGAGTCAACATCTCAGAGAAGAGACTCATCACCCTACAGGCTCCCAGCTCTGCCTTGACCAGGCCCTGGCTCAGCCAGAGCAGTCCTGCCTTAGATTATCAGGCTTTGGAAGTGAATTTTTTAAAACATGTTTGGACTTGCACTACATTTTGTGGCATTCACAATATATTTTAGCTAACTGTATCTATATCTATAGGTTATAGCTATATCTATATTATCTATATCTATGGGGAGACCTCAGTGTTATGCTCAGAATATTTGTGGAAGCAAATAAACATCTTTTGAAGTTAATGTAAGGATGTTTGAAAATTAACATTTTTAGCCAATTATATAGCTATGAGGAGAAAGAATACCTAAAATTTTTCACTGTTATATCTTTAAGAACTACATGCCACCTAATGTTCTAGAAAGAGCTGGACTATTCCATAACCAAAATGAAGTCATGATTATTTGTTCCCCTCCAGCAAATATATTAACAGAGAAACTTCAAAGGAATATACCTACTAAGACACAGAGCTCTACTGTATATTATGCCAAAGTTTGTGTCTGAAAAATGTAAAAGTCAGTCATTGATCTTTCTAGGTATTCTGTTGGCCAGAGCACTGCACTAATTGACAGCTAAATGCTGGATTTAATACATCTGAGAGTTCATGGATTCCCTCTGTTCTGCGGCCACAGACTGAATCCCTTAACTCTAACCAAATGTTTTATGAATGAGCAAGACCACAAATCTATCAGTGATATTAGAAAAACAGTACAAGTGTCTGATAAACCAATGATAGTTCATAAATATCACCTTCAAATGCAAAAAGAAAATCTCTCCCCAGATCTATTAACTGATTTGATTTTATTTTTTCATGGCACTGACTGGCTTAAAGGTTTAGATAATTACTTATTTTTACTTCATGTTGATAAATATCCTTTCCCCAACATCCCAGAAGTTTTAGCTCACATATATTTAAAAAATACCATAGTTTTATATTAATTACATAGTGATGCATTCAACAGCATGTGGCAAAGTAGAATTCACACTGGTAAAAACCAAATTATTTTTCATCTAACTCTATAACATTTTGTGGGTATTTTCATTTGTTCCATTTATTATATTGAGAATGTTAAAAATAGACATTAAGTACATTTCCAGCTAGCCTTTAGTGTTACATAGAATGTGTTATGAAAGCAAATAAACAACTTTTGGGAGTTAATGTAAAGCTGTTTGAATATTTTCTTCTTTTAGCCAAGAATAAAGTACCATTTACTTAATTTCAACTTGTTGAGCCAAATTTTGATTACCATAATGAAATAATTAGATAAAACTAATGTAAATTTTAAAAACTTTTTAAAATTAAAAGTAGCTTTGTAATTTGTTTTAATATTTGAAATAATGAAAGGTACCTAATAATATTATAATCCATAATATTTATTAAAAAATCACAATGATTCATTATGAAGAAAAAACTCCTCAGTTTTTTTTTCTCAAAAAAGCCTGATTGGTATCGAATTAAATGTTATTAATATTTTATTTTTATATCAAAAGACTTACCAATGTTTACACAGTTCCATAAACATTAAACTTCTAAGGATTTATGCCAAGGAACATGGTAAAATTGAGAAGTAAACTCCTTTACCCGGATTTGTTCAATAGAAAATTATTAATAATAGAAAATATAAAATGATATTAATGTTCAACAGCTAGTCAATGATTAAATAAAGGAAGGTTATGCAATTAATTTTTCCCAAAGATATTTATGTATTCCCTCTCATGTGCCAGGTATCATGCTTGTCTTTTGGATACAGTTATGAACATAGCAGGTAAGGTTCCTAACCTCATAAAACGTACTTTCTTTAAAATGATGTTAATGAATCATTTGTACCAAGGTAAAATATGTGTACAATAATTAGTAAAAAAAAAATATAAAAATTTGTTTATATAATATGATCAAAGCTATGAACAAATTAGATACAGGAAAAACATCAAAGAATATAAATAAAAATGCTCTTGTAATTTTCTTTTGTGTGGCTGAATTTTAAGTGTCTTCTTTCCATCACTCTTCTGTATTCCAAATGTTATCTAATGAACATACATTGCTTTTATATTTGGAAAATAAAATAATCTTATTTCTAAACCAAAACAATAACTAAATATAAAGAAAAACTGTTTTATTTCACTTACCCTCATCTTCCTATTGAAATACTGATTAAATCCTGAAAAGGTAAAATAGTTTCATAGCACTGTAAGCTATGAGGAATGATCAGTTATCAACATCAGATTCCCACCCCATCCTGCCTGCCTGTGACTAACGGAAAGTTTTTGAGGCAGAACTAAAGTGTTTTCACTTACTTAGAATGGCCTCCATCTAGCTCAGAAACAGGGTTTTCCACAAGACAAGGGGAGATAAGGCATTCTTCCTATAATTTTGTACATCTCAATCTCCATCATTTAATTTTTATCTTTCCATATTGACTTTTGAAGACAACAGTTGGTATGTGATGGAGGATTTCATCCTGAGAGAGAAATTCAATCCTCTGAAAGGGCAAACACAGGAGATTGTAAGAGTGGAGCACTGTAAACTCTAGTTAGATAGTCCCGCAGCTCCACTGGACAGAGAAGGCTACAGCGTGCATTAATGTACTCAGCAATGATCATCCTGACCATCTTGTCACGAATCTCCACAGCCCAGGAGAGCCATGCCAGATAAATAAGGCCTGAGCACTGCACACTAAGCTCAGGATGCGCACAGCAAACACCTCCTTAAACTTCAAATCAGAGAGGGGCCAATACCAACCAGGAGGACTGCAAAGCACACCAATGAGAGCTATTTTCTTCCTATTCAAGGAGGAAGAATCAGCAAAAGAACAACAAAAATGACTATCATCACACACACACACACACACACATACACACACACACACAAATGAAAGGAATCTGAAACATAAAATAAGGCAGAAGATAGTGACTAAATCAGAAGAGAAGTGTGTTTAAGCAAAGGTTAGCTACTAAAAAAGCACTAAATTTTAGAAAGTACCTTTTTCATGTTCCTGATGACATTCAAGAAGACGTGACCTCTTTAAAGTACGAGATGAAACATCTGATCAAATGACAACAACTTAAAAAGGAGTCTAAATGTACTTTTCTGTCTTTCCATGAACTTTTGTAGCTTTCATCATTTACGCTTTGCACGATTTTTTTAAATTTACCTCTATATATTTTAGGCTTTGTAGGTTTCATGGTTATTTTAAACTGATTTTCCCCCTATTACTTTGTTCTAGCTATTTATTTAAGAAGTAAGGAAAATCCCAGTTGTGGAATAGTGATCACATTACTGAACCCACTTTTTATAATATTGTTCAGTTAACTCTTGAATGTTCCAATTGACGTTCACTTTATCTGTGACAAAAATTGGGATCTTACATACCTAATTATTTTTCCCATCTCACTGAATTGCCTACGCTATCAACACAATGTTAAAAATTAAATAAATAGAAGGACCTCAATAGCTTCATTTCTTCATTTTAATATTGTTGTTTTAATAATAATAGTATCTGCCACAGAGCGATATTGCAAAGAGTCAAGCAGATAACATGTGAGAAAATTATTAGAACAGTAAACATACTTGCACATGGTTTGCCTTCTGTGGCAGTGATGATCACCTTTGCTATTATTTTTGTTTTCAGTTAACTAGAATCCTTCTAATTTTCACCATGTTGGTGAAATCTTCCTAATAGATATTTTTATCACGGCAAGGGAGTTTTCCTCTAGTCTTAGATTGAGCTCAGGAATACCCGTTCAGAGTCTTTTAAGTTGATACTGCAGTTTTTCTTCTGTAACTAGTTAAAGTCGCCAACTATATTTTCAAGTTCCTAAACTTAAACCTGCCCTACTTGGAATCCTACTGCATTGTTATACATACACTGTTGGATTTAAGTTGTTCAGTTTTATTCTTTCAGAACTTTTCACTCTCTTCAGAAGTGAGATAGATCTATTTGTTTCTATATTCACAATCTAATTATTAGTATCATAATAGTTTTGTCTTATAAAATGAGTGGAGAAGTTTCCGATCTGGGTCATAGAGTGTACATGATAGGAAAGACATTGGTAAGTCTCTTTTATAGACTGTCCAGGTCTAATGTTTATTCAAGGACAGAACTCTGACTAGCTTTTTAATTTATTTTATCATTTCTGATCTATCTAGACTTCTGTGTCTTTTGGAGACTCTTGGCAATTTATATTTCTTGAGGAATAAATTTTCTTTTAAAATCTAGTCTATATCCATAATTCTGCAATGTTTCTTTATAATAATGTTTTTAAAATCTATTTTTCTTAGTCAAACTTGCCAAAAATTGGTGTATTTTATTTTTCTCAAAGAAACAGCTTTTAGTCTTATTAATCAAGTGCTCTGTTTTTAAGTCTGGTGGTTTGTGTTCTAGTTCATGGATTTCTGCTTTTATGTTTATTAACTTTCTCCTATTTTCATTTTGTTTACTTTCTTATTATTTTTCCAGCTCATTGAGTTGAATACGCCGTTCAGTTTTTATCTTTCCTTTTTCCTTATAAAAAATTTAAGGTCATAATTTTCTTCTCTCAGCAATAATTTTGTCCAAATCATAGAGATTTTATTTGTAATGCTATCATGCTTCAATTTGAAATAATTTATTTGAATTTTTATTTTCCTTTTAACCCAAGAATTATTTATTGAGGGTTTTAAAATGATTAAGTCAATTGATATTTTTTATTTTTGTTTGATTCTATCTCCTAATTTTATTACACTGTGGTCAGAAATCACACACAACATGACTTCTGCTTTGAAGAATTTATTTCAAATGCTAGGTCTTTGTGGCCTAGCATAATGGTTAAGAGTACAGGCTTATGCTTAGAATAGTACCTGGTACACAGTAATTGCCATGTACTCAAGGACAATTTTTACGTATTTTGTATACACATTTGAAAAATGTGTGCACATAGTTTATGCATGTTTATTTTGTTTATTGTGTTAGTTAAATTCTAAATCCTTATTTATATAGTATTTGTGAAACTGACCTTTTGAATACTCAGGTAACCATTTTGAAGTCTTTTACTCATTGAAATCCTACATTTTTCCTTGCATTTCTAACATTTTTCTATGTACTGGATGCTATATTATTTCCAACATAAAAATTCATTATTTTACCTCCTAGCTCCTAGCTTGGTAGATTGCATCATGTATAGTCTATTACTTACAGAGTCATATCTACTTTCTTTTCATTAGCATTCTTCTGTTTATTTTTAAACTTTCTATGTCATTTTAATTTTTTTTTAATTTTTAAGTGAACTTTGTTTTGAAATATAATGGCATTTTCTTTTGGGTAATTCTCTTCTAAATTGTGTGTGTGTGTGTGTGTGTGTGTGTGTGTGTGTATGTGTGTGTGAAATATAATGGTGTTTTCTTTTTGGTAGTTCTCTTCCAAATTGTGTGTGTGTGTGTATTCTTTTTTTACCCATACTAAATATGTATTAAAAGTTGAATTTGATCCATTTATACGTACTGTGTTCATTGATATGTTAAATTTATTCTTGACATATTACTTTTTAAATTTTTTATGCCTTATTGCTATTGCTCTTTTCGTGCATTAATACTAGTTTTTAAAACCTAATTCAATAAAATTTATTGAATCCTTATTTATGGTTTTAGTAGCTTGAATATATTCTGTCAGCATTCATATGTCTCTCTTCCCACCCTTTGTAAAAGAACCTTGCCTTAATTTAAGTATTCATTCTCTGCTGCACACCCACATGCTTCAGAGCAAGCAGGTCCCATGGGAATGATTTGTCATTGGTTCAAGTCAAGTCTCACTCCTTTAAACTGTGATTGCTTTAATCTTGGTCATGTGATGTTATTTCTGTCTTGTGAAGCTAAATCTAAATGAGGGTTATTGGGAAAAATCTTTATTGATCAAAACACACATGCAAGTGCATGTGCGTGCATGCACACACACACACACACACACACACGTGAAGACACAGACGCTCCTTTTCCACTGTGTGTTGTTCTAACTAGATATGGTAATCCAGAAAAGTTGATGCCATCTTCCAACTATCTTCTGATCTGAAGACAAGCCCCCTTCTGAAGATGGCAGAAAGGAAAACAGAAAGAAGCTCAGTCCTTTAGGTTATGTTTAAGTCCCCAAATGAACCAAACCATTATTTGACATGAGAATATCACAAAATAATTCTTTCAGGTTGGTGTGGAGTTCTATCTTGGTCAGGCATAAAACTCTGGTTTTATAAACATCTTCCCTCACAGTTTTGAAGACGTTCTCTATTGTCTTTTAGCATCCCATCAAATAAAAAAAAATAGCTTTTTGTTCTTATTTCTTATAAATTCTCTTTTTCCCTCTGAAAAAAAATTGCATGGGTTTCTCTTTAAGAAAATTTGCTGAGGTATCCATGCCAAGATGGCTGAATAGGAACAGCTCCAGCCTCCAGCTCCCAGTGAGAGCGACACAGAAGATGGGTGATTTCTGCATTTCCAGCTGAGGTACCAGGTTCATTTTACTGGGGCGTGTCAGACAGTGGGTGCAGGACAGTGAGTGCAGCCCAATGAGCTAGAGCCAATGCAGGGCGAGGCATCACTTCACCTGGGAAGCACAAGGGGGAAGGGAATTCCCTTTCCTAGCCAAGGGAAACCGTGACACACAACACCTGGAAAATCAGGTCACTCCCACCCTAATACTGCGCTTTACCAAGGGTCTTAGCAAATGGTACACCAAGAGATTATATCCATGCCTGACTCAGAGGGTCCCATGCCCACGGAGCCTTCCTCATTGCTAGCACAGCAGTCTGAGATCTAACTGCAAGGCGGCAGCAAGGCTAGGGGAGGGGCATCTGCCATTGCTGAGGCTTAAGTAGGTAAACAAATAGGCCAGGAAGCTTGAACTGCAGCTCAAGGAGGCCTGCCTGCCTCTGTAGACTCCACCTCTGGGGACAGGGCATAGCCAAACAAAAGGCAGCAGAAACCTCTGCAGATGTAAACGTCACTATCTGACAGCTTTGAAGAGAGTAGTGGTTTTCCCAGCATGGAGTCTGAGATCTGAGAATGGACAGACTGTCTGCTCAAGTGGGTCCTTGACCCCCGAGTAGCCTAACTGGGAGGCATCCCCCACTAGGGACAGACTGACACCTCAGAGCTCACACAGCCAGGTGTACCTCTGAGATGAAGCTTCTAGAGGAATGATCAGACAGCAACATTTGCTGTTCAGCAATATTCACTCTTCTGCAGCCTTCGCTGCTGATACCCAGGCAAACAGCGTCTGGAGTGGACCTCAAGCAAACTCCAACAGACCTGCAACTGAGGGTCCTGACTGTTAGAAGGAAAAATAACAAACAGAAAGGACATCCACACCAAAACCCCATCTATATACCACCATCATCAAAGACCAAAGGTAGATAAAACCACAAAGATGGGGAAAAAGCAGTACAGAAAAGCTGGAAATACTAAAAATCAGAGTGCCTCTCCCCCTCCAAAGGAATGCAGCTCCTCGCCAGCAACGGATAAAAGCTGGACGGAGAATGACTTTGACGAGTTGAGAGAAGACTTCAGACACTCAAACTTCTCTGAGCTAAAGGAGGAAGTTCAAATCCATTGCAAAGAAGCTAAAAACCTTGAAAAAAGATTAGACGGATGACTAACTAAAATAACCAATGCAGAGAAGTCCTTAAACGACCTGATAGAGATGAAAACCATGACACAAGAACTACATGACAAATGCACAAGCTTCAGTAACCTACTCGATCAACTGGAAGAAAGAGAATCAGTGATTGAAGATCAAATGAATGAAATGAAGCTAGAAGAGAAGTTTAGAGAAAAAAGAGTAAAAAGAAATGAACAAAGCCTCCAAGAAATATGGGACTATGAGAAAAGACCAAATCTACGCCTGATTGGTGTACCTGAAAGTGACGGGGAGAGTGGAACCAAGTTAGTAAACACTCTGCAGGATATTATCCAAGAGAACTTCCCCAACCTAGCAAGGCAGGCCAACATTCAAATTCAGGAAATACAGAGAATGCCACAAAGATAATCCTCAAGTAGAGCAACTCCAAGACACATAATTGTCAGATTCACCAAAGTGGAAATGAAGGAAAAAACATTACAGACAGCCAGAGAGAAAAGTCAGGTTACCCACAGAGGGAAGCCCATCAGACTAACAGCAGATCTCTCAGCAGAAACTCTACAAGCTAGAAAAGAAAGGGGGCCAATATTCAACATTCTTAAAGAAAAGAATTTTCAACCCCTAATTTCATATCCAGCCAAACTAAGTTTCATAAGTGAAGGAGAAATAAAATCCTTTACAGACAAGCAAATGCTGAGAGATTTTGTCACCACCAGACCTGCCCTACAAGAGATCCTGAAGGAAGCACTAAACATGGAAAGAAACAAC
>NW_012101432.1:4706680-4708062 GCF_000951045.1 Mandrillus leucophaeus | reverse complement strand
TGTCTCTCAGACCACAGTGCAATCAAAGTAGAACTCAGGATAAAGAAACTCACTTAAAACCACTCAACTACATGGAAACTGAACAACCTGCTCCTGAATAACTACTGGGTACATAACAAAATGAAGGCAGAAATAAAGATGTTCTTTGAAACCAATGAGAACAAAGACACAACATTCCAAAATCTCTGGGACACATTTAAAGGAGTGTGTAGAGGGAAATTTATAGCACTAAATGCCTACAAGAGAAAGCAGGAAAGATCTAAAATTGACACCTTAACATCACAATTAAAAGAACTAGAGAAGCAAGAGCAAACACATTCAAAAGCTAGCAGAAGGCAAAAAATAACTATGATCAGAGCAGAACTGAAGGAGATAGAGACACAAAAAAACCCTTCAAAAAAAATCAATGAATCGAGGAGCTGGTTTTTTGAAAAGATCAACAAAATTGATAGACTGCTAGCAAGACTAATAAAAAATAAAAGAGAGAAGAACCAAATAGACGCAATAAAAAATGATAAAGGGGCTATCACCACCGACACTACAGAAATGCAAACTACCACCAGACAATACTATAAACACCTCAGTGCAAAAAAACTGGAAAACCTAGAAGAAATGGATAAGTTCCTGGATACACACAGTCTCCCAAGACTAAACCAGGAAGAAGTTGAGTCCCTGAATAGACCAATAACAGGCTCTGAATTGAGGCAATGATTAATTGCCTACCAACCAAAAAAATTCCAAGACCAGACCGATTCACAGCTGAATTCTACCAGAGGTACAAGGAGGAGCTGGTACCATACCTTCTGAAATTATTCCAATCAATAGAAAAAGAGGGAATCCCCTGTAACTCATTTTATGAAGCCAATATCATTCTGATACCAAAGCCTGGCAGAGACACAACAAAAAAAGAGAATTTTAGACCAGTATCCCTGATGAATATCGACGCAAAAATTCTCAATAAAATACTGGCAAACAGAATCCAGCAGCACATCAAAAAGCTTATCCACCATGATCAAGTGGGCTTCATCCTGGGATGCAAGGCTGGTTCAATGTATGCAAATCAATAAACGTAATCCAGCATATAAACAGAACCAAAGACAAAAACCATCTGATTATCTCAATAGATGCAGAAAAGGCCTTTGACAAAATTCAACAGCCATTCATGATAAAAACTCTCAATAAATTTGGTATTGATGGAACGTATCTCAAAATAATAAGAGCTATTTATGACAAACGCATGGCCAGTATCATATTGAATGGGCAGAATCTGGAAGCATTCCCCTTGAAAACTGGCACAAGATAGGGATGCCCTCTCTCACCACTCCTATTCAACATAGTGTTGGAAGTTTGGGCCAGGGCAATCAGGCAGGAGAAAGAAATAA
>NW_012101432.1:4701307-4705765 GCF_000951045.1 Mandrillus leucophaeus | reverse complement strand
TGGAGAGGATGTGGAGAAACAGGAACACTTTTACACTGTTGGTGGGACTGTAAACTAGTTCAACCATTGTGGAAGACAGTGTGGTAATTCCTCAAGGATCTAGAACTAGAAATAAAATTTGACCCAGCCATCCCATTACTGGGTATATAACCAAAGGATTATAAATCATGCTGCTATAAAGACACTTGCACATGTATGCTTATTGTGGCACTGTTTGCAATAGCAAAGACTTGGAACCAACCCAAATGTTCATCAATGACAGACTGGATTAAGAAAATGTGGCACATATACACTGTGGAATACTATGCAACCATAAAAAAGGATGAGTTCGTGTCCTTTGTAGGGACATGGATGGAGCTGGAAACCATCATTCTCAGCAAACTATTGCAAGAACAGAAAACCAAACACCGCATGTTTTCACTCATAGGTGGGAATTGAACACTGAGAACACTTGGACACAGGAAGGGGAACATCACACACCAGCACCTGTTGTGGGGTAGGGGGAGGGGGTAGAGATAGCATTAGGAGATATACCTAATGTAAACCACCAGTTAATGGGTGCAGCACACCAACATGGCACATGTATACATATATAACAAACCTGCACGTTGTGCACATGTACCCAAGAACTTACAGTATAATAAAAAATTAAAAAGAAAAAAAAGAAAATTTGCTTAGAATGCTTCTCTCTTTCTTTCTTCTTCTTCTTCTTCTTTTTTTTTTTTTTTTTTTTTTTGACCCAGTTTGGAGTGCAGTTGGCATGATCATGGCTCACTGCAGACTTGAGCTCCACGTCTCAAGTGATCCTCCCACCTCAAGCTCCTGAGTAGCTGGTACTACAGGCACATGCCACCACACCTGACTATTTTTTTAAAATAATTTTGTGTAGAGACAGGGTCTCATTAGCTTGTTCAGGCTGATCTCAAATTCCTGGGCTCAAGAGATCCTCCCACCTCCGTCTCCCAAAGTGCTGGGATTACAGGGGTGAGTCACTGTATCCAGCCAGAATATTTCTTGGTGAGGGTTTCCTTATTTTGCATTGTTTGCCTTTTAGCTTTTGTTGTTTTAGTTTTTATTTTAGTCTTGTTTTAAATTCTTATAACAAAAATGTCTTCATTCTGCTCAGAAAATGTTTGTTCTATGATTTACTGGGTCATTCCTTTTTTTTCTATTCTCTTGGGTCTCCCCTGTTAAAAAGCTGTTGGAACCATTGACTCCACTTCCTCTTTCTTACCATTGACTACATACTTCTCATTTGGCACTCTGTCCTATAATATTTCCACAAGTAGAATTTTCTAGCAAACATACTTCAGATTTCTAAGAATTCTGCTTCTTTTTCATGGCAGTCTTCCTTTTGTAATAGGTACAAAAGTCTGTTAACTCCCTAGCTAACATTAACCACAATTATTTCAAAGTTGATTTGATTCCCTCTATTAGCTGTAATTATTGAGAGTTTGTTCTACTCTTTGTTGAGTTAGATGTGTTTCAGATGCCACTCTTCTTCAATCATTATGCTTTCCTTATTGTCTGCTCATGTTTGTAGATGTGAAATTACATCAATAGTTGTAGTAGATATAGTTTATTTATTCAGTCCAGTGGGAATTCCTGTTTGCTTAAAAATAAATGTGGGATCTTATTACCATTGTCCACCTCCAGGAACAATACAAGTTAGAGGATAATGTTTTGGTAGTAAATTGTTTAAATAATTCATGTATTCATAAGCTAGTCAGACATTGCCCCCACTTCTCTGGATCAATTTTAAGGGTATCTTTTATCAGAAATTCCATTTTAGAGACACATACTAAAGATAGATACTGAAGCTCTAGAAAACTAGATGATATTCAATCCACAGCTCAGAAAGTAAGGCTTTTATAGACAAAGAAAGCATATGGAAAGAGTTTTGACCAGTAAAGAAAGCAGCTATTTATCTTGAGCTAATCCTTGGGTTCCTTTGAAAACTAAATTACTTCTGTCTAATTTTAAGGTGATAACTTTCACAGCTCTGTGGACACCTTCATGACTTTCCAATGATGCAGTGTATTGTTTTCTTTCTGTTGTTGTTGTTGTTGTTGCTGTTTATGGGACTTAGGGAAGAAGAGGTAGTTCATCATGTTGAGTTACCTATTTTGAACGGGGCCAGAATAAATCAGCATTAATCTGAAAAGGTGAATAAACTCAAAATATAGTGAGCAATGTTAACAAAAAATTAGGTATATCTTGCTGTATTTTAAAATTTCAAGCATAAAGTAAAAAATCTTACAGATAGAATAAGCAAATACAAAGTGACCAAAATCAGATTGATCTCACAATTCTCTAGCATAGCAAGTTTCAAGAAAAAGAAGGAAAGAAGTTCAGTCTTCTCAGCTGGTTCAGCCTGAGACCTGGGAGAGCCCAAACTGATCGGGGCTGAAGGGTACCAAAAGGTAGCCAGACTGCTTTTTTAAGCAGGTCTCTAATCCTGTTCATTCTGACTGGGTGAGACCTTCCAAACAGGGTCTCTAGCCACCTCCTACAGGTATGCTCAGGCTGGAAATAGGTCAGTACCCCTCTGGGATGGAATTCCCAGAGGAAGGGGCAGTCTGCCATCTTTGCTGTTTCACAACCTTCACTTGTGATACCTCCAGGTAGGGAAAAAACTGGGGCAACTGGGGTCTGAACACCTAGCAAACTTCAGCAGCCCTAAAGAAGAGTGGTCAGACTGTTGAAAGAAAAACAAATAACAACAACAACAGCAAAATACAAAACCCCATCAAAAGGTCAGCAGTCTAGAAGATTGAAGGTAGATAAGCTCACAAAGATGAGAAAGAATCAATGCAAAAATGCTGAAAACTAAAAAAATCAGAGCGCCGCTTTTCTACCAAATGATCATGATAACTCTCCAGGAAGGGCTTAGAACTGGGCTGAGGCTGAGGTGGCTGAAATGACAGAAATAGGTTTCAGAAGGTGGGTAATAACAAACTTTACTGAGCTAAAGAAGCATGTTGTAACCCAATGCCAAGAAGATAAGAATCACGATAAAACAATACAGGAGCTGACAGCCAAAACAGCCACTTTAGAGAGGGATATAACTGACCTGTTAGAGCTGAAAAACACACTACAAGAACTTCACAATCCAATCACAAGTATCAATAGTAAAATAGACCAAGGGGAGAAAATAATCTCAGAGCATGAAGACTTTCTTTCTGAAATAAGACAGGCAGACAAGAATAGAGAGAAAAGGAATGAAAAATAATGAACAAAACCTCCGAGAAATATGACATTATGTAAAGAGATTGAATCTACAAATGATTGGGGTTCCTGAAAGAGACAGGGAGAATGGAACAAAGTTTGAAAGCATACTTCAGGATATCTTGCAGGAGAACTTTCCCAGCCTACCCAGACAGGCCAACATTCAAATTCAGGAAATGCAGAGAACCCCAGTAAGATACTCTATGAGAAGATCATCCCCAAGGCACAAAATCATCAGATTCTCCAAGGTTGAAATGAAAGAAAAAAGTGTTAAGGACAGCCAGTGAGAAAGGCCTGGTCACCCACAAAGAGAAGCCAATTAGACTAATAGTGGACCTCTCAGCAGACGCCCTACAAGCTAGTAGAGATTGGGAGTCAATATTCAACATTCTTAAAGAAAAGAATTTCCAACCCAGAATTTCCTATTTGGCCAAGCTAAACTTCTTAAGTGAAGGAGAAATAAGATCCTTTTCAGACAAGCAAACGCTGAGGGAATTTGTTATCACCAGACCTCCTTTGCAAGAGCTCCTGAAGGAAGCACTAAATATGGAAAGGAAAAACCATCATCAGCCTCTACACAAACACATTGAAGTACACAGACCAGTGACACTATGAAGCAATCACATAAACAAGTCTGCAAAATAACCAGCTAGCATCATGGTGACAGGATCAAATCCACACATAATAATACTAACCTGAAAAGTAAATGGGCTATATGACCCAATGAAAATACACAGAATGGCAAGCTGGATAAAAAACCAAGACCTATAGTATGCTACCTTGAAGAGACTCATCTCACATGTAAAGACACACATGGGCTCAAAAATGGAGTAACATTTACCAAGCAAACGGAAAAGAGGAAAAAGCAGGGGTTGCAGTCCTAATTTCGGACAAAATAGACTTTAAATAACAAGGATTTTAAAAAGACAGAAGGGTCAGGCATGATGACTCACACCTATAATCCCAATACTTTGGGAGGCCCAGGTGGGCAGATCACTTAAGGCCAGGAGTTCAAGACCAGCCTGGTCAACATGGCAAAACCCCATCTGTACTAAAAATGCAAAAATTACCTAGGCGTGGTAGTGCATGCCTGTAATCCCAGCTACTCAGGAGGTTGAGGCATGAGAATCTGAGGCATGAGGCTGGAACCCAGGAGGTGGAGGTTGCAGTGAGCCTAGATTGTGCCACTGCACTCCAGCCTGGGTGACAGAGCAAGACATCATCTCAGAA
>NW_012101432.1:4697316-4701251 GCF_000951045.1 Mandrillus leucophaeus | reverse complement strand
GAAAGAAAAGAAAGAAAAGAAAGAAAGAAAATTTAAGACAGAGAAGGGCATTACCTGAGGGTAAAGGGTTCAATTCAACAAGAAGAGCTAACTATGCCAAATATGTATGTGCCCAATACAGGAGCACCCAGATTCATCAAGCAAGTTCTCGGACACATTCAAAGAGACTTAAACTTCCACATAAAAATAGTAGGAGACTTTAACACCCCACTGACAATATTAGATAGCTCATTGAGATAGAAAATTAACAAAGATATTCAAGACCTGAACTCTGCTCTGGATAAAGTGAACCTGATAGATATCTACAGAACTCTCCACCTAAAAGCAACAGAATATACATTCTTCTCATCGCCACATAGTACTTATTCTAAAATTGATCACATAATTAGTGGTAAAACACTCTTCAGCAAATGCAAAAGAACAGAAGTCATAACAGCCTCTCAGACCAAAGTGCAATCGAATTAGAAATCAGGAATAAGAAATTCACTCAAAACCACACAACTACATGGAAACTGAACAACCTGCTCCTGAATGATCCTTGGGTAAATAATGAAATTAAGGCAGACATCAAGAAGTTCTTTGAAACTAATGAGAACAAAGATACAATGTAGCAGCATCTCCGGGTCCTGGCTAAAGCAGTGTTAAGAGGGAAATTTATAGCGCTAAAATGCCCACATCAAACAGGAAGATCTCAAGTTAACAACTTCAAATCACAACTAAAAAAACTAGAGAACCAAGAGCAAACAAACCCCAAAGCTAGCAGAAGACAAGAAATAACCAAGATCAGAGCTGAGCTGAAAGAGATAGAGACACACAGAAAGACCTTTAAAAAATCAACAAATTCAGGAGCTAGTTTTTTGAAAAAAATAAATAAAATAGATAGACTACGTGCTAGGCTAACAAAGAAGAAAAAAAGAGAATATTTAAATAAACACAATCAGAAATGATAAGGGGGATATTATCACTGACCACACAGAAATACAACCACCAGAGAATACTATAAACACCTCTATACACATAAACTAGAAAATCTAGAAGAAATAGGTAAATTCCTGGACACATACACCCTCCCAAGACTGAAAAAAGAAGAAACTGAATCTCTGAATAGACCAATAATGGGTTCTAAAATTAACTCCGTAATAAATAGTGCACGAACCAAAAAAAAAAAAAAGGCCAGGACCAGACAGATTCGCAGCTAAATTCTACTAGAGGTACAAGGAAGAGCTGGTACCATTTCTACTAAAACTATTTTAAAAAATGGAAAAGGACGGACTCCTCCCTAACTAATTCTATGAGGCCAGCATCATCCTGATACTGAAGTCTGGCAGAGATATGACAAAAAAAAAAAAAGGAAAAGGAAAAAAAAAAAAGAAAACTTCAGGCCAATATCCTTGATGAACAATAATGCAAAAATCCTCAACAAAACACTGGCAAAACAAATACAGCAGCACATCAAAAAACTTATCCACCAAATCAAGTGGACTTCGTTCCTGGGATATAAGGTTGGTTCAACATACACAAATCAATAAATGTGATTCATCACATAAACAGATCTAAAGACAAAAACCACATGATTATCTCAATAGATGCAGAAAAGGCCTTTGATAAAATTCAACATCCCCTCATGTTAAAAACTCTCAATAAACTAGGTATTAAAGGAACATATGGCAAAATAATGAGAGCTATATTTGACAGACCCATTGCCAAAATTATACTGAATGGACAGAAGCTGGAAGCATTCCCCTTGAAAACCAGCACAAGACAAGGATGCCCTCTCTCATCACTCCTATTCAACATAGTATTGGAAGTTCTGGCCAGGGCAATCAGGCAAGAAAGAAAGAAAGCGTATTCAAATAGGAATAGAGGAAGTTAAACTATCTTTGCTTGCACATTACATGATCCTATATCTAGAAAACCTTATCATCTCAGCCCAAAAACTTCTTGAACTGATAAGCAACTTCAGCAAAGTCTCAGGATACAAAATCAATGTGGAAAAATTGCTAGCATTCCTATACATATATAGGCAAGCTGAGAGCCAAATCATGAATGAACTCAACTTACAATTGCCACAAAAAGAATTTAAAAGATAATAGAAATACAGCTAACAAGGGAAGTGAAGGACTTCTTCAAGAATAACTAAAAACCAATACTCAAAGAAATCAGAAAGGATACAAACAAATGGAGAAACATTCCATTCTTCTGTATAAGAAGAATCAATATCATAAAAATTGTCATACTATCCAAAACAATTTATACATTCAATGCTATTACCATTAAACTATCATTGACATTCTTCACAGAATTAGAAAAAAATTATTTTAAAATTCATATGGAACCAAAAACGAACCTGAATAGCCAAGACAATCCTAAGCAGAAAGAACAAAGCTGGAGGCATCAAGCTACCTGACTTTGAACTATACTACAAGGCTACAGTAACCAAAATAGCATAGTACTGACACAAGAACAAACACATAGACCAATGGAACAGGATAGAAAACCTAGAAATAAGACTGTACATCTACAACCATTTGATCTTCAACAAACCTGACAAAAACAAGCAATGGGGAAAGGATTCCCTATTTAATAAATGGTTCTGGGAGAACTGGCTAGCCATACGCAGAAATTTGAAACTGGACTCCTGCCTTACACCATATATAAAAATCAACTCAAGATGGATTAAAGACTTAAATGTAAAACCAAAAACTATAAAAACTCCAGAAGAAAATCTAGGCAATACCATTCAGGACATAGGCACAGGCAAATATTTCATAATAAAGATGCCAAAAGCAATTGCAACAAAAGCAAAAATTGACAAATGAGATCTAATTAAACTAAAGAGCTTCTGCACAGAAAAAGAAACTATCAACAGAGTGAACAGAACACATACAGAATGGGGAATATTTTTGTAATCTAACCATGTGACAAATATCTAATATCCAGCATCTTTAAGGAACTTAAACAAATTTACAAGAAAAAAAATCCCATTAAAAAGTGGGCAAAGGACATGAACAGACATTTCTCATAAGAAGACATACACGTGGCTAACAAACAAAAGCTCAACATCACTGATCATTAGAGAAATACAGATCAAAATCACAATGAGATACCAGCTCATTGTGGCTATTAT
Source organism: Mandrillus leucophaeus (assembly GCF_000951045.1). Classification (NCBI taxonomy): domain Eukaryota; kingdom Metazoa; phylum Chordata; class Mammalia; order Primates; family Cercopithecidae; genus Mandrillus; species Mandrillus leucophaeus. The sequence goes on along the minus strand of NW_012101432.1, from coordinate 4,698,124 downwards.
TTAAAAGTCAAAAAACAACAGAAGAAACGCTTTTACACTATTGGTGGCAATATAAATTAGTTCAACCATTGTGGAAGAGAGTGTGACAATTCCTCAAAGACCTCAAAGATCTAGAGGCAGAAATACCATTTGACCCAGCAACCCCATTACTGGGTATATGCCCAAAGGAATATAAAGCATTCTATTATAAAGATACATGCAAGAATATGTTCATTGCAGTACTATTCACAATAGCAAAGGCATAAAATCAGCCTAAATACTGATTAATGATAGACTGAATGAAGAAAATGTGGTACGTATATACCATGGAATACTATGCAGCCATAAAATACATTAAGATTATGTGTTTTGCAGGGACATGGATGGAGCTGGAGGCCATTATCCTCAGCAAACTAATGCAGTAACAGAAAACCAAATACTGTATGTTCTCACTTACAAGTGGGAGCTGAAAGATGAGAATAGAAGGACACATGGTGGGTGGGGTCGACACACACTGAGGCTTGTTGGAGGGTGGCAGGGGGAGGAGGAGATCATCAGGAAGAATAGCTAATGGATGTTGGTCTTAATATCTAGGTGATGGGATGATCTGTGCAACAAGAGACCATGGCACACATTTACCAATGTAATAAACCTTCACATCCTTCACACATATCCCTGAAGTTAAAATAAAAGTTGGAAATCAAAAAGGAAAGAAAAAAGAAAGAAAGGAGAGGAGAGGAGAGGAAAGAAGGAAAGGAAAGGAAAGGAAAGGAAAGGAAAGGAAAGGAAAGGAAAGGAAAGGAAAGGAAAGGAAAGGAAAGGAAAGGAA
>NW_012101432.1:4691717-4697266 GCF_000951045.1 Mandrillus leucophaeus | reverse complement strand
GAAAGAAGGAAAGGAAAGGAAAGGAAAGGAAAGGAAAGGAAAGGAAAGGAAAGGAAAGGAAAGGAAAGGAAAGGAAAGGAAAGGAAAGGAAAGGAAGGGAAAGGAAAGGAAAGGAGAAAAGAAGAAAAAAGGAAGGAAGGAAGGAAGGAGAAGGAGGAGAAGAAGAAGAAGAAAGAAAAGAAAGAAGAAAGAAAGAAAGAAAGAAAAGAAAGAAAGAAAGAAAATAAATAAATAAATAAATAAATAAATAAATCAGATGAAGCCTAGGATACAGTTTCGTGATGCATGCCTAAATTTAATAGAGAGACATTATTGAATGTCCATGTGTGAGTGTGCAAATAAAGTATGCCATAACATTTCTAAATAAGCTATTTGTAAAAGTGTATTTTAACAATGATGTATCAAAATGACTAACTCACAAATAAGGAAAATGTATTGTGTGTGAAGAGGTTGTCAATGATCATTGAAATCTCTTCTATAGATAGTTTCAGAGGAAAGCAACAAAAATGATTAATGAGGGATAAAATTAATAATAACAATCTGACCTAAAATTTATAGATTATGAAAAGAAAACCCAGAAATGGGTTGGGTGAATGGGGTGGACTATCATATCACGGCAGAAGTCATTTTACACTGATGATTGGATGTTTAAATGTTTGAATGTATATATGTGTATTTTAAAAGAAAACCTAGTAGAATTAAAATTGATATTACAAATGATGACAAAATGATAAAATAGCAAAGTTTTTCTAATATAGAGGTTGTAGATTTGAGTAACCATCAAAGATCATGTGCTAGGTTACAAATTTGATATCTGCTAATTGTATCTGAACTGCTACTATTGAGCTGAGCTTCTTTTGCAGTCTTACTCATCTTCATGCAACCCGGTACATCAGGCACAAGCACTTGATCATTTTAATTTTACTCTTCTTTCACAACTTTTGTTGTAACTTATTTCATATTTAAGTGCCTAATTCCAATTGAGAGTATCCCATAACTGTGTATGGACTTTAAACTTATTTCGTCCGGTTTTCACTAACCTGAATTGGGTATACAGTTCACATAGTCTGTAACAGATAAAAATCAAATAATCTCTTTATGCATATATCTATTATATGCATCACTTAAATAACACTGGATTCATGGGTTTTCACAGAACTTTTAAGGCTCAAATTCTCCTGACTTGGCTAGGGGAAAAACAAGCTAAGCTGGCTTCTTGTCTTTTCAAACATTTTAAAAATGACTTTTACTTTCTGACAATATTAAGATACCACAAATTTCTTCTAACACAAAATACAGTCATCTCTCTAGAGCCTTGGTTCTTTTAATTAAAAAAAAAAAATAATAGCATTAAAAGTACAAAATGTGACACTAGATGTGCATGGTAGATTTTATATATGAGGCCAGTAGTGGGTGATATTGCTATGTAAACACATAAGTAACAGTGCCAGGAAGGATAAGACCCTAAAGGGTATAACTTCCCATTGGTGTTCCCAAGTTAATTCCAAATTTGTGTTATAATACACAATCTGTTCATTTATTGATTCTCAGTACAAATGCATCACTTATTGTCTGCTCTGAGAAAATGGGACTGGGTCCTCTAAATATTTTTCCTTTGCCATCTGGCATGATGCTAATATTGTTGGTAGATGGCACTGGAGAAACATTTTAGGAGCAAGGACTTTTCTTTCCTGGTTCTGGTGTACTTGCTCAGCCCAGCTTTTGCAGCCTGGGCAGCCTCTTCAGCATCTAATTATTGAAGCATACAGTGGTCAGAAATCAGTAGCTAGCCACTTCCCTTAGTGTCCTCCTTGGGTGGTTTTTAGTCATGTGCCTCCAGCAAGACACCATCCCTTGAACATCTTTCCCCAGCAACTTAAAAGGGCGGATTTCCAGCAAGTTCCACTGGTGTAGCACCACAGTTACCTCTCTACCATTCAGTGATCCATAACTATGCCTCTCCAACAATGTCTGAATCAGCCCTGAGTAGGGCAAGGAGACTGTGTGTGGGGAACTGTACATTGGGTGCTCTGTCATTGAGCTAGTGATTGTTCCTTAAGTCTGCTATTTTTTAATTCTTTAGAATCCTCCTTAAGTCTTATTAACTAATCTTGTTACTCTAATTCTGTGTGCTAATTAACAATTCTTTATATTAAACTTTGCTCAGTTTTCTGTGTGGTTTCTGTGCATTGATCAGATCCTGACTAATACAAAATATATTCTGTATATTCCCCATCTTTTCTGAACTGATAAGCAAACAGAGTTTCAGAAAAGTAAAGTGCCCAAGATTACATAGGTTAGAAAGTAGCAGAACAGGAATTCAAATGCAGCTAAGTCTATTCTAAATGCTGTGGTCCTTCAGATACGCTTTACTTGTTCTACCTCTTGCCTTGTGAACAGTAACTGAGGTAACCTGAGCAGTTAGATTACCTGTCACATAGTAGATGCACATTATGGGTGAATGTTTGAATTATCTCCCCCCTGCTCTTACATGTTGGGGAGATGAGAGCATTTTGCTTTCATTCTTGTCCGTATATAACCTTACATTAGGACAGCTTTGTGAAATAATCAGTCTGGATGAATTCCATGTTTAACTAAGAATATCATAGAATACAATTTTATCCTTGAAGAATCCCAGGCCTGGTAATTTTTCAACAGATTGAATGCATTAAGCTTTTGTATATACATAGACCCATTCTGGAAGATATACAAAGTTAATCGAAGAGTAACAATTCTTGTCCTTTAAGAATTTATAACCTAAAATATACCACAGAGATGTGAGCTCAAATACACAAATTCAAACAAACATCAACACATGAATAAAGAAGAACAGTACAACCTTTCAGTCTTGTGTTGAACAGAACTGCTTTTAACATACACACACAAATTAGAATAATATTTAAACACAAATCAGAACCTTCATGAGTGGGAAGGATGGAGAGTTTTTCTGAAGGAAGAAGGTACCCTCCCAATCAAGTTCACACACCAGGATTTCTCTAACACATATACAATGCCAAGAAAACAAGCTCTCAGATGCTGGAGTGCAAAGGTACTTTTGTTTAAACTACCTATTGAGCAAAATAGTCCTGTTAAAATGAAGTTATTTCTTTTAAGACTGGAAACAAAGAAAAAAATCTTTCCATTGATTTTTTTCATCAAAAACAGTGTAATATAGAAGCAACAAAGCAAGAAATTTCTTCCAGGTGTTGACATTTAGAAGCCCTCCACCCATTTGGTACCTACAGACTGGGAAATACATTTAGGAAAGAAAATCAGCAGTAAGGTTGACAGCACAGAAAAGCCAACTAGCTAAGATTTTAAATAACCTTCACCATGTAATAGTAATGATTCAGTTACAGTCTGCTTCTTCATGGTATTTTTCATTTTGAAAGAAATACTTTCTTGCCTCATTTCTAGAAGGTCCAAGCTATACTTCCCTTAAGCAGTGGACCACTGCACTGGTTAAATAAAACACCCTCCACCTCTCTCCCACTTCTCTATGGCTCAAATTCCCCTTTCCAAAGCCTGAATTTCATTTAGGAAAAACTTCTCACAATAAATTTCAGTCAGGTTAACTCTGCACCTCTTCAAAACTTAAAAGAAAGAAGAGTTTCAATTGCAGCCCCTGGCCAAATCTACCACCTGTGTATTGACAGACTTAAAAAATCAACATTAGAAATAAACAAAGCAAAACTCTACCTCTATTCCCACTTATGAACTGTGTCTGGCAGATTAACCTGAAAATTACAGTGGGGAAGAGTCTGCAGTGATTCTTACACTGAATATAAAGACAGCCCCAAGCTGAGGGTTTTCATCTTCACCTGATTTATTCCTTCCTTTCTTCCATCTATTTCATTCCCAAGGCAGTGACTCAATCTTTTTCCTGTGGAAGTCATTGAAAGAATGAAATCTATCTTATCCAAGCAAAACAATTTCATTCATCATATTATACTCACATCAATTAAGAGTTAATGAGTAAAATAAAACATCAAGAACCTCCCTTTTGACCCATATGATCTTTTCTGAATATTCCTGATACCCTGGGACAGTTCAGTTCACCCTCTTCCTTATTTATTTTATTTAATAAATATTTATTGAATGCCTGCCTACTTAGTGACCTGCATTGTAGTAGATATTTGTTGTTCAACACTTATTTGATATTCAGCTCTTGCAGACATACACTGATTGAGCCTTATTCATACCGTCTATCTTCTAACAAAAAATACAAGCTCTTTAATGGGAACAGGGGTCACGGGAGTGGGGGATCATACTTGCTCTTCTCTTCATTGCCTAGCAGATAGTTCAAACAGTATTTTCTCAATAAATACTTTGTATACCAAAGACCAGGTTTCAGCTACCTGTTATTTCTGTTTTGAAGCCTTAAAGGACTCAAACCATTGTGGCCCTTTCTCAATTAAAAATGTTGAAGTTTCTTTCTGGTCTACGGACTATAATGGGTACAGTTCACCACTCCACAGGTGAGAAGGAAATTGAATTTCAGTCTTTGGGGATTCACCTATGTTGCAGACACTGCCAGATGTGCTGGTTACACATGCTTGCTTTGTGAATACAGTGAGCCCAACTTACATTATTGACTGCATTGAAACAATGGCTAATTTTATTCCAGACTCTGCACAGTGCCACAAAACTGTAGCTACCATAACGATATTATAAGAACTTGAATACTTCAGTGCAAGACTTGCCAACTGGAAACACACCTTCGGTGATATGAATTGGCTTGAAACTATTGCTAGAAAGGTAAACATCTTTTCAACCCTTGAGTCTTTCATTTGATATAGGTATACATGATTTCTCAGAATGCCCCCAAAAATATGATCAAGGAATTTCTAACACTTAAATAAAATGCATATATTACAGGATGTAAAAATGGGACATTGCTATTACAGTTCCTGTTGAGTGCCACACACTGAGAACACAAGTGTTAAGTTGCTAAATGACCATATCTTCTATGTGGTGCCAGAATATCTATGCAGGACTTATTCGTATGGTAGACAAGAATTAGTTCTGTCAGTCTTAGCCTATCACTACCTCTAGACCATATAAAAGAAAGAGATGGGATAGATTAAGATGGTTCGATATAAGAGAAAGAATCTCTAAGGATCAAGTTGTTGGAAATATTTTGTGTTTCCTCTCTTCTCCCAAGAGGAGAAAAACTGCCCTCCAGCAATTTGAGACCCATCTTGGGGCAGAGGGATTTTTTAAACTTCCTGGAAAGTTTGAAATGTGTCTTACATGATTTGGACACTGTTTATTGATTCCTACTTAGAAAAGTTTAAAAGACCTGAAGCTGCTCCTAGTGGCATAATAATAAGAAAAGCAACTATAGTGTGAGAAAATTTCACCTCTGTCAGTGACGGACAAAAATAAACGCTTTTAAAGGAGTTGGGCTTGAGTCAGATTGAGTCTTTAATTCTGAACGCCAGAGCTAGGTCACTCCAGAAAAGAGTCTCTGTGGGTTGTACCAGCCGAAATTGAGCTAAAGGAAGGACTCCTAGAGGACCAGTTGCAGAACTATCTTTTGCTTCAGG
>NW_012101432.1:4685060-4690227 GCF_000951045.1 Mandrillus leucophaeus | reverse complement strand
ATAAGGTTGTAGGGTGACAAGGGGATGCATAAGAGGGGCACTCATATTGGTCTTTATGTTATGGGAAGACCTCCCCATGGAGGTAATACTATGGAAAAGTGATAATTAGCTGCCTAAAATAAAAGAGGGTGTTTTAGGCAGAAAAAAACAACACATTTACAGTTTAAAGGGCTGGAAATGAGAAATAATGCACCTCATTTGAGAACTGTAGTCGTACTGTCCAATACAGTAGCCTCTAGCCATGTGTGGCTAAGTTTAAATGTAAACGAATTGTAATTAAACAAGCCTAAAAATTCAATTACTCAGTCATGCCAGGTGCATTTCAAGTCCTCAATAGTAACATGTAGCTAGTAGTTACCAGGTTGGAGAGCATAGACACAGAACATTTCTGTCACTGCAGTAGGTTCCACTGAACAGCACTGAACTAAAATTTAGAATGGCTTGAATTTAGAAAACCGAGGAAACAATGATGGCTTATGAGGGTGGAGAAGCAGGTGGGGTCAGAGATTACAGTGGACCTTTTGACTCACGTAAATAATTTGGGACTTAATTTTAGAGGCAATAGAAATTTTTCCTCAAGAAATCATCTATTTTTATAAAGTAAATTAAAATTAATATATTTTTATCCTAAACACCTTACATAGATTGTTTCATTGCTGTTGTCACAGTATATTTTCTCCATATAAGTTTTCATCGTGGAGGATTTGAAGCAGTGAGGATTACATTCACATTTTATGTATCACAATTCTGTGATGTGCCCCAAACCCAAGAGCAGCTAGTCAAAATTAAAACTAGAATCTAAGTCTCCTATCTTTTGCCCAAAGGGGTCTGTGACTAAATATAACCACATTATATATTTTTGCTTCCTTGCAGAGAAATGTTTATAAAAGATGTTGATATTCCTGTGTATAGATTTCATTTGAAAAATAAATACTGATGTCATAAAAATATTGAAAACACACTTTTAGAAGGAAATACTTATCCCAAGTTTACTTTCTACAAATAGCCTATAATTTTGCCTCTGTATTTTCCTTTCCAAGGAAAGTTAGAGACACTTCTACACAGAAAATCAAGTAACCTTGAGAAGGGTAAATTGTTGGCACAGCTGTTAACAGTGGCATTGTGAACTGTGTGGAAGACATGTACAAAATCCAACTAATGCTCACATTGTCCTTGTATGATGGGCACCGCCACAGCTTTTAAAATTATGATGTAGTCTTTTATTAATGAACTTTGCAATATTAAAAAATTGCCGCTATTCTGTTAGTAGCATGCATTCCTTGCATTATTAATCTCTCTAACACCTTCATGTCCTTACTATCTAACTATAAAAACACTTGAACAAATAATAGAGCCCAATAAAATCCTTCATTGCAGAATCTAAGAGGAATGCTACGTGAGGTCCAAGACAAGAATAAATACATTTCTTACATTCTGAGGAAAACAGCATTCAGATTAAAGCCAATTTATAGTGGGGTGGTTTTTATAAGGTTTTGTTTTTTACTTCAACTTCGCCTTCTCAAGAGCTTGTGAAGGTTACAATGCTTATTCACAAGAGACTCTTCATTATAAATGGAGAGATATGTCAGGACCAACAAAGCAATTTGCAAATTATTAGGCATTATATTCAGCCACATAGTTATAATCTACAGCCCTCAGAAATGTTGAGGATGGATGGTGTATTCAAATGAATTGATTAAATAAATCATTTACCAGCTGAACTCTGGTTTCACAGTATATTTCTTCAACTAAAAGTTTCTTAACTCTATGAAAGCCTCTAAAGTGTAGGAGCTGGCCTTAAATAATCACCAAATTCACTCAATTAAAATAAAATATATTTAAATTTATTTGTTACATTTTTACCAGATAAATCATTTCTCAATCTGGCATATTTATTTTTCTATAACTTTGGTTACAGGTATCTATTCCAACTTTCTAAATAAGGCTGCTTATTTTTTTAAAAAAGAGGCCAAGAACAGACTGAGTCAAAACCCTCGCTTTGCACTATTCAGCAGACAAATGCCACATCATAATCAATTCTCCACAAAATGAGACCTTCTTATAATTATGCATCCATGGAAATAGATTAAAACATTGGCAACCAGAAAGGAATTTCCAGAAGCTGTCAATGGGTGAACCCAGAATTCACCAATAAAGATGAGCAATTCTACTCTCCACAAACTTGAATATTTGTACTTAAAATTTGTTTGCCTGAAGCTTTCATTTAAAAGAAGGAAAAGTTTTTAAAACTTACATTAAAAAATTCTATCTATGCTAATTATATAATCTGATTTATAAAGTAAAATCAGAGAATTCTGATTTTACAAACTAATGTATTGCAAAGCAAGTAGATCGTTGTTATCAAGAGTATTGAGGGTTAAGTAGGAATCATCTGTCCATGAGCATCATAACACAAATCTCATCTCCATACATATTCAAGTCAACTTATCATAGATGTGCAAATTCAGGGTTGTTTCTGAAAGTCACGAAATATTCAGCGGAGTTAGGTCCAGGAAAACGATTTTAATTCATTCATTTAAAAATGTTACTCATTAGGTGTCTACCATGTCAAGAATTGTCTAGGCTTCAGGGATGCTGAGAGAACCAGAAAGACAAGGTTTCTGCTTTCATGAACGTAGAGTTAGTAGGGAAATTAAGTGTGGCTTAAAATAACTTTGTATTGGATCTTCCACCCCATGTAGTAGGCAGAGTTGTTGTCTCTAATCCTGGCTACTGATTAGGAAACCCAAGCCCTGGGAAGAACCACTTTTCCTCCAACTCCATTATCATGTAAAACAACATTTACATGAGCAAAATTCATCCATCTCTGAGTTTAAAGCTACTATATATGTCTTTGTAGTTTATCAGTATTAAAACTAGATGATTTATAAATGTGCTTACTGATCAAAAAAACCCATAGAGTTTTTTATTGTATATATGTATGGGGTTCATTGTCATATTTTGATATATATATACACAAACATTGTGGAATGATTAAATTGAGCTAATTAACATATCAATCACCTTACATGCTTGTCATTTTTTGTTTGTTTGTGGTGAGAACACTTGAATGCAAGTAACACTGAGTTCACTCTTTAGGCTAAACTTTTAGAGTAAAATCTACTCTTTTTGCAATTAGAAATATACATTATTATTAACTATAGTTACCATACCATGCAATAGTTCAATGAAACTTTTTTCTCCTGTCTAAATAAGATTTTGTGCCCTTTATCAAACATCTCCCCTTTTCCCATACCCGCCTCTCTCACATGAGTGGGGAGCAGTTACCTGAGATGGAGTGTTGAGATAGGGCCTTAGGAGTAGTATTAAAAGTGGGCTAACAATACCAGAGGCTCCAATATTGTTTCTTTCATTGCGTTTTGATAACATAATCTCAAAAAGAACTAGAATTTAAGAGCTATGTAGAAATTTACTTACAGAACATTCCTGTTAGTTTACACAGAAGGAAACTGAAGAAAACCAATCTGATCGAATCATACAAGTATTTGGACATAAATTAGGATGAGAAGCAGGACACATTAGTGATCTTTCCAGAATACTACATTGTACCCCATGATGTACAAAGTTTCATGCTTCCATAGCAACTGGGAGTTATCTAAGACCAAAAGATATCATCAGTTCCCTCTCTGGAGAAGAATATTGCTTTTCATTAAATAGCCTAGAATCTCCTTTGGAAAGCAGGTAAACATAAAATTAACCTGCATTAATTGGAGGTAATATGTTTCCTTCATTAAAAAAATACCAATGGCAAAATCATTTCACATGCTTTGAGAGGAATAAAATATCATTCAGGTTGCAATTATCTGTGAAGTACAGTCATTTCCTAGCCAGGTCTTTGGGGAAATTGATTGTTTCTTTATGCCCTTTGTTTATACATATTTCTTAGACTTAATGGCTGACAAGTGACCATTTCATTACCATAAGATGCCTCTCTCTTTTCCAGAGCCGATTCTTCCTTTACTTGTGCTTAACAGTAGCAATAGTGTTCATAATTAGATGCACCTTGGTGTTCAATCCCAAAGTGACTTTGTAGATTGCTTCATGACAGCATCCCAGTTTCTCATTTTACTGTTAGTAAGAGACCATGCACCTTTGCTGAAGTGCACATCACAAATGTTTGTCCTGTTTTCACCCAGAGATAAATGAAAAATGTGTCTGTTTTCCCAAGCCAAGAAGTGGGGAGAATCATGGCTATTCACACTTCAGATTTATGGTCCAAGGAACTCTTACCTACATAGTAGTTATTTTAGTCTAGGGAAGGACCCTGTTCATATCTCCTTCTTCCTGGACCTATGCCAATTTGTGCAGCTATCGATCCACAGAATAGAAGGTACTCAGGAATTTTTTTATATGTCACAAAAATCGAGATATTAATTGTTCCTGCCTCATCAACTTCTTGTGATAATTAAATGAATTAAAATTTAATTACAAGTAAGTTAATAAATACTAACTTACATTTAGTTTTTTGCTTAGGACCGTGTATATCACACAGTAAAAACACAAAGCAAGTTAGCTATTAATATTGGTTGTTGTCATTCATAGGCTTTCTTTCACTGCTCTAGATATCCATGGTTACATGCCTTGTATTCAATGTGGCTTCATGGTTTTACAACCTCCAGGACCATGTACCACCTCTAAGCTGTAAATACAGGGAATAACATCCTGGAAAGAAAAAGAGCTGTCTGTTATTAGTTAGTGAAGAACAGGATATATCTCTGCTGTTCCCTCCCAGAAATTAGAAAAAAAAGCATGGCATTCTTCGTTATCCAAAAAGCATGGTGAAACACAAGCAGGAGAACTTAATAGCAACAGTAAACATATACCTAGTTGACAGGTGCTTGTCTAAGCATTTGCTCACTATTACGCTATTAGGCTGGTAGTAGTAACATCTGCATTTTACAGAGAGAAAGGGGCAAAGCATCTTACCAAGGGTCACGAAGCTGAAAATTGAGAGAGCCACCATTACTTATTTTTATTTTTATTTTTTGAGATAGGTTCTTGCTCTGTTATCCAGGCTGGAGTGCAGTGGTGTGATCATAGCTTACTGAAGCTTCCAACTCCTGGGCCCAAGTGATCCTCACACCTCAGCCTACCCAGTAGCTAGGAATTTAGGCACACACCATCATGCCTGGCTAATATTTTATTT
>NW_012101432.1:4661887-4685010 GCF_000951045.1 Mandrillus leucophaeus | reverse complement strand
TTTGTAGATTGCTTCATGACAGCATCCCAGTTTCTCATTTTACTGTTAGTAAGAGACCATGCACCTTTGCTGAAGTGCACATCACAAATGTTTGTCCTGTTTTCACCCAGAGATAAATGAAAAATGTGTCTGTTTTCCCAAGCCAAGAAGAGGGGAGAATCATGGCTATTCACACTTCAGATTTGTGGTCCAAGGAACTCTTACCTACATAGTAGTTATTTTAGTCTAGGGAAGGACCCTGTTCATATCTCCTTCTTCCTGGACCTATGCCAATTTGTGCAGCTATCGATCCACAGAATAGAAGGTACTCAGGAATTTTTTTATATGTCACAAAAATCGAGATATTAATTGTTCCTGCCTCATCAACTTCTTGTGATAATTAAATGAATTAAAATTTAATTACAAGTAAGTTAATAAATATTAACTTACATTTAGTTTTTTGCTTAGGACCGTGTATATCACACAGTAAAAACACAAAGCAAGTTAGCTATTAATATTGGTTGTTGTCATTCATAGGCTTTCTTTCACTGCTCTAGATATCCATGGTTACATGCCTTGTATTCAATGTGGCTTCATGGTTTTACAACCTCCAGGACCATGTACCACCTCTAAGCTGTAAATACAGGGAATAACATCCTGGAAAGAAAAAGAGCTGTCTGTTATTAGTTAGTGAAGAACAGGATATATCTCTGCTGTTCCCTCCCAGAAATTAGAAAAAAAAGCATGGCATTCTTCGTTATCCAAAAAGCATGGTGAAACACAAGCAGGAGAACTTAATAGCAACAGTAAACATATACCTAGTTGACAGGTGCTTGTCTAAGCATTTGCTCACTATTACGCTATTAGGCTGGTAGTAGTAACATCTGCATTTTACAGAGAGAAAGGGGCAAAGCATCTTACCAAGGGTCACGAAGCTGAAAATTGAGAGAGCCACAATTACTTATTTTTATTTTTATTTTTTGAGATAGGTTCTTGCTCTGTTATCCAGGCTGGAGTGCAGTGGTGTGATCATAGCTTACTGAAGCTTCCAACTCCTGGGCCCAAGTGATCCTCACACCTCAGCCTACCCAGTAGCTAGGAATTTAGGCACACACCATCATGCCTGGCTAATATTTTATTTTTTGTAGGGATGGGGCCTCACTATGTTGCCCAGGCTGTTCTTGAATTCCTGGCCTCAAGCAATCCTCACACATTGGCCTCCCAAAATGCTAGGATTACAGATGTGAGCCACCATGCCTGGCCCTGAGAGCCAGGATTTGAACCTGGGTATCTCGGGTTCATAGTCTGGTTCTTTGTCACTCTATTATATAGTCTTTCATTGTAAACATTCTCCAAGTAAGCCTGAGATAATCTGCTACAAAAGAATAGTCATGAATATAAGAAGCATGTAAATTTTTATGTACCATATAGGAGGTTTTCACAAGGAGGTCTAATCTTCTCAGTGGAGGGAGTTATTCATAGAATATTTATTGAACCCCTACTATGTACCAGGAACTATCTTAAAAACTGGGAATAAAATAATTAAGGAAATAGCCTATTGCCTCCTAGAGCTGACATGTTCCTGGGAAGAGAAACACTAATCAAGTAAGCAAAGTAATTTCAAAAATATAATAAAAACATGTAAGAGGTTGTAAAGTGAATAGAAATTGTAATTGTATGCTAGAATGGTAAAAGAGATATGTTTGATTATAATTACTCGAGAGGAAAAGTAGGTACAAACAACAATGAAAGACCCCCACCATTTCTGCCTTGTCCCTCCCTTTTCAGGGGACCAGAGTTTAAGCCTCTCCCCAATGAGCCATTGATACCTGAGTCACCTAGACCCAGCCCACTAAACCTTTCTGTGAGTGCACCAGTAACTGTAGGTAGAAAATGCAGCTGACACTCACAGCCTGAAGTGATGACATTTATAAGACCCTAGTCAGCAATGATGGGGTTACAGACTTAATAAATTCAACAGGGAAATGACAGTAGGTGAGGGGAGGAAGGGAGGGATAATAGATGAATTGATGTCAAAGAGAAAAGGCTTCAAAAAGAGAATCATAAAAAGAGAGAGGAAATGAGAGGCCAATATGAGGCAATTGTCAAAAGCCTGGGGAGAATTGTTGACAAAACATAGCCTGTGTTTCTTCAAGTGTGATTCAGCCTCCTTGGGGGTTCCCACGACACTTTCAGGAAGTCTGTAAGGTCAAAGTTATTTTTATAGTAACATTAAGATTTTGTGGTTTTTTTTCGCTCTTATTCTCTCTCAGGTATGTAGACTCATTGGTAAGGTTTCAGATTCTACATTGCAACTAAGCTTTAGGAAACTTGTTGAGTTTTGGTGTAGTATAAAGGCAGTATATTCGGTTATCTGAGTGGTCTAAGTTATTGTTAATCCATTCAGGACGCTATAATAGAATACCATGACTGGGTAGCTTATAAACAGTAGAATTTATTTGTCACAGTTCTGGAGGCTGGGGAGTACAAGATCAAGGTGCCAGCAGACTTGGTGTCTAGTGAAAGCCCTCTTCTGGAAGCTGTGTTCTCACATGATGGAAAGGGGTGAAGGAGGCTTCTGGGGTCTCTTTTATAGGAGAACTAATACCACATAGAGGAACTAATTATCTACCAAAAGACTTACCTCCTAATACTATCATACTGGGGGTAAGGCTTTCAACATACCCTTGTACATCTCAAATATGAGGATCTGAAATTCAAAATGCTCCAAAATCTGAGATTTTTGAGTGTTGACATAATGCTCAAAGGAAATGCTCATTGGAGCATTTACAGATCTCATATTTTCAGATTTGGGATGCTCAACCAGTAAGTATAGTACAAATATTCCAAAATTTTAAAAAAATCTGAAATCTGAAACAATTCTGGGTCCAAGTGTTTAGGATAAGGGATGTTCAACCTGTATGAATTCTGGGGAGACACACTCAATCTGCTGAACTTACTAAAACACACCTCCCTATTCTAACTACATACCTGTGTGAGTCTAGATTTTCTCTCTTTAACAACCAAAATAACATTCTGACAAATTGAATATAGCAGCAGACATGAGGTTCTAGTTGTCTCCTCTTAAGTCAAACATTAAAGAGATTTACAAAAATGTAAAATAATGACTTTCTAATTAGTAAATTTTTGTTTGGAATACAGTTGTTTTTCATTAAAAATGTTATCTATGTTAATATATAATAGAATTATTATTATTTTAAAACCAATACATATTTTAAATATTTCTCAGTTTTAATCTACTCTAATAAATATTGACAGGTATGAGTCACATAAACAAAATCTCTTAAGGGTCCTCAATAATTTCTTAAGAGTTTTAAGGGACCCTAAGACATAAAAGTTTGAGAACTGCTTATCTAGACAGTTTGCTTCCAACTTTGTTCAATATGAGAAAGTTAGGAAGCTAGAAAGTATAGAATCTTTGGAGCAATTACTCAGTCTCTTTCATTAAAAGTCTGCTTAAACCATGTAACAGATTGCATTATCCCAAAATGGCCACATCAATAATTTTGGTCCCACAAAATTCTCACAGAGTTTTGATATTCCTCCAATTAAGAGGTACTTTCTAGTTCCCTTACCTAATTTGGGCCAGGCTTAGTGGCTCATTTGCAATTTGTGGACTATGGCAGAGGCAGTGCTGTATGCCTTCCAAGGGTGAGTCTAAAAATAATACAATAATACATTTCCAGCTCTCTATCAGGACATGTGTTTTGAGAGGTTAGAGTCCACAGATAAGAAGCCTAGGTACTCCAAAGATGCCATCCTGGAGAGATTATTTTGAGGTGATCACAGAAAGGTAGACAGAGTTGCCTGCAGCTCCCTACCTATTCTATATTCCAACTGCTGCAGTCCTCTCAGCATCAACCTCCAGACACAAGAGTAACTAAACTTCAGATGATCCAAACCATCATCCTTTAAGCTACCTCAACTGACCCAAGATTAAGCAGAGAGGAGCTATCCCTAACAAGTCTTACCCAAATTCCAGATTGATGAGTAGAATAAATGTTGCCATTGTTTTAAAACACTAATATTTGGAGTTATTTGTTACACAGTAATAGTAACTGGAGCAAATACTCTTTTGGGGGCAGTAGGATTTGTCTCAGGAAAAGGTGGAATATGTATAATACCCACAACAGATAGCGAACGGGTATTCAATTATCCTGTGATCATCCTCATTAAAGACCATGGACAGATAATAACTTCATCCCAGAGACAACTACACAGAGGAAGAAACAATGAAGTCTAGTCCTCACCTTCCCCATCTCATGAAGATCACTAGCAGTGTACCATACAAAACAAAATAAGGAACACATCAAATTCAGTTATAGAACCAATGAAGATTCTCTGATGGAAGAAAAGGAGAAAAGAGAAAGGTAACTATTACAAAGATTAATTATTTTAATAAACAGTATACAAATTATACATATATCACTTTATATATCATATTAATTATATTACATTAATAGCCAACTATACTGGGAAGATGTTATTCCTCTTTTACAGGTAAGATAACATGTGATGCTCAGGGCTGTTAGGCAGTTTGCTTGAAGTTGCACAGATACAGATCAAACTCAGGTCTGTCAGATTCCAAGCCTTACAGGAAGCTGTTTTCTTCCATTTGGAACTCTGGATTTTTCTGCTACATTAAAATAAATGCATGTCTCTCTTTCAAACATAATAATGATTCTGCAAGGGTTCATGCTCTAAGCTAAGATATGGGAATAGAAAATACGACAAACTTTAAAGGTAACATTTCTGCTTCTCTCTCGGGAGAAAATTGTCTGTGTGGTACCATATGAAGCCCTGGCTAACGGCAGGTGTCATTAGGGACAGGATGGAATGAGGAGGACGTTAACAATTTACTATAAATGATTTTTCAATTGAAGAAAAACAGGAAATATGCCAGAAGGCTGTGGATCAGAGGTCAACACCTGCTCCTCCCTGTGCGTGTCCACAGACTCTGACATCTCATCTGCTGGGAAATCAGACGCACGTTGCTGCCAGCCAAGCCAGGGAGCACTAGGGCCTTTCTGCCAGTGTCTGCCAGGTCTTAGCCTCCCAAATGCCACTCAGTGGCATCATGCTCCTTGAAACGACTCACACACCTCTTTACTTTGTGGCAAAATGAAGGCCAAGTGCAACTTTATTTGGGAAGCAGATGCCTTGAGGTTTCTGGTACTTGTCATAAGTGACATACGTATTGCTTCATTGCAAATGTGCACTCATAGGAGTCTTTGGGAATGGAGGAGAAGAGTGTCCCTTTGTAAAATGCTTCAATATTCAGCAAATTTTGAGTACTTACTGTGTCTAGGAGCTGTTATTTATTGATGAAAATTGGCTTAGTATTCTACCTTCTAGTGGATGATTTTTTTAATCCAAAGTTCTAGATGAACGACAAGCATTCTAATTGTCTTCAAAAGCCTGCAGTACAGAATTCTCTAGTCCTACATTCATTATTAAGAAATCCTTCCTACTTCCATAAACTCAAGGACTTATGTCCTGTACCACTCTTCCTAAATAGAAATTAAAACCTAAGGCCACGAACTTGAAGGCATATATCTGGTTTCTATACTGCTATGAATTTTTTGAGCCCCAATCCCTCTCTCACTTTGAGGAAGCTCTATTTCTCATTACAATGGATTTCTCCATCTTGATTTTGAGCTTAATTTATTTTTATTTTTTAATCATGTAATATTTAATTATTATTTAAATCATTTTATTAATCATTTTTAAAGGGACTTTCTACATTAGCTCAGGCTGCTCCAAGGAGGAGGGTATATGAAAACACTCTATACTTTTCATTATTTTATAACTTCACGGTAAATCTAAAATTATTTCAAAATTAAAAGTTAAAAACACTCACATTGCCATTCTTCTGCATTTTAGAGTCTGTAAGAAAAGATCATAAGGTTTGGGATCAAGCACTCTCAAACCTGATCCCATCTCTTATTAGTTATGTGACTTAAGGCAAGTCACTTAACTTTGCCGAGCCCCATTTTTTTGTTGAACAGACAACCTAGCACATGGGTCTATCACGAGTTAAAAGTAGGCCAGATGTAATAAAAAAGAGTTCGTTTATCATTTCCTCCATCTCTGCACTTTATTCAAAAAAGTTAATAAATTAAAAATTACTGCTAAACTTGCATATTCTCTTATGATCAATGGTTGTTTATTGAGCTTAGAAATATGCATTATCTGACTGTGTAGTCTAAAGCAATCAAGCACGATTAAAGAAAGTGTTGTTCAGCTGGTTATCAGACAATTCTGAAACCAGGTGTTGCACATGATCCTTACTTGGAGTCATCTGATCCATTGCCACATAGTTCATTGTCAAGCCAATTCCACCAGCTTGACATATATATGCTGTTAATCATAAAGAAGATCAAGTGAAAGAAAGTAGTGATTGCCATCATTAATGGAGTAAAATCAGCACTAAATTCAGGGCACAGAGTAAGTTTGTAATAATCTTGTTTGAGATTTCAACTGTTGGATGATCAGATCTTGAGACTGTTTAACACTTGGCATATCTGTAAGTGTATTGTTCATTTGCTCAGTGGTTTCCAGGGTGGTATGGAGCTAGATAGGCTTGAAACTGAGGATAAAAAGAATTAGTTCAGGAAATAAAGTGAATGGCTCAAATTTCGCTTTATGATCTAAGACTGGTTCTTCAACTACAACATGCATCAGAATTCATTAGAGAGCTTGTTAAAACATGTTGCTGGGGCCTATCCCCAGAGCTTTCAATTCACTAGGTAGAGTAAGGCTTAAATATGCAGTTCCAACAAGTTCCCAGGTGATGCTGATGTTGCTGGTCTGAAGATCACACTTTGAGAAGCACTAATCTAAGAGACTAGGTCATGGGAACAAAAGCATTACAGGAAATCATAAGTTAATGTCAAATACTGACCCAGTGCTCAAATAAGGATGCAAGAAGTCAGGACAACCAATGCGAGGCTGGACAGGAGGGACTGTTACCAGGGCTATCACACAACTCTGAGCATGCTGATTCCTCTTAGGGAACTTCTCAGAGGGGCTATAGAGGATTGGGTTCTGATTACACAGCAGTCACTCTACCAGGCTATTTAAATGCATAGGCCAGCACATTTCATTTCACTTACTGTTTGTGAAAGCAGCACACAATTCCTTTTGTACTTGTTAAGGCATTACAGAAAAAAATATTTTGAAATATATTCATTTCTGTTGCTGCTATAACAAATTATTGTAAGAATGACTTAATACAAATGTATTATAGTTCCATAGGTCAAATATCTGATACAGGTCTCACTGGGCTAAATAAAATCAAGGTGTTGGCAGGGCTGCCTACTGATCTTGAGGCTTTCAGAAAGAATCTGTTTCCTTGCCTTTTCCAGCTCCACCCACAATATTTTGCTCCTGGAACCCTTTCTCCATTTTGAAAGCTGTCAGTGTCACATCTCTCTGACTCTTATTTTGTCATCACATATCTTTCTAACTGGAATAGGAAGTCCTCTACTTTTCTGGTGTAGTGTGATTAGATTGGGCCCACCTACCTATTCCAGGATAATCTCTCAATCTCAAAATCCATACCCATATTTACATCTACAAAGTCCCTTTTGCCATGTCAGGTGACATATTCACAGGTTCTGGGGAATGGAACATGGGTATCTTAGAGGGTCATTATTCTGTCCACCACACGTAATAACCAAAATCATTTGTTTTTACTATGGAAAAGCCTAAATTTTTGGTACTACTACAAAACACTCTATTTAAAAAAACAAAACAAAACATCAATGACAACAAAAACAACCCAATGGTGCAGAGTTCTGCTTCTGGCATGATGGCATGAGGAATTCCATGGAGCCATTCCCATGTAAAACTGGTGAAAATTATAAAAGGACAACAACTTAAAGTCTCTGGAAACGGTCCTGGGTCATGTAGGAAGTGAAAAAATATTTACTTAAGAAAATCTATTATAGCTTTTAAAGGTAAAAGTATGCGGTCTTTGAACAAGGATCCACTCCATCCTTCCTATCTTTTATCTCAACCAGATAGAAAATCCACTCCAGACAGGTGCGGCCAAAAGCACAGTCTCTCTCTCCCTACATCTCCTAGACAGAGGACTATTTTCCTAAGCAAGAAAGGCCATTGTCATTGTTCTGGCATATAGGATGGTGTATCTATACTGAGAGAGGATACTTAAAAAGATTTCAGTCTATTGCCCCACCCTCCACTGAGTATGCCGTGCCTATCACTTGGAAAGAAGGTGTCCTTGTTTCTACTTCTACCTCCAGAGGTCTGGCTGGGAGATTTGGAGTGGGGATAGAAACAGGCCTTAGGGTGGACGCTCCTAATCTCTTGCCAGAGAAACTGACTTCATTTGAAATGGAATATGTAGATGTTTAAGCCTTAGTGTGCTCTCAAAAACTGTGGACATTCTCAACTCAATGAAATGGAAACTTCACTCCAGATTGATACAGCCAAGAATATGGCTTTCTTTCACCTCAGGTACCAGCCAGAGGTCTATCTTCCTTACATGATTTCAGCACTTCTCATCCTGCCCTCAGCTACCTGTTGCTGAGGCTAAGTTCCAGGCAAGCATGACTGAGAAGTAGGGGTCCCCTCTTTCTACCCAGCCCCCACTGATGGGATCAAGGCTTTATCTTAGACACAGTGCCACTGAGAATACCAGGGACCTGGCCCATAACAGTGATTTCACACCAGAAGGGGCAGGCCAAGAAGACTTGAGGCTACTGACTACTCTTGTCACTGAACCTCAGTTCCTACAGTGGGGATGCCACTCAAAGAGAATTATACCCTATCTCCAACTCCAACTCCAAATCCACGGCTCAGAAATTTTGCTGGGGAATAGGAGAGGGAGTTGATAACCTGAGAAAAAGAAAGCTGGGAGGAGCCTGCCAGGGTAAGACATAAACAAATATGAAACACTGACCTGTGCAACTACTCCTTCTAGGCAGCCCAAATTGATTAGATTAGTATGTAGACAAATTTAGGACCCAGGCTACTGTTGGAAAAAAATACATCAACCATCTGGCAATTGAATAGAGGTTAACAGCTGTATGTAGTTAAAGAATCAATCAAAGAGAGACCTGGCAAAACCACCATCATCCTAGAGTGTGATGGTCACACCTTGGCTGCACCCTGCTGAGGAGCAACACCAGAGGCTTAACATTGCTAGGAAAATAAATTTTACTAAAATAACCCAGCTAATTACTAAATAATAAAACAAGCAAATGACAACAAGTCTCAGATGAGAAAGAGGATCAATACTCAGTGTTGCTGCAAAATTTTATCTAAAATATACAATTTTAAACAAAAAATTATGAGATATGCAAAGATATATACATGATCCATATACTGGAAACGTATCAGGCAAAAGAAATTGCCTGTGAGAGCAACCAAATGGCAGACTTAACAAAGACTTCAAAATACCCATTATAAATATGTTCAAAAAACTAAAGGAAGCATAATTAAAGAAGCAAAAGAAATATATAATAAAAATAACCCATTGAATAAATAATGTCAATAAAGAAATATAAATTATGAAGAAATAATAGAAAGTCTGGACTTTAAAAGTACAGGACCTACAATGAAAAATTCACTAGAGGGTCCCAATGGAAAATTTGAATTGGCAGAAGAAATAATAAGCTTGAAAATAGATCAATAGAGAGTATGCAAGCTGAAGAACAGAGAGAAAAAATAATAAAGAAAATTAAACAGAGTCTCAGAGAAACAAGGAACACCAATAAGTACACCAACATACACACAATGGGAATACCAGAAGGAGAGGAGAAAGTAAAAGGAGCAAAAATAAAGACTGAAAACTTCCCAAATTTATTGAAAAACAACAATCTATACTTCCAGGAAGCTCAATGAACTTTGGGCGGGATAAATGCAAACAGATTCATAAGTAGATTATAGTAAAAATGCTGAAAGCCAAAGACAAGAAGAAAATCTTGAAAGCAGTAAGAAAAAAATGACTTGTCAATTACAAGGGAACCCAGTAAAGTTAACAGCTGACTTCTCAGCTGAAACAATAGAGGCAAGAACACAGTGAGATAACATTGAAAATGCTCAGAGGAAAAAAAAAAAATCTGTCAAATAGACTCCTATATTCAGCAAAGCTATGTTTCAAAAATGAAGGTAAAATACATTCCTAGATAAACAAAAATGAAGAAAATTTGTTGTTAGATGACCTGTCTTACAAGAAATACTAAAGAGAGTTCTTCAGGGTGAAAACTGCAGACAATAATTTAGATACACACACACAAACACACAGCACTAGTGAAGATAATTATGTAATTACAGAAAATAATATACCAGTATAATTTTCTCCTTTCTACTCTTAACTGTTTTTAAAACAATTTTATAATACTTAATGTTTTGTGGGGTATATAATATATAGAAATGTAGTATATTTGCTAATAAAAGCACAAAGAAAGTGAGTAGAGGCAAAGCTTTATTTAGTGAAAGAAATGACTCTAGATGGTAATTTAAATCTACAGGAATAGATGAACAAAGAGAACCACAAATGTTAAGTAAAGAGGTTAATATGATAAAAGCTAATAAGGATATAATGGCTTTTCTATCTTCTCTCAGCTTCCTTAACAGACAAAAACATAACAAGTAATAATTATAATAATGTATCATTGGAGTTATAACGTTAATAGATATAATATGTATAATAATAATAATACTAATACCAAAAAAGTTGGGGGGAAGAATACTGCTAAATAGTGGTCATGATTCTATATCTCACTGGAATGAAGATAGTATAAATATAAAACTAATTTTCATAATTTAAGATGCATAGGGTGTTAACTGAAGAATCACAAGTTCCATAGATTTGGAGAGAAGAGCTTTATTTCTCATAAAGAGTTGTAGTATGCAAGCTGGCCATCTGCAAGACGGAAAGTGCAGCCTCTAGCAGAAATCAAAAGCAGGCACTCTGAGGGAGAAAAGAGTGAGAAGGTAATTTCTGCTGAATGAGTTAGCTAAATATATATACACAGTCAATAGGTTATAGGAGAAGCTATTAATATTCACGAAGAGGGAGCATGTACCTGCATAGTAAACAAACATGCATGTTACATGTATCCCATGATCATTTGGGGGTGGAGACTGAATATTTAAATGTATTAAATTAGACTCTATTAGTCAAAAGGTGAAGCAGAGGACATGAAGGCACTCAGTATATAACCTCTGTAGACTGACCAGAACCATTCTATGGGTAGTAGTCCCTTATTAAGAAGAAATGCTGGTCAATTACTGTGTTGAAACTGCAAAAAGGGAGGGGAGCCTGGCAAGGCTTTCAAAAGGGCTGGGTTCTGTTTAACCCTTAGGAAAGTAAGCCTAATGGCCCTTAGGGAGGGAGGGGGTATATTTATATGTATCTGACTCCCATCCCAGCTTGGCTAGGAACTCAGTTTTTAAGGTTTCTCTGGAGTCCCTTTAGCCAAGAGGAGGTCCATTCAGTCAGTTGCAGGGAGCTTATGATTTTATTTTTATTTCTCAGTGGTAAACTTCACAGCAATACTAAGGAAATATAAAGTAAAATGGCACAAGTAAATTTATGTATAATTAGTAAACTATATTTATTAATATAAATGTTAAATGGATTAAGTGATAGTCAAACAAAATAGTTACAATCCAACAAAAAAGCAAAGATTGTCAGACTGGATTAAAAAAACCACGATCCAACTCTATGCTGTCTATTGGAAACACTGTTTAGATTCAAAGTTACAAATAAATTGGAAGTAAACATTAAAAAATATGTATCATTCAAGTGACAACCACAAGAAAACTGGAGTGGCAATACTGATCACAGACTAAAAGAAAACATTTTACTAAAGATAAAAAGAAACATTGTATAATGATAAAGGGCTAATCCATTGAGAATATATAAGAATTACAAACATGTACTCCCTTAATAACACAGTATCAAAACACATGAAGCAAAAGCTGAAGGAAACGAAGAGAGAAATAGACAATTCAAAAATAATAGTTGGAGACTTGAATACCCCTCTTTCACTAATGGACAGAATTACTATCTATCCATTACTACAGAAGGGCAACAAAGAAACAAAAGAGTTGAAGAACACTATAAACCAACTGGACCTAAGAGACATCTATGGAACACTTTAACCAGCAATGAAATATGCATTCTTCTCAAGTGTGTGTGGAACATTCTCCAAATAGGCCATCAAACAAACCTTAGTAAATTTATAAGTATAAAAATAATGTAGCTGTTTTCCAATCATAATGGAATGAAATTAGAATTAGAAATTTGGAAACTCATGACTGTATGGAAATTAAATAAGACTTCTAAATTATCAGCCGGGTCAAAGAAGAATCAAAAGGAAAATAATAAAGTACTTTGAAATGAATGGGACTAAAGGCACAACATACCAAAACATATGGAATGATGTAGCTAAGGTATTTCTTAAAGGAAACTGTAGCTTTAAGTGTCTATATTAACAATAAAGAAATATCTCAAATTAATAACCTAAGCTTCAACCTAAACCACTGGAAAAAAAGATGAAACTAACCCTACAGCAAGGAAGTGAAATATTTAAAAAAAAAAAAAGAGTGGAAATTAATGAAATAGAGAATAGAAAAAAAAATAAACAGAAAATCAATGAAACCAAAGCTGATTTTTGGATAGGTCAAGAAAATTTATGAACTTTTAGTTAGGTTGACCAAAATACAAAGAGAGAAGATAAATGACTGATATCAGAAATAAAAAGGGGATATTACTATTGATCGTACAAAAATAAAAATGATTATAAAAGAATACTATGACCAATTATATGTTACTAAATTAGAAAACAGAGAGCTAATGGAAAATTTTTTAGAAACACACAAACTGCCAAAACTGACTCAAGAAAAAAATGCAATATGAATAGACCTATAAAAAGTAAAGGGATTAAACTAGTAATTTAAAAAATACTCACACAAGAGAAAACATAGGGGTCCAGAAGACCTCCTACTGAATTCTATGAAATATTTAAAGAAGAATTAATACCTTTTTTTTGTATACTCTTCCAAAATATCAAAGAGGGACACTTCACAACTCATTCTATGAAGCCAGTGTTACTGTGAAAAGAAGATTAAAGACATCACAAAAAAGGAAAGCTACAGTCCAATGTCTCTTATGAATCTGGACACAAAGACCCTCAGCCAAATGTTAGCAAACTGAGCGGAAAAAAAACAGAATTACATACCACAGCTAAGAGAAAATCTACCCCAGTATGTGAGATCAGTTAAATAATCATAATGTAATACCCCATATCAATAGAATAAAAAGCAAAAATCATGTAATCATCTCAACAGGTGCAGAAAAAGTATTTGACAATATTTAACATCTTTTTATGATATAACCACTCAACAGGCTAGAAACAGGAGAGAACTTCCTCAACCTGGTTGAAGATATCTATAAAAAAACCCACAGTTAACATCATATTTAGTGGTGAAAGACTGGATATTTTCCCATTAAGATCAGAAACAAAAGAAGAATGTCCTATTACCACTTCTATTAAAAATTGTACTAAAGTTCTACTCAGGGCAAATAAGAAAATAAACCAAAAAAATGGCTTCCCAATTGAACCACAAAAAGTAAAACTATCTCTGTTTGCAGATGACATGATCTTGTATATAGAATATCCTAAGAAACTCACTTAAAAAATAGAATAAACAAGACCAGTAATATTGCAGAATTTGGTTTCAATGTACAAACGTCAATTGTCTTTCTTATATTTGCAATATCAATCCAAAAAGAAATTAAGAAAAAATCAATTTATAATAACATTAAAAAGAATAAAATACTTAACAAAGTATCCCATGATCATTAATCAGAAGACATACGATTTGGATAGCAATATCCCCCAAACTGGTCTATAGATTTAATGTAATACTTATTAGATCTAGGTAATTTCTTTGTAGAAAATGACAAGCTAATTCTAAAATTTATATGGAAATTGTAAGAGACCAAGAATAGCCAAGACATTCTTGAAAAAAGAACAAAATCTGAAAAACTCACACTTCTCAATTACAAAACTTAATTGCAAAGCAATGGTAATCAAGACAATGTGACATTAGAATAACCATAGATATATAAATCAATGGAATAGAATTGAAAATTCAGAAATAAATCCCATGCCTATATGGTCAACTCATTTTTGACAAGACTACCAAAACCATTCAATGGGAGAGTAATCGTTTTTTCAGCAAATAGTATTGGAATAACTGAATACTACAAGTGAAGTAATAAAGTTTTACTCTTACTTCATACTATTTCAAAAGCTAATTCAAAATGGATCAAATAATTAAATGTCAAGACCTAAAACTACAGAAACCTTAGAAGAAAACATAGGGATAAATCTTCATAACCTCACCATTTGGCCATAGTTTCTTCTATCTGACACCAAAAGCGCAGGTAACAAAAGAAAATATAGACAAATTGAGCTTCATCAAAATTAAAAACTTTTGTGCATAAAGGAATGTTATCCAAAAAGTGAAAAAGACAATCTACACAATTCAAGAACATATCTGAAAACTATATATCCAATAAGAGTCTATTACCTAGAATATATAAATAACTCTTACAACTCAACAATATAAAGACAAACCCAATTTAAAATGGACACAGGACTTAGAGATTTCAAAAGAAGAAACACAAATGGTCAACACACACACGAAGATGCTCAACATAATTTATCATTAGAAAAATGCAATTCAAAACCACAATAATGAGATACTACTTACCCCCACTAGGGTGGCTATAATAATAGCGTTTTTTTTTTTGAAAGGAAGGAAGGAAGGAAGGAAGGAAGGAAGGAAGGAAGGAAGGGAAAGAAAGAAAGAAAATAATAAGAGTTAATGAAGTAGTGACAACACTGGAACTCTTGCACCTTGCCAATGGGAATGTAAAATGCTGTAGCTACTGTAGAAAACAACTTTGGTGGTTCTTCAAATATTAAAACATAAAATTACCACATGACCCAGCAATTTCACTCTGAAGTATATACCCAAAAGAATTGAAAACAGGAGTTCCAACAAAAACTCATATAAAAATATCACAGCAGTGCTATTCACAATAACCAGAAAGTGGAGATACCCAAATATCCATCAATGAATGGAATGGAAAGCAAAATGTAATATATCCATATACTGTAATAATACTCATCCATAAAAACATTAAGTACCGATATAGTAATATGTAAGAATCTTGGAAACATGCTAAGTGAAAGAAGTCAGTAACAAAAGACCACATATAACATGATTCCATTTATGAAATGTCTAGAAGAGGCAAATCTATAGATACAGGAAGTTGCTTAGAGATAGGGAGACTGGGTACATGGAAGCAATTGCTTAATGGTATGGGTTTCTTTTCTTGGTGACTGAAATATTCGAAACATGACAGTGGTGATAATTGTACATATCTGTGAATATACTAAAAATCATATAATTGTACACTTTAATGGGTGAATTTTATGTAAATTGTATCTCAATAAGACTTTAAAAAAAGAAAATAAAAAGAAAAAGCTATGGTGCATCAAAAATTACCTGAACCATCTTTTAAGAAAAGTTGATATTAAAAAAAGAAAAGGTTAGCATGCGCTCACACATGCACACACACACACACTCACACACACACACTCCTTCATATTAAGGTGATTTAAGTGAACATCTAAGAAAGGTAAGGAGAGTAAAAATGAACATGTATACAAAGAGAAGCTCAAGAGTGAACCACGAACACATGCTATATACTTGCCCATGGGTTGGTACCTGATGGCCAGCTGAGTTTAACAGCTGAGGCCGGCTTCTGGCAAAATTAGCAAGCCATCTTTTCCCTGAGAGTCAGCTTCACTCCCCAGCACCTAGCTCTCTTGGAACTTTTTCTTTTAACTGATTGTCAGGAAATCCCTAGAAAAGTGTTAACTGACAATTTAGGCATGAGTCTTTGTAGGAGGTTTGGCAGAAGGAATTGTTCTTTGAATTTTTACAAGAAGCTTCTGGAAAAAAAAATGGTTACAAAGAAGGAGGTGGAATTTTGAGAAGGGGAAAGTGCTGCTAGAGGTTCCTGTGTGTTCATGCAGCTGCTGCTCCCACAGGGAGTCCCCACAAGACACCCTTTCTCCATGAGCTCTGCTGAGGCATCGCCCTGACGTAGCTGTGTAATGGAACAGCCACCCTCCTCCTCCCCCACCCCAACGTGCATACACAAAGGACATCTGCCACATTCACCCAACTCAAAGAGAACAAAAAATGAAATCTTAACACATTGTTTCTGAAAAGTTGTTGAAGTTCACCTAACATTATAACAAAATACTAGGAAAACATTCATAGACAAGGCGTTTCTAAAATTGGCATAATATCTCAATAATGTTTAATAATAGTTTAAGCTATTTTGATCCTCTTATAGAAGACTATATGAAGAGCACACAAAGTTAAATGACAGTACTTCCATAAGTGTGGAAAAATAGACTATATATAATGCCATCAAAGACGTCTTAATCTGCCTTGTTAAGATATTATCCATGCTGACAAGATTCGTGGACACCCTGCAAATACTCAGATGCCAAGCAATGTGCTGAATGCTGTTCCATCCTCACCCTGAAGAAGGACTCCACCTTTATCACATCCCACTCAAAGTAACTGCAGTGCCACAAGACCTTAGAGGATGTAAAGAGTTGACTGATGTTTGATAAGGAATTAGAGTAGAAATTTGTATATCACATCTTTCAGCAAAACTTTATAACAAAACACATGCAATATAAAAATCCCCATGAGACCTGCCTATTCCCTGGGTCCTTAAGGCCCCCTTTAGCTGCGGGCCACTTCGTCTCTTCCATCACCCTTCTGCCACCCCACCCTCCTGCCTCACGGGCTCCAGCCTCTTCATTCCCAGAGATCTTCCCGAGGGGTCCCTTTCTTAATAATTAATAGAACCATGTAGCTCTCTGGAAACCTCTCCATTCCTGTGTCCTCACATCCATCATTCAGCTCAGAAAAACAAACACACAAACAAACACTATCACCACTACCACAACAAACAAGCCACAGGGAAAATCTGGGATCTGTCTGCCATTCCTAGAAGGGGTTTCGAA
The DNA here is from genome assembly GCF_000951045.1 of Mandrillus leucophaeus. Classification (NCBI taxonomy): domain Eukaryota; kingdom Metazoa; phylum Chordata; class Mammalia; order Primates; family Cercopithecidae; genus Mandrillus; species Mandrillus leucophaeus. Next base: position 4,667,908 of record NW_012101432.1, on the reverse strand, counting down.
GAAAAGGGGTAGGATTGCAAATACTTGTATAACACATGATTTTATTCTTTCACAAATTATATCACTTTCTCTGCCACAGTTTACATTCCCACATTTCATCGACATTGGCTGAGTATTCATATGGCGGCCAGCCCCATGCTAGGACCTTTCCAGGCTTCAGGGCTTTCTCAGCCCCGCTTACAGTTTACAATCCATTATTTCAGCCCCTCTTTTACCAGTGTCTTCAGTTGCCTTGAACAATGTGAGCCCATTTGAAATAAACCTTAAACCTAGAAAAATTTAATCATTCTCACTTTTTGCATCCACGTCTAAGTTGTTAATTCAGTAAAGAAAAAGAAATCATTCAATCCTTGCCATTTGTTGCCAGCACTAATTTATTCAGTTGCCCATACATTTATTCCCCAAATGTACATTACAAGGCCTGATATGTTCCAGGTACTAGAGATAGAGCAGTGAACAATAATAGCTAACACTATGTGGCCAGGTATTTTATATGCATACATTTTCTTAATTCTCACCACAATCCCATATGAGACGTACTTGCATTATTTACATTTTCAAGATGAAGAAAGTTAAGTGACCTATCCAAGTCTCTGAGCTGGTGAAACCCAAAAAGGGACCTAACCCAGGAAAGATGACTCTTGAGATTTAATCTCTCTGTTGTTCTCCCTGTGGTTTCTACACACATGGAGCATAAAACCTATGAAGGAAAAAAGATACTGTACATACATTTCTCACCTAAACAATATGTGAAAAAAGTGTTACTACAAAGAACATATTGAGCACTTGGGTATATATAGGTAGTAGTAATTAACTTAATCAACACATTCAGTGAAACTATATCACTGCCCAAAAATCCTAATCGATTTCTCTTATCTCTCTCTGTTGACCTCCACAGTGGTTATTTCAAACATTTCCCCACCTAATTCAAAGCACTGTTCTTCCCCTTCTTCTCCTGCATACTAAGTTTATGGCTTCTCACTTGATAGATCCTTCCACTTACTAATCCTCAAGCTATATACTTTCTATATCCAGAACTGATGTTCAGCCAATAGATTCTTGGTTCAGACACTTAATTATTGAAACACAGGCATACTTCTAGTCCAATTAATGTCTGCTTCCCACCTGGAATCCACTCATGTGACCTCTAGCCCTAGTCCATACTCCTGCCACTAGGGGCCCCCAGAACTACTTCTCTTCCTGCAACTAAAGCATCTCCTTCCTTCATCTTATCGTGAAATAAATGTTTTCTCTCTTGGAAATGCTTTTTGGGGCTTATTTTTTCTGTTTCTTGAATGTTATTGTACCTCATGATTCTAACCATGGCTTTCCTCCATTTATGCCCTACCTCATCTTCACGAATGATATTACCCACATGTACGGCAGCCTCAGTTGCAATCCTCCAACTAATGATGACAAATAAATAACTCTCTTTCAGACCATCTTTTGAAGGGCCAGCTTTTCATATCCAAATGCCTACTGAGTGTCTTAACTTAGGTGTTTCGCAAGCAATTCAAACTTTTCATGTGATCATCATCTGCACTGGTCACCCTAACCTCCTGCTCCTTTCACGTACCCTAATTCAGTGAGTGGTCCTAAGCACACCCAATCATCCAAGCCAAGGATCATTCTTGAACATTCTCTCTTGTGTATTCTCAATGTCGGTCATGTCTTCTTCCTAAATCTCTCTTAAACCTAATGTTCTTTCCATCCACACTAAAATCACCATAGTCTGGCAACTTCAATTTATTTTTATCCTTTGCCAGAATACAAAGGGAAGTCTGGTCTTTTTTATTACATATCTATGCCTTTGCCTGGAATACTCTTTACCCTTCTGCCTCCCTTTGCCAAACTAATTCAATTTCACTCTTCAAAATTCAGGTATGGCTTACTCCTGGCAGCCTTGCATGAATATGCCATATACTGAAATATTCTAATATGTTCCCTTAAAATCTTGCACCTCCCTATGATTTACTAATTCACTAATTTCTGTTTTTATTGTCTGCCTTTCCTCTTCAATTTTAAGTACCAGGGGAGAAGACACTACATCTGTTTTCTTCACTGTATTACCAGTGACCAGTGAAGTGTCTGGCACATAGCAAGTAGGTCAAGAAATAATTTTTGAAACAGTAAGTGGATGATAAGTAAAGAAAATGTCCCCGTTCCCATGTACCTTATGTTATAGCATAGAAAAAATATTCGTCAATAAATTCAATACCAGGCAGTAAGTTCTATAATAGAACTATGAAACAAGTGCTTTGAGAATCCAGAGGATAGAGTAATACATTATAGAAGGACATTTCCCATAGAACAAACATCTCTGATATGTTAGTTCTTTAAGGTCACAGAATCATATACATTTACATGGGATCCATAAACTGCTATACAGTATATTACAGATAGTAAGTATTGTATGAACTGCAACTCTACTCCAAACATGGAGTAGACACAAACATTCAGAATCCCCACACTAATGGGAACTCTGTTTTTTTTTTACATGTGGCTTCCAAGTTTACACCATTCTAGCTCATGGAGTAGTACATGTGGGAGGGTTTAGTGGCTAAGTATTGAAGGGTATACATTACTTAAACTTGCATTCTATTGAAGGGAGATTAATCACAAACCTATACCTAATTGCAAGAGGGCTGAGAAAAGTACTATATTGAAGAAATCACAGCCCAGTAATAATTCTGTTATTGCAGATGGAGAGAATATATTAGATAAGTCTCTGCAACAAATTTATGCACATTTGCATTAAAAACTAGGCCCTACCAAAACCTTTCTGTGTGACACTATTTAAGATTGTACTGCTCTTATGACAATGAAACTTTCATATATGCATGTCCATATATGACACAATGGTTGAAACAGATGGCCCTATAGAAAAGTACCTCTTGAAATATGTATATGTGTGTGTGTATGTCTGCATACTTATTCAATTTTCTGTATTTTTGTCTCATATATTCTTAAGAGGTTCCCAGTATGTCTGCCCCTTATTTCTCAAAGTTGTAGGGCATGAGCTCTTCTTGGCTTCTGTTAACTCCAGGGTCCTTTGCTACACGTAAAGCCACATGAAGGTGTCCATGATTGTCATGTTACATCAAGTGGACATTCTCTGAAGCTAGTTCTATCCCTGGGATGGGGCTCCCACTTGTACTGATGCCAGTGCTAGATACTAGCTACTGTTTCCTATGGCTGTGTCCTAAAGTAACTCTCCACCAACACTGATTCTTGGCATGTATCATTGGAGATCTATTTGCCCATTGTTTGGTAACACTCTATTACTGTCCTGAAAAAATCCTGAAGTAACAGGAAGCTGTGGGACGGAGGTCGGGAGAGGAAAGAGCTGTGTAAAAATGGAGCTACAAAAATCTACATGGGGTAGCTTTGAGTGTTGGAGGAATATTAATCCATCCATTTGTGGGGCTAAATTTTATGAGACCAGGCAAAGAATAACTGGGGAACTAAAAACTGACAATTTCCAAAGCTCACATACAGTGGAGAGATGTTCAAGCAAATATGAGTGAAAGTAGAGTCTTAATTGACTATGCGGGGCATTTAGTAAAGGTTTCATTAGGGTCATGCTTTAGTAGTAGGGCTAGACTCTCTTAGAGTAAATTCTGCTTTAGAGCCACGCTACTCAAGCTTAAAAACAAGCCTTGAAAAAAACAAACTGATCTATAAGTAACATAACAAGCCACCAAAACAAAATGCAACATTCTTTAAAGAAATATAACTAAATGTAGTCAAATAATAATGTTTGTTTGGATGCTAGATAATATTATTATTAAGATGTTGAACATGCCAAGAAATAGGAAAATGCAACTCTTAAGAAGAAATTATCAACAGAAAAAGGCCAAGAAATAACAAACAAGATGAAATACCAGACAAAGATTTTAAGACCACTGCTATAAGTATGCTTTATATACTCAAGTAATTAAGGAATTGGGAGAGAAATTACGGATAGAAAAAGAATCAAACTGTTCGAGATATATAAAATTTTGAAGTAAAAATGTTACTGCTTAATATGAATACCAGATTAGATACTGTTAGTGGACATGATGACACAGGATTAGAATCTATCCAAACTAAGATACAGAAAAATAAAGACTTAAAGAAATAAATAGATCCACAATGGGACAATATCAAGCAGTCAAATACATACATAATTGGAGTCTCAGGCAGATGGTATGGGAGGACTCAGGTAGACAACATGGGAGGACCCACAGGGGAGAAAGAAGAAGGAAAAACTATTTTAAAACATGTAGCTAAAAACTATTCAAATTTCAAGATTATACTCAAATAGATCCAAGAAGCTAAACAAGTCACAAGCAGAATAAACACAAAGATAACTACACCAAGTGATAAAGAGAAACCCTTAAAATTAGGCAGAGAATATTGTTATAGGTCAAATAAGATTCAAAGATTATATTGACAATACTTATGTTATTTTCCTTTAGGTGTCATTTACAAAATTAATTTTTAAATTATAATTTATTTGTATTATTTAATGAAGTTTCTTCTAACTAGTAATCTGAGTAATTATGTATTACTGAATGTAAAAGCAAAGTTTCCTTCTGAAATCACTAAAAATGTAGGCAAAGAAAAAAAGACACTAAACAGGTAGAATAAGATAAAGATAATTCAGACTTCTTGCAAAAAATATGCAATTCAGAAAACAGTGGAAAGATATTTTTTAAGTTCCAAAAGAAAAAAAATAAAGCTGTGAACCTAGAATTCTATATTTAGTAAAAATATCCTTCAAAAATGAGCACAAATAAAGACTTTCAGACAGACAAAAGCTAAAACACAATTGTCATCAGTCAATCTACACTACAGGAAAAGTAAGGAAGGGACTGCTAAATGAATTTTTTAGGGAAGAAGGCAAATCATACCAGATGGAAACTTGGATCAACACAAAGAATTAAAAATGATAAAAATAGTAAATATGTGAATAAACTTTAAAAAATTCTCATTTATAAAAAGCTTATTTAAAAGATAAACTTTTTAAAGAAAAACAACAATGAATTGTTGCCATATAGAACTAAGATGTATGATAGGCACACAAAGAATAAGAGGAAAAAATAGAATTATATTATTGCATGTTCCCTATATTAGAGTTATAGGGGAAACATTATTTGAAATTAGACTGTGAATATAGAATGAATATGTTATTTAGCTCAATTTAACCTTTTACAATGTATACATACTTCAAAATATCATGTTATGGACAGTAAACATATATATTTTTTAATTTAGTTAATTAATTAAAATGTAAATTGATTCCTTATCCTAATAAAATACTGAGACCTAAAAAAACTGTAAAGATAAATATATATTTTATGAAGCCTTCAGTAACCTACTAACATAGCTAAATAAGTTAATAATAGAGATTTTTTTAAATTAGTCTTTCTTTTTTTTTGAGAGAGAGAGAGAGAGACAGAGTTTCGCTCTTGCTGCCCAGGCTGGAGTGCAATGGTGCGATCTTGACTCACCCACAACCTCCCCTCCCGGATTCAAGCAATTCTCCTGCCTCAGCTCCTGAGTAGCTGGGCTTACAGGCATGCACCACCACGCCCAGCTAATTTTTTTGTACTTTTAATAGAGATGGGGTTTCTCCATGTTTGTCAGGCTGGTCTCAAACTCCCAACCTCAGGTGATCCGCCCGCCTTGGCCTCCCAAAGTGCTGGGATTACAGGCGTGAGCACCCAGCCAAAAATGAGTCTTAAATTATGCATTTCATCCAAAGGAAAGCATGCAAAAAAAAAGAAAAAGAAAAGAAAAAAGAAATGAAGAACAGATATTGGAGAAAGCAAAACAAATACAATACAATAGACAGAAAACTAAGAATACTGATAATTACATTAGTGAAAACAATTCAGGCATTGAATGGGAGAAAATTTTTGCAATCTACTCATCTGACAAAGGGCTAATATCCAGAACCTACAAAGAACTCAAACAAATTTACAAGAAAAAAACAAACAACCCCATCAAAAAGTGGGCAAAGGATATGAACAGACA
>NW_012101432.1:4631937-4661124 GCF_000951045.1 Mandrillus leucophaeus | reverse complement strand
TAAAAAAATAAAATAAAATAAAATACGATTAGTCAAAATAAAAAAAAAAAGAAAAAGATTGTTAGAGTGTTTTATGTAAAGCAAAATCCAAATATATGCTGTGTACAAGACATTTACTATACATAGATATACTTGTATTTATTTATAGATATACACACTATATATATGTATGGCGATGGGGTCAAGTCAAAGGAAGGATTAAGTTGTATGTAAATAATAATAATCATTGAAAAAATTAAAAAGTGATTAAATTAATATCAGACAAAGTAGACTTCAGAACAAAGAATATTACTAGAGTTACAGAAGGATATTTTATAAAGGAAAAGGGATCCATTCATCATGAATACATAACACTCCTAAATGTATAGACAGTCAATAACAGAATTTCAAATATATAAAGCAAATCCTAATAGTACCATAAGAAATGCGCAAATAAATGTACAATTGCAGTTGGAAAGTTCAACAGTACTGTTTCTGTGAGTGATCAAAAAAAAAAGATGATATATCAGTAAGGATAAAGATGAATACTAACAACCAATGTGACTTATAGAAAACTCTATCAAAAACATAGCGAAATACACATTACTTTTAAGGATGCATTGAAATTTACCAAAAGGGACTGTATTAATCAGGATTCTGCAGAGAAACAGAACCAATAAGATATATACACATATATAGAGATATATGAGAGAAAATATATTATGGAAATTGGCTTATGTGATTATCAAAGCTAAGAAGTCCTACAATACGCTATCTGCAAGCTGCAGAACCAGTGGCATAGCTCAGTTCAAGTCTGGAGATCTGAGAACCAAGGGAGCCAATGGCATAACTCTCAGTTTGAGACTGAAGGTGTGAGAACCCCAAGAGCTGATGCTGCAAGTCCCAGAGTCCAAAGGCCAGAGAATCTGGATTTCCAACACCCAAGCACAAGAGAAGATGGGAGCCCCAGCTCTAGAGGAGAGAACGAATTTGCCTTTTCTTTGCCTTCTTGTTCTATCTCGGCCCTAAACTAATTGGATGGTACCCACCCACAGTGGGTGAGGGTAGAGCTCCCTTACTCCATCTACTGATTTAAATACCAATGTCTTCCAAAAACATCCTCACAGACATACCCAGAAATAATGCCTTAACAACTATTTGGATAACCTTTAACCCAGTCAAGTTGACACTTAAAATTAACCATCAATGACACCATACTTGGATTAACAGAATAAACCCTATGGTGCGTTCAAGCCAATTTGTGTGATCTGATTTTGCACATCTCTTTCCAGCTCTATATTCTCAATTCATTACTCAGTCACAATGCTCTCTTAAAATTTATCATATGTATCTGCTGATGATAAACACTACCAATATGAACTCATAATTTTTTTAAAAATGTGTACAGATATATAAGGAAATAATCATAAAATGTGTATTTATAATTTATTATGTAGACATATATTTTCTAACTCTATTCACTGAGGGACTTGGATCAATGACATACCAATACTAATGAATATGCATACCACCTAGATCTTGGTTCCTAAATAACATTCTTCACAAAATAGAACAGACATCCTTGGACAATTGGTTGATTCAAGAGTTTGAGAAGGTAAATTATAAAATAAGTCTGAAATAACTAAAAGTACCACAGGAAAAGAAGTGCTAAAAAATGATGAGGCATGTCTAAGTTTTGAACTATGCAGTGCCCAACATGAAAGAATTTATTATAGTCAACGTCACAACAATTTGAGCAAAACAAAATAAATAACTGAATATGTTATTAAACCATAGTGATTTAAATAAATAACTGAATATGCAAATGGAAGAGAAAAAAAAATTTCCTATAGAAGTATTCCACTTAATAAATATAGAAGAACAATTTTAAATAGAAAATTGCTATTAGTACAGTACAGTAATAAATGATGTAGGAAATAGACATAGACAAGATTCACCTAATTTTTGCAAGATTTAGTGAGCAAAAGTTTAAGCAGAAGCAGCATGTTCTCATAGTCTCCATAATATACAAACAATATGCAAAAAATTGTAATTACAAATAGGAAAATACTAATTTTACTATGGATAATCTTGGAAGACAGTACCTTAACCAAGTGCCTAAAGCCAACATTCTATCAAAATTTCAGTATACGTATTGACATTAAGTATAACCTGACATGCATTGAGAAGGGCATATCACTTTGTAATATTCTTTTCAACAGTTCATGAACTCAATCTAATTATAAGAAAACATCAGACAAAGCAAAATGGAGCGACATTTGAAAAAACAATTGATCAGGACACTCCAAAAGCATCAGGACTATGGAAAACAAGGAAAGATGGAGAACTGTCACAGATTTTAAAAACTAGAGACATAACAACAAAATGCAACCTTGGCATCCAGGATTGCACCCTGGAACAGAAAAAGCACAATAGTGGAAAAACTGGTGAAATTCAAATAACTTTGGTTTAGCTAATAACACTTTGTCAAGGTTAGTTCCTTAGTTTTGATCATTGTTCTGTGGTTATGTAAGATGCTAACATAATGGAAATCTGGATGAAGGGACAAGGAAATTCTAAGTATTTCTGCAGTGTTTCTGTAAGTCTAAATCTATCTCAAAATAAAAGATTAAAATAAAATTCCAGAAGGCTTTTATTTTTGGTTGAAATTGGCAAGCTGATTTTAAAATTTATAAGGGAGTGTGAAAACATAGAGTGCACAAACAATTTTGTAAAAGATCAAAGTCATAGGACTCATACTACCTGATTTCAAGATCTTATAAATCTATATAATCAGGACATGGTGGCATAAGGATAGACATATAGATTAACAGAACAGAATAGAGTCCAGAAATAAAGTCACACATATATTTGTAATTGATTTTTGACAAAGGGCTTAGGTAAGTCAGTGGGAAAATAATAGTCTTTTCTAACATTGTTTCTGGAACAATTGGATATTCATATGGAAAAATAATATTTTCAAATCCTTGCCTCACACCATATTCAAATGTTATTTCAAAATATATTATATACATAAAAATAAAAGCTGAAGCATTAAAACTTATAAAAAGAAACATAACAAAAATCTTTGCAACATCAAAGTAGGTAAAATTTTCTCAAATAGGACATTAAAAATGTACCGTAAAAGAAAAGAAAGATAAATTGGAATTTACCATATTAAAGATGTGTGCTCTTCAAATGACACAATTACAAAGAAAATTAAAATGCATGCCACAGGCTAGCAGAAAAAAATTATAAGACATATACATATGACAAAGCACTTGTATGCAGACTAGATAGAGAACTCTTTTTCTATTATTTTTGTTACATGATAATTGTACATATTTATGGGGTACAGTCTTATATTTCAGTTCATGTATACAATGTGTAATCATCAAATCAGGGTAATTGTGATATCCATCACCTCCAGCATGTATCCTTTCTTCATGTTGGGAATTCAAAATCATCTCTTCTAGATATTTGAAAATATCCAATAAATTATTGTTAACTATAGTTCTCCTATAATGCCATAGAACACTAGAAATTACTCTTCCTATCAAGCTGCAACTTTGTTACATAAAAAAATTCTTTTAACATCCATTTATAAGAAAACAAATGATCTAATAAAAATGGGCAAAAAAATTAAATATATTTTACAAAAAAAAAATGTATGAATTGCCAATAAGCACTCAGAAATACTCTCAATATTAATAGCTGACATATAAAAGAAAACGAAAATGAAATTGTGATTCTATTACACACCCATTAGAATGGCTAACATTTAAAAATTAAAATTACTTAGTGTTCATGAAACTATGAGCAACTAAAACTAAAACAATGTTATAATGGTTAACATTTAAAACTAAAATTACTTAGTGTTGATGACAATATGGGTAACTAGGACTAAAACTATGTTGGTGGTAGGAATGTAGAATGCTACAACTTTCAGGGAAGATGTTTATAAAGATAATAATACATTTACCATACATTCCAGCAACATCACTTCTAATTACTTATCCCTCCCCCAAAAATGAAAACCTAAGTTCAGGCAGAGATTTCTATATGAATGTTAATAAAAGCTTTATTCATAATAGCCAAAACCTGGAAGCAACCCAAATGTCCAACGACAGAATATTTATTCACAGATTTTGGTATATCCAAAGAAACACAAAATTCCCTCTATCCTCCTGGGCTTAGTAACTGAGACTTGTAATTAAACTGACAAATTAATAGAAGAAAAAGTATACAAATTTTATTAGACAGAGTCTTGCTCTGTCACCCAGGCTGGAGTGCAGTGGTGCAATCACAGCTCACTGCAGCCTTGACCTCCTAGGTTCAAGTGATCCTCCTGCCTCAACCTCCCAAGTAGCTAAGACTACAAGCATGCATAACTTTTCTCAGTTATTTATTTATTTATTTATTTTTGTAGGTACAAGGACAGGGTCTCATTATGTTGTCCAAGCTGTCTCAAATTTCTGGGCTCAAGTGATCCTCCCTCCTCATCCTCCCAAACAGCAGGGTTTACAGGCATGAGCCATCATGCCTTGTCATTATAATTTTTAATATTACAAGCACAGTGGCTTCACAGAAAAGAAGTGGAAGACTCAAAGAATCTGCTAAACTTAGGGGCTTATGTACCATTTTAACAAAGAGCAATAAATTGTAGAGAATTGACAAAACAAAAGAAAGGGAATTAGGGCATCTCGGGCTGATAAATTATTGGAAAGTAATGGTGTATACAGAAGGATTTAATGGAAGATAAATGTTATTTTATTTAGGTTCATTTACACAGACTCATGTTGGTGCCACTGGCTCTCTGTCTCCTGTGATAAGGTTTGCTTTCCTCATCTTGGTACATCTAGGAGAGGGGAGGAAAGTTTATGTTATCTTCACAAAGGTAAATTTGTGCCCTACTCTTAGGCAGATGTCAGGGGAAGGCTGAGAACTTTCACTCCATCTGTTAATTCTCAATTGCCTTCAACTCAAAGCAATCTTTATCTTAAAGTGGTATATTTTGAGGTGATATATTCCGGACCCCTTCACCATAAAATAGTGAAGTAATTGAAAGGAATAATCTAAGTTTAAATGCAACAACATGTGCAAATTTTAAAATAACTATGTTTAGCAAAAGCAATCAGATACAATAGAATACATACTATAATTCTATCTACACGAAATTCTTAGAAAGATGAAACCATAATGATAGAAAGCACATCAGTAGACTACATATAATATACTAAAGAGAAGAGCTTCTCTGTATCAAGGGCTGTATTAGAAATATAAGTAAATGGTGTAATATCCTCTGGCTACATGATCTATAAGTGTCCATTGTTACTGTATATGTTCAAATACCAATGTCAAAGAAACAAAGGTGCTGAATTTTCTTACTTTTAATTTTGCAAATGGAGGCACATAGACAAATAATTATGCCACAGATACTTTTGACATACATAATATTAATATTTAGATTATTAAGTGGTTAACAATATAGGAGTAAAATGTAATATGAACAAACTAGCATTAGTAGGAGAGCTTTAAGGTTTTACTTTCCTTCTTCTGTCATTTAATTTTCAATCAAAATGTCACCTCAACATGGGTTTCTGTAACTAAAGTGTTAAAACATATATTGAAGGTAAAATGCATGTCAACTTTGATTTTTTCTCACTCCATGACATGGTCTGAATCTTAAAACCTCACAAAGTGCAGCTACATATACTTCTGTAAATGCCCCACCCATGATGCCAATGGCACCATTTCCATGGTAACTTTAGTGCTTGAAAAGGGAAAAAACAGAAGGAGTCTTAAGAAAATTGACAAAGTGAGCAAAATGAATTATTAGATTGAACATATGTGGCATAAACAAAATATGGGGTACAGTTATTAAAAGTGAATTGCCTTTTTAAAAATGAAAACAAGCATAATTCAAGCATGGAACTTCAACTTATGGAAAATGTGGTCATTCTAACCTCATAGCAGTAAAATTATTTCAGTACCTATGATGTCACAAAATTAGGAGCTTATATACACATCAACATATTTAATCATCTTTTTATTGTATAGGCTCAAATTTTCATGTAATTTTACATTATTAATGAATTAAAACAACAAAAGTTGACGTGCAGTATTAGATTTATACCAATAAATATCTATTTTATATCTGCATTATACTAACACAAAATATATATTTCAATATTATTGTGTAAATTACATTCTGTCTTCAAAATAGAAACACCATGTCAATTTTATACCAAGAGGTACATTTTTTAAAAATATTTTTATCACAGCAAATCCTAAGTGTCCTATTTAAGTTTGATATTTTCAAGATATGTCACTGACATTAGAACAAATCACAATGAATTAAACAAGGAATGACAACTATAGAACTAAAAACACAATTCCTGTTATAGTCATATGAATATTTTATTCTTACATGGTTGTGCTTAAATCATCTGAACTAAAATCAAGCCATGCCTGCCTTTCAAAGACATTTATTTGCTCACAGAAGAGTATCTTATATGTCATTAAATCTATTTTGTTAACTCTATTTCATTAGATCCTTACTACTTAGTTCTGGCTTTTTCAATGTCTATCTTTCTGTTTCTATCAATTCTAAATATTGAGGTGAATGAATTACATACTGAACACCAAACATCTTTGGAAAGAAGATTGATGTAGAATCCCCGAAGACTCACTTGGTCTACTTCATCATTTTGCCTTGGGTTGGCTCTAATAATACTAATGCCCTAAACTGAAAACTAAAATTTGATTTTCAATTGTTCAAGGCCTCTAATTCAATATAACCATGAATAATAAGATGTGATGTCTTCAGAATTATGAACTAAAATTTGATTTCCAATTGTTGTTTTATTCACTTGATGAATGTATTGAATGCCTACTATGTGAGGGGTACTGTCCTTGGCACTAGGGACACAAATTCAAATCTGGAACAGCACATCTCACACTGGAGAACTGACGTTTTTGGGAAAGTGGGAGAAAGAATAATGACTTACAGTATGATAAAAGTGAAAGAGGCTTTCCCAGGGTGCTATGGTGCATAAGAATCTGAATGGAAGAAATAAAGGAGATGTTAGAAATCGTCTAATACAACTCTTTTCTTTTACATCTAAAGAAACTGGTTATCACAGAAGGTGTGTGCCTGTGTGTGTTTTCCCAGGGTCTTATACAAATATAAAGAGAGATTATGCAAAGCAGAACCTTATTGGGGCAATCTGTACGTACATACATAACCAAATATGGTATGGTGTGATATAGGGGAAGATGTATTTGACTGCAGATCTGAAGGAGGTCTCTATTTGCACATTGTTAATTTTTGTTAATTGCACATAGTAGCACGGGCAAGATATTCAGCCATTCCTTCACCAATATTAGGAGTTCAGTTCAATCTCTATTGCTTAATTCTCCAGATTGTTATGAAGACTGAATGTAATATGGATGCATAAGTGCTTTGTAAAATTTAAGGCATAATAAAATATATCATTTGATAATATCTCACATAATAAATCTGGCTATATAAAGAAGCTGATTAATTTAATTGTGGGGAATTAACTGGATTAACAGAATGAAGTACATAGTTATTTATAAATTAAAAGAGAAGATGAAGGTTATTTAATTCTTATCCATTCATTATTGGTTGTCATATTTGAGATATGCAAATACTCAGATCAACAGAGAGGAAAAAACAATTAACAAATATAAGAACTGCATATCTACGATTCCTTCCAGTTCCGAGGCAGAGCATGGGACTTCCAGTCTGATTAGAACAGTTGGCGTAGGAAAGTTTACATGCTGATAAACCAATGATGGTATCTGCTGTACTCAGTCCCTTGCAAGTCCCTTTCCTTGCAAGGAAAGACACCTAAAACATTGTAGTTACTAGGAGGAAGCAATGGGTAGAGAGGTTTGATCTCACAGATTCTCTCCCCACTCAACTTCAGGTTTTGGAAAAAATGGCGAGTGCCAGAGCCAAATGCAACCAGTCCATGGGTATCCAGACAGGTGAGAAATGGCCTAAAATAAAATCTCTTTGAAGAATTTTAACATTGAGATATTGGGAGATTGAGACAGTTAATAGTGGGGGACTGAAGGCAGATGATGCCTGGACAGAAATCATGACAGAATCAGGACCACAAGAGCTAAGGGCGAGCTGAAGTTAAAAGGAAGCAAAGTCCATGGGTAAGTGAAATTCTACAAGATTATAGGTGTATGTGGCTAGGGGTATGGGAAGAACAATCAGAAATGGAGAATAGTCAGTTTCTAAAATTGACTTTGCTCATGAGGGATATCCCTATTTGTCTATGACAAATTCCTTAGTATAGGCTGAGTTCCTAAAACATCCTGAATATCTAGGGAAATTTTAAGATTTATTAAATATAGTAGTCTAGCAGCGGTGATTAGAGGTGATAAAAACAGCATCAGAATCTAGGGGTGGTGTTCACTGATTAAGTGAGATGGTGTTCACTGAATAAGTGAGACAATGAGCTGACATCTGGAGATTTCATGCATTTTATTACCTACATCATTACCGCAGGAAGCTGGCTTTGTGGCATAGTCAAATGGCTTATTGGAGACTCAATGAAAGCATTTTTGGAAGACAGCACCTAGTAAAATTAGAATGCTTATCTTGAAAGTTGTGAAAATTGTGTTATACTGGACATTTATTATACGTTTCAGATCCAGCCTCTCAGTCATGCAATTTATTCCAGATACTGCTGCAATCACAAGTTTCATACAGATTTTTACCAGATTCAAGCAGGTACAACCAAGTAGCACTTCACCTTAGACCAATACTGAACTGTTTCCTTTCTCAGGAGTTCTCTGTCATCATAGTGTGGGATGTCCATTGGAATTGTCAAAAAATCCAGTACAACCCAAAAATCATGCCTGACCATTAGTAAATGGGAGCCAAAAGGGTGTCCATACTTCTCTGAGTAGATAGTTTTCAAATTTTAGCCATAAAACTCTGAAGTTTCACAGGATCAAGCACAACAGACTATGGCTACAGCAAACTCAATAATTAATTCTGGTATGGGTTTTTCCTTTCTTCTCTGTTTCATACTCTTAGCCTACACTTCTATTTGCCGATATAACATTGCTAAATAAATTATTCACATGTAACCCTTATTGCAGGCTTTTGCTTTCAGATCTTAGGCTGATCTTGATGAGCCTAAGATAATTTGTGCAGAAAGGAAATTCTCAGAAGGTGAATTTGAAACTGAACCACTATTAAATGGCCAGGAGGCAGTAAAGATCCCGTGGGTGATGGTTCATGGCATTCTTATAGATCACAATAATAAGACTTTTGTCAAATGGGTTGAGGTATAGATTTGAAATGAAACATGGGGTTATGCAGTAGTTGTTGCACTTCTAGAGTATAGAAGAAAAGATAACATGAATTGTGAATCCAACCGACTTTGTTAACTGCTTTGGAAGCCTTGAGAAAAGAAAAAGTGAGAACTAGAGATCCTTCCTTATCTTTCAAAGTTACAGGAAAGAATGTGATGAAAATCAGGGTTAGAGGGGCAATAATATCCAAGGTGCAAAGGTAACTAAATGTATAAGATCAACAGGTCCTTTATGCCCAAGTAGTGCCCTGATATGGAAAGAATGGGGTCTTAAGACTTTGGATGAGGACATATGGCTACACAAGTATGTTATCCTGAACCCCTAAATTTCATTGAACATTCCATGCCGGCAAAAGTGGTCTTTTTTTTTCTACCTGAAGAGAGTAACTTTACACTGTCTAGAGACCCTATATGAACACACTAGATAATGTGACAAAAACTTCACTAGGTAATAATTGCCCTCCTCAAGATCTGCTCCTGCCTCTCCTTATTGACACCAACACAATGACCAGGATAGGATAACAGCTCAGCATGAGCAGGAAAACACATTCCTCTTCAGAGATCAAACAATTTACTAACCAAATGAATTACACAACCTGTCTAAATCTCTTTGGCAAGAATTAGGGGAAGATGTGTCAAAGTAGAACTTATGGCGGTTGGACTTTGGGACTGGAACGTAAAATTAGATAAGAATTTATTAATATGAACTCACTCACCATGATTCAGAGTGTAACGTCCTATAAAGACACTTTAGCCAAACCTAATAAGGAGTTTTAGCCCAACTCCTTATTAGAGGGATCGCTTAGTGAGCTCACTGGGTCTATGTAACTACACTGTGGTTGTTTTACTGACTACTGACTACTATATTGTGATAGATATAGGCATTAAATAGTAGAGTTTTCACACTGGTTCCCACATCTGTGGAGTAAGTTTCTTTATGGTAAGAAGGGTTACATGGATACCTTGAAATTGTTCTCACTTTACCAAGATAATACATTGTAAGTAGTACTGCATTCTGGGAGGATTTGAAGAGACTAGTATCACTACCAACAGATGCAGGATAATACTCCTCATAATATCCTCATACACAAAAAATATTACAAAAATCAGATGGGCTATGACAAAATTTAACCCAGTGGTAGCTGCAGTAACAGCTACTGTAAAGAATATAGCGTTTTTACTGGAATAGACGTCATCTCTGGCAGTTGGCATTGCAGCTACTGAACCAATGAATACATTCTTCTCAATTCCGTTCAATAAGGATGGTCAAAACCATTCACTTGCACATGGAAAGGATTCAATACACAGTCATTATCTTGCCTCAGAGCCACATTAACTCTATTGCTCTCTGCTAAAATATAATCTATGGGAACCTCAATCAACTTGACATTCTGGAGAATGTCATGCTGCAGAAAACTCCACAGAAATTCATAAGTCTCCCACATTTGTGAACATTCCAAGGATCTAAAGATCTGGGCAATGCTGGAAATTGCATGTAAAGGTAATAATGAAAGCTGTCGTAACTTGTACTGCAAAAAAAAAAAAAAAACAAGAATAAAGCGCAAGACTTTCAAAATCTTTTTGGATTTTGAAAGCAACATACTCAACATTTAGGAATATCACATTTGTTAGGTAACTCTGAAGTGACAGTTTTAAGTGGATCTACAGCGAGAGAGAACTCTATAGCAAATTTAGACTGTATATAAATTGCCCTGACACTCAGGCCCTACTACCTGGTAGAGCCAATGGTGATAGAGGTAGCCAAGGTGAATAAGAACACTATGTGGAGTCTCTGGTAAGTCACAAAAGGAGAGTCACAGCACCTGCATTCTGGAGCAAAGCATTGTTTCTGCTGCTGCAAGGCACTATTCTGTGTTTACAAAATTAACCCTGACTTGTTACTAATCCTTAGCAGTGTCTGAGCACCTGACCATGAGATACCAGATAATCCTAAAACCAAAGCTTCTCAAGATGAACTTGGTATTATCAAATCCATAGAGTCCTAAGGTAGGGCTGACAGAGCAATAATCCATCATCTCATGGAAATACTGCATTTGAAGTCCAGAAGGAGTAAGTAAATCACATAAATACATAGCCAAAACTCCCAGGGCACCAACTACTGTCATATTAACCATTTTCCCTTCAACTCACAATCATGGGCTCATGGGAGATTTTCCCAACACCAACTGGTGGAGAAGGAAAACAGGTTCACAGTTGGGTCAGTGTGACATGTTGGTGCTAGGCATAAAAGGAAAGGGGTGAGGGGAAGTTCTACCAATGGGAAGAGCTGAGAGTAGAACAGTTATCCATTCAACTACATGGCAGTGGAAGTGGCATACAGTTATACATAAATTCTTGGACTTAGCTGATTGATTAGGTGCACAGAAGGAGCATAATTAGAAAATCAGAGACAACACAGTGGGAAAGAAGTATGTGAATAACATATATAATCAGGCACAAGGCACATTAATCTTTGGGTCTAAAGTTAATGCCAAGAACACAGCATCTACTACAGAGGATGTATTCAATAACTAAGTGGACAGAATGCATTAACTTAAAGATGTCAGCTAGCTTCTGTCCTTAGCCCCTTCAGTGAAGGAACATGGGCTCATAATGGAGTAACTATGGCATCAGGGTTAGAGAATATACATAAACCCAACAACATGGGCCACCTCTCACCCAGGCTTATCTACCTACTGACACTGATGAAAGTCTAACCTGGCCGGGCGCGGTGGCTCAAGCCTGTAATCCTAGCACTTTGGGAGGCCGAGACGGGCGGATCACAAGGTCAGGAGATTGAGACCATCCTGGCTAACACAGTGAAACCCTGTCTCTACCAAAAAAATACAAAAAAATAGCCGGGCGAGGTGGCGGGCGCCTGTAGTCCCAGCTACTCGGGAGGCTGAGGCAGGAGAATGGCGCAAACCCGGGAGGTGGAGCTTGCAGTGAACTGAGATCCGGCCACTGCACTCCAGCCTGGGCAACAGCGCGAGACTCCCTCTCAAAAAAAAAAAAAAAAGAAAAGAAATTCTAACCTGACATCAGCAAAGATCAATGGTCACCCTTGGATATGGCTATATTCTTGAAAAATACTAGCTACCCACTTGATGTCATGTGAATTACATCACATCCTTTATACTCTGGAAGCAACAGCAATTTCGTCTTACCACAATTAAGCCTACCTCTCCTTCCTTGCTCACAGTTCCTTTTCCAGCACCATGTTTTCAAAAGGTAGCAGAATATCTGATCCATAGGCATGATATCCTGAACAATATTGACTTTGATCAAGAGACCCATCTTATGATAACAGAAGTATGTTAAAGAGCACATGACCACAGGATCCACTAGTTTTATATACTTTATTAATGATAAGTGGTTAGCCTAATAAAATGGCATTTTAAAGGAATATTATAAGCTCAGCTAAGAACCTATTCAGAGGAGAACCTGTCAAGTTTGGCACATTATCTTCTAGGATATATTATATGCACTGAACTAATGACGATAGTTGGTGCTGTATTTTTTCCAGTTCTATCAAATCATTTATTTATTTCTACATTTTTTTCAACCTTTATTTGAAGTTCAGGGGTACAGGTGCAGGTTTGTTACATATGCATACCTGTGTCATGAGGGTTTGTTGTACAAATTATTTCCTCACCCAGTTATCAAGCCTGGTACTCATGAGTTATTTTTCCTGATCCTCTAACTCCTCCCATTCTCCACCCTCTAATAGGCCCCAGTGTGTGTTGTTCCCCACTATGTGTCGATTTATTCTCACCATTTAGGTCCTACTCATAAGTGAAAACATGCAGTAGTTTTCTGCTTCTGTGTTAGTTTGCTAAGCATAATGGCCTCCAGCTCCATCCATTTTCCTGGAAAGGACATGATCTTGTTCTTTTTTATGGCTGGTGCTATATTTTCTAAATTATAATTCATTAGTCCAGAAACAAATGAGTGAAAAAGGAATTGGCACCTGTCACCATCAGTTCTAGTGACCTGCAGAATTTGTTCTTTCCTGCCCAGAATCTTAGCCTCTGCTGGTGATATGGTTTGGCTCTGTATCCCCACCCAAATCTCATCTCAAATTGTAGTCCCCACATATCCAGGGAGGGACCAGAGAGAGGCTACTTGATCATAGGGGTGGTTTCCCCCATGCTGTTTTCGTGATAAAGAGTGAGTTCTCATGAGATCTGACGCTTAAAAGTGTCTGCTCCCTGTCATGCTCTTTCTCTCCTGCTGCCATGTGAAGAAGGACCTTGCTTCTCCTTCAACTTGTTGTGATTGTAAATTTCCTGAGGCCTTCCCAGTCATGTGGAACTGAGTCAACTAAACCTTTTTTCTGTATAAATTACCCAGTCTCAGGTAGTTCTTCACAGCAGTGTGAAAACGGACTAATACAGCTGGATTACAGGTCCTGGTTCCCAGAAGGCGCTGCTTCCACATTGAGATGCTGAAAGAGTTCCATAGTATTTGAAGTAATAATCCCCGTCTAATCATTTGGGGCTTCTTATTATAATGGATGACAAGTAAATACAGGTGTTCACAGGGATTACCAACCTTGAGTAATATGAATAGTGAGGATTGCTACTAAATAACGTGCTCCAGAAATAAAATGTCTTGAATCCAGAGGCTTGACTAGAATGTCTTTTGTTGTTTCCATGACCCATGATAATAATGAATGCAGTTGTTGAAACCACAGCACAACAACTATAGCACAAGTCTAAGTGCTTGGACTCATCAACGGTGAAAATCCAGATCGTTCTATCCGACAAGTCACTTGACTAACCAATGTTCTAGCCAAAGGTGAGAAAAAAATCTAGAATGTCTGAGGAAGGAGTTAGATGATATGTATTGTTTATGGCTTCAGAACTAGCTTCAATAGCAGTAACTGTAACTTGCCCCACTAACTCTCTTGTATTAAATCTTTGAGGAGATTTAGTCTGGCCCCAACTTTGAAGAGAAATCTGTGACAGACTGGATATCTAGACAACACAAGTGTATCCAAGTGGTGCAAGGGGTGCATTGTTCTCAGCGCCATCTCTTACAACAACTCCAGCTACAGCAACCCATTCTGCACAGTTTTTGACTAGTTTTTCACAGGTGCAATCTGATCTACTTTACCTCAGCTCTATGCTGCATATCACTCCCTGTCTCAGAGCTCACTGACATGGTAGCATGAAACACTCATAGAGAACAGGTTGGAGTCATAGTATAAAACTTATAAATGTAGTAAAATTAATGCCAATGAAGTCACCCTTGACTGAAAGGGGATGGAAGCTGAAAAATAAGTGCATCTTTTGTTCCTTTGAAATGCATTTCTTAGAAGTTCTTATATGATCCCTCAAAAACAAGCACCAAGTTATACATATCAGTAGCCAAAACATGATTTTTTTTTTCTATGTGCTTTCCCTTTTTCTCTAATTTACTCTTCAATCTGTATTTCTAGTCTCTGGAATCTCTTTCTAAATAAACAAATTGCGTGAAATTCTTTGTCTCTGGCCTTGCTTTTAGGGAAATTTAGGCTAAAGCTGGGAGAACATTGAGTTGACTACAATTAAAACCCTGTAATGGAGGGTTTTTTAAAATCATTCTTTGTAATATCTAATAGATAAGACTTGAAATGTACAGAAACAAGTCATCCAGGATCCCTGAGCTTCAAATAAATGGTAAGAAAACACATTTTGGCAATAAAGAACAAGAATCTGAGAATCCCCAGACATTTCATTACTTGAAAGAAAGTAATATACTCTAATCAGCTGGTAAAGAGTTGAGGGTAGAGAAAAAGTACAGAAGACAACAAAAAATAAGAGACAGAAAGTTAACAGACTATAGCAGCATTGGTGATCAAAGCCACTAGAGCAGACAAACCTAGAGGGAGGCAGATAATTTTGATGGGGAAAATGAGAGTCAAGGGAAAAAAAGAACCAAGGACAGCGTAGTAGTAACAAATTTATACACAGTTAGGCACTATTTAAATGTTTTACATATGCTAACTAATGTAATAATTGTAACAACTCTATAAGTGATCCTCCTTTGACAGATAATAAAACTGAAGTGCATAGAGTTAAAGTGACTTGCCTAAGATGACTCAATTAGGAGCTAATAGACTTTGGATTTTAGTGCTAGAAATCTGACTCTGGAGTACACTATGCTATATAGATCCCTTAATTGACCTCCAACATCTTGCTTTCTATTGTGATAAAATAGACATAACATAAAATGAACCATTTTGTCATTTTAAGTATATAATTCAGCATGATTAAGTACATTCATAATTGTTGTTCTACCATCATAACCCTTCAGCCAAAGAACTCTTTCCCTCTTGCAAAACTGAAATTCTGTACCCATTTAACAATAGCCCCATAAATTGCCCCTAATCTTCAGCCTCTGATAACCACTATCTACTTTTGTCTCTGGATTTTACTATTTTGGGTACTTCACATAACTGAGATCATGCAGCATGTGTCCTTTTGTAACTGGCTTATTTCACTTAACATAATATCCTCAAGATTCATTCATGTTGTAGCAGGTATCAGAACTTCCTCCCTTCCAAAGGCTAAATAATATTCTCTTGTGTGTATATAGCACATTTTGCATGTATATATGCATCAACCTTTTAGCTCTGGGCAACAATGATTTTATGAACATGAGTGTACAAATATTTGAGTTCCTGCTTTCAATATTTTCGAATATATACTCAAGAATGGAATTGCTGAATTACATCTTCCATAGCAGCTACACCATTTTCACCAACTGTGCCCAAGTGTTTCCATTTCTCTACATCCTCACAACACTTATTTATCTGTGTGTATGTCTGTGTGTGTATGTGTGTGCTTGTTTTCGATAGTAGCCATCCTAATAGGTGTGAGGTGGTATCCCATTGTGGTTCAGTTTTCATTTCACTAATAATTAATGATGTTGAGCATCTTTTCATATATTTGTTGGCCATTTATATATCATCTTTGGAGAAATACCTATTCAAGTTTATTGCCTGTTTTTTGATCAGGTTTTTCTTTTTATTATTGATGAGTTGTAGAAGTTATTTAATATTCTGTAGATTAACTCCCTACAGAAAAATATGTTGCAAATATTTTTTCTCACTTCATAGGTTGACTTTTCACTACATTGATTGTGTCATTCGAAGTACAGAAGTTTTACATTTTGATGTAGTTTAATTTATCATTTTTTTCTTTTCTTGCTAAGAAATCATTGCCAAATTCAATGTCATAAATCTCCTCTCTTATGGTTTCTCCTCGGAGTGTTACAGTTTTAGGTCTTATGTTTAGGTCTTTAATCCATTTTAAATTAATATTTGTATATGATGTAAACTATAACTTAATTTTTTGCATGTGGATACCAAGGTTTCCCAGCATTATGTCTTGAAAACGCTGTCCTTTCTCTCACTGAATGGTCTTGGCACCCTTCTCGAAACTTATTTGACCTTTGATGAGAGTGTTTTTTTCTGGGCTGTCTATTCTATTCTATTCTACTTGTCTAAATACCTGTCTTCATGCCAGTACCACATTGTTTTTACTACTGTAGCTTTCTAAGTTAGTTTTAAAATCAGGAAGTATGAGACCTCCCAATTTGTTTTTCTTTTTCAAAAATGTTTCATAACTTTTAATACGTTAATTCTTTGTGAAGTTCTGAGAGTGATAGAGAATGAAGAAGTTTTCATTTGGTTTGGTTTGGTTTCTAAAAATTTTTTAAGACCAGTATCCTAGGGAACATCATTTAGGAAACACTGCTCTTTTATAAATTCAGATGTTCTAGGAATTCTGACTGATCTCCATTTAGGTACTATTAGTTGAAATTCATTGGTTTTTCATAAATCATTTTATTTACAATAATTTTATAAGTTTTATCATAAAAATTATACTATATATTAATAATATAATATAATAAAACAAAAAGTATTCTGATATTATGACATAAAAGCAGTCTTAAAATAAATAGCATTAGACTTGCCTAAGAGGGGAAAGAAAAAAACACTGTGGATTACATAAGAACATAGTTTATTTGTCTCTCATGTCAAAATCTAAGGATAGGTGACCCAGAAAGGGCTGAAGCACATGGTGTGTAACTTCCTTTCTCAAGACCACATGATAGTCTATCTTGAATTAGTTGTGATAAGATGCAAATCAGGATATTTGTAGTGATGTACAACAAGAAGTAACATTGTTTGACAATTTACTTAATAGGAAAGCTATAAAGATGATTCTGTTATTCTGAAGCAACTCTTTAAAGTCAGAATGCCAGAAACAAATTTGTTTAGAGGGCTAAAAACTCACCTTCACCCTGGTTGTATTAACTGCCAAGATCTTTTGACTTGAAATCTCATGGTGTGACAAGTAAGACTAAAAACGTCATGGCGTTTCAGGAAATTAAATTTAACAACCTGTGACTTTGTGTTATACCTGATATTTTGTGCCCTAAATAAATTCTGCTGTCTATAAAATTAAATATATAGATTTGTCTAGCTGTTTACACACAAATACTTGCATGACACCTCCTGTTCTATAAAAGAGCAAAGTCCATTATTATACAAGGAACTGGTGTGTGTCATTCTATATAAATCCCAAAAAGAGGAAACACCTGTTGGAGTTATAAACTAGTTTCCAACTTCATAATTACTGCTGTCTTCATTGGTGGGGGCAAATTGAATGTTTCACAATATAATATATTACATAATATTACATATGAGCTAACCTCTCAGGCTTATGCTGTACATTAGTCTATGGTTGATCATTAGCTGCTATGTGTTTACACACACTGCATTCCTGCCGTGTTCTACCATTTTAACATTTGGTAAGAAAGATGCTTTAAATTCAAGAATGTGAACTCTGATGTCAACTGACTCTTCTTACTGGTCTGCTTGTTGATCTGTGCCCTGTTCCACCCATTGTGCCCCTAATTCCATCTTCCTTCACCCTCTACCTCTGTGTAGTCACCTCCATTTCATATGATGAGCAATCCAAGTCACTTTTGCTTTGACAGTAAAACCACTTACATGATTCTACATCCTCCTCTATTTTCCCACTTTCCTTCACTTATCATGAACATTTCTCATCATATGAATCTATTTTCCTTTTCTACATACCCCCTTCAATCAGACTTCGAACTGGAATCTTTTCCTGAGAAATCACTGGTCTCTATTTTTCTTCTACTTGAAACTATTTCATAATGTGGTTTCTAGAATGTCATACTCTCCTGGTTTCTTGATCACTCTTTCTTAGTCCTCTTCATAAAATTTTTGTCAGAATTTTCCAGTGATCTATCCTTGATCATTTTTGCTTCTTGGTTTATTTTATTCTATTTTATTTTATTTTATTTTATTTTATTTTATTTTATTTTATTTTATTTTTGAGATGGAATCTGGCTCTGTCACCCAGGCTGGAGTGCAGTGGTGGAATCTCAGCCCACTGCAACCTCCACCTCCCAGGTGTAAGTGATTCTCCTACCTCAGCCTCTCTAGTAGCGTAGCTGGGACTACAGGCACATGCCACCATGCCTGGATAATTATTGTATTTTTAGTAGAGATGGGGCCTCACTGTGTTAGCCAGGCTGGTCTTGAACTCCTGACCTCAAGTGATCCACCCATCTCAGCCTCCCAAAGTGCTGGGATTACAGGCGTGAGCCATGACACGCGGCCTGCTTCTTGGTTTAAATGCCAGCCCTGACTAATGTCATCTACTCTCTTGCTTTTACCACCAATACGTTTATAATTATAAAGTCTGTGCCTTCAGCACCTTATACAATGAATGACCCCCTAAGTTCCCTGCAATACTATACACTCAAAATGTTCAAAATAAATACCAGGCTGGGGGCAGTGGTTCATGACTGTAATCCCAGTGCTTCAGGAACCCAAGGAAGAAGTTTTGCTTGAGGTCAGGAGCAATGCCCAGTCTCTACAAAAAAAAAAAATAATAATAATAATAGCTGGGCATGGTGGTGCACACCTGTATTCCCAGATACTCAAAAGGCTGAGATGGGAGGATCACTCGAGTTCAGAAATTCCAAGACTGAAGTGAGCTATGATCATGTCACTGCACTCCAGGGTGGGCAAAAGAGTGAGATTCTATCTCTTAATAAATAAATACCTTACTGTGATGATTAATTTTATGTGTCAACTTGACTAGGCCACATGATGCCCAGATACCTGGTTAAACATTACTTCTAGGTATGTCTTTGAGGGTGTTTCTGAAAGAGATAAATAAACGGCCGGACACGGTGGCTCACACCTGTAATCCCAGCACTTCGGGAGGCCAAAGTGGGCAGATCACTTCAGGCCAGGAGTTCAAGACCAGTGTGGCCAATAAGGTGCAACCCCATCTCTACTACAAATACAAAAACTAGCTAGGTATGGTAGTGGGCGCCTGTAATCCCAGCTACTTGGAGGCTGAGGCAGAAAAATGGCTTTAACCTGGGAGGCAGAGGTTGCAGCAAGCTGAGATTGTGCCACTGCACTCCTGCCTGGGCAACAGAGCAAAACTCTATCTCAAAAATAAGAAATAAAAAAAATTAAAGAGATTAGCATACGAATTGGTGGACTAAGTGAAGATCTCCATCAGCAATGCAGGTGGGTATCACCTAATCCATTGAAGCCCTGAATAGAACAAAGAGGTGGAGGAATTTGAATTGGTTCTCTCTGCCAGACTGTTGAACTAAGATATTGGTCGTCTCCTACCCTTAGACTATTACAAGGGTAGCGCTCCTAGTTCTAAGGTCTTTGAACTTGCACTGGAATTTACACCCAGTTTTCCTGGGTCTCCAGCTTGCAGACAGATCATGAGACTTCTCAGCCTCCATAAATGCGTGAACCAATTCCATATAACAAATCTCGTATATATGAGATGTAACGCAAAGTCACAGGTTGTTAAATTTAATTTCCTGAAATGCAGTGACTTTTTTAGTCTTACTTGTCTCACCATGAGATTTCAAGCTGAAAGATCTTGGCAGTTAATATAGCCATGAGATTTGTTATAAGGAATTGTTAAGATTTCTTATGAGTAATATAAAATATATATCCTATTGATTCTGTTTCTCTGGAGAAGTCTAACTAATATATTTACCTTTCCCCAAAATATTCTTCCTCATGTTTTCCTGGTAAGACTGAGAGATATCTTTGCTATCTCAAGTACCAGAGTCAAAACCTGGGAGCCAGTATTCATTTCCCTCATCCACCATATTTAATTAATTAATAACTCCGACTAATTAATTCTCTCAAATTCATCCTAACATACATCTTTGAGTCTAAGTCCTTATATTAACTTGTCAGAATCCCTACAATAGACTCCCAACAGATCTCCCAGCTTCCAATCTTACCTCAAGTCTGTGTCCCATGCTTTAACCAAAAACATCTATCTAAAATGAAAACCTGGGTATGTATTCCTTCTGATTAAAACCTGTGGATGATTTCCAGGATAAATTTTCAGCACAGTGGCATGGGCTGCAAGGGCTTCCAAGGTCTGGCTCCTGCTTTTCTTCCAGACCTCCCACCTGCTGCCAATCCCATAATGTAGCATTTCGTGCTCCTACAGCACTGAATTACTTATAAATCTCTGGACATTCCACTTGAAGCCTTTGCCAATGTTCTCCACTTTTTACTTTTTGCTCTCCATCCTCCTGATAAATCCTTTCATCTTTCAACCTTTCCAAGCATCAACTTCTCTCTGAATTCCTCCTAAGGCTCCTGGATGAGTTAATCACTTCCTAATCTATATGTATCCTAATCTATATGTCTCTATTATGTATCCTTTTACCATTGCATGTTGCTTTCCTTTATAATTATTTAGCTGCAAGTTTGATCTCCTTTCAATGAGTTGTAAGTTTCTCAACAGCAGGAAGCATGTGCTATTTATTATTTTATCTCCAGCATCTAGCAAAATTATTCCTACTGCCTTGACATTTAGAAAATGTTTGTATAACCAAATGAAGTAAATAGATGGTCCTCAGAGTACACATCATTTTATTTTCTTTATAAAAATAATAGAGTTTACAGCATATTATAAGCCTTCTAGTTCAAGAAGACAGAATAAACTCACATGTTTATTTCTCTTCCTTTTCAAAACCCAATAAATATCACAAAGCAAAAGTGAGGATGAATTAAGAACTCAACAAAGAATAGAAAGAGGAATCCTAAGAAAACTATATATTTTGACTAACTTATGGACGATTAAATGTATAAGAGATATATTAGAGAATAAATGAGAAAAGGATCTGCATACATAACACAAGTAAGACACTATTTTACTCTACCAAAGGTAGAGCCATATGGAGTTAACACAGAGCAGTTTAGGAAATAAGGCCCAAATCCAGGGGATTATTTGTAGAATTCCTACAAAACAGTTTATTAACTATGCCCAATACCTCAAGACAAAAATCCACCACAAAACTTATCTCATGAAATGGGAATGTGTGCCTGGAAAGAGATAGGGTGTCCCTTAGAGCTGGCAGAATCTCATAAGGAAAACCTCCTTATTTGGACTGTGGCTGGTTGAGATGCATTCAACTTAGCAGCCTGACCAATTCCTGCCAACTGCTTACCCACTCACATTAAAGAAGTTTGCCTGTCAACACACTCTGCAACAATCAAAAGCTCACCATCAGTCTTTCCACTCAAGGAAGAGAACTCTTAGGAAAAGGAACTTTATAAGGATTTTACAGGATTTTTTTTTTTTGGCTTTACAATAGTGTGAAAGAAATACACATTCAGTGTACTCCTTGACTTATGATGAGGTAACAGCTTATAAACCCACCGCAAATTGAAAATCCATATAGAATCCCACTATAAGTCAAGGAGCATCTGCACTGGCCTGAGGAACTTCCTCAGAATTCAGACAAAAATGAAACTAGAACAAAAAATGCAGAAAGATCTGCAATGTGCCCATATATTAAATAAGTTGTTTCTCTACATATAGCTTCATATTGAGAAAATAGGAAAGACAAAGGGGAAACCACAATCAATGAAATAATTGAAGAGAATTTTTGAGATCAAAATGCTTGTTGACTGTTCAGAAAAATGGCTTATAATGAGATACACCCTAAAGAATTTCTGAACTTGAATAATGTTTAAAAAAAAAAAAAAAGTTTAAGCATATACTTAGTGGGGCAGGGTGAGGGGAAGATAATTTATGTACTAGAAAAGGAAACTTTTTATATGCAAAACAAATTTATAGATTTCTCAGTGACAAGTTTAATCCTATAATCAGTCAAGGTATCATTTATATGTGAAGGTAAAATGAAAATATTATCAAATAAGTTAGCATTCAGAAGTATGCCACCCCATTATCTTTCTCAGAAAAAAACTTCTGAGGCAATATTCTAGCCATATGAAAAATGAATCATAATAAGACCTTGGAAATAATAAGAAACAATGATAAGCAATGAAATTAGTAAAATATTTGGTTATATTTAAATGAGTGTTGTTAGAGTGATTTTGAAGATTAAAACACATTTTAATTAAAAATCATTGAAATATATGGCACATTAACTTGAAAATATTAAAAATTATGCAGAAATAAAATTTCAGATTACTTTCATAACATCTAGGTGGTGAGAGAGGGTGGTAAAGTTAAAATTCTCATTTTGTTTGAGAAAAATTATACATAGTTTCATTCTTAATATTTATAGAGGAAAAGTTTTAAATTGTAAAACATTCAAAGTAAATCATGAGAATACAATCAGGATCTGTAACTCTGAAGACATTAGAAGAAATAAAAATTTTAAAGAATAGACAAAGCAGCAAAATACAGGAAAACAAAAATAAGAAAACATAAGCATAAAATGAAAATAATTCGATAAAAAATAAAGCCAAATAATAGTAATATACACTCCAAATATGAGATAGTTTCCCTGTTAAAAGAGAGAATAGTAAGCAACCATGGTAATTAATTTTATAGAGCTATATTTAATAACATGGAAAGGTTAGTTAGACATATTTTTAAGTAGAAAAAAATGCAAGTTACGAATAATATATAGAACATAATCCCACTTGATTAAAATTGTCTGCGTGTGTATACATACATAGAGAGTAATTTGTCAGGAAGAATATTTATTATTACTTTAATTTCTAGGACTAAAATTTTTTAATATTTTGCTTTCTGTTTTACTTTTTTTGTTGACTTACCGTTTAACAATGCATATTATTATCTTATAACATAAAACTATTTTCATACTTTTAAGACAAATATATTTTTTAAAGTCAATCAAAGAAAAAACTTCAGTAACGCACTAGTCATATGATAATATAATAGAACAACCAGCATTGTTTAAAATAAAGGAATAGGCCAGATTGTTCCAGGAGAATTTAGTCAAAAAGAAAATAATCAATATGAATAACAAGTAAGTAGAATTTAATGTATAAGGAATTAAGAATGACAATGAAGTGAATAATAAACAAAAGAAAATGGGAGAAGGGAATTAATATGAAAACAAACTTTATTTTATTAGAAGACAAAAAAGAAAGGGGTTTTAAATAGGCAAAGTGATAAACAAAACCCAAACATTTGGAAATTCTCTCTAGAGAAAAAAATGTGAGAAAGAAACAGAACAGAAATGCTACTCATTAAACCCTAAGAGAGCAGGACCTCTGCCTACTTTGGTGACAGTTGTGTCATTGTGCCTAGAACAGTGCCTGGAACACAGTGAGGACCCATTATTAGCCTAGGAATGAGAGTAATTTGGAAGTGACCTCAGAAGTAATGCAAAGCATACAAATCAAGCCAATAACCATGAAAAACTGAATGAAATATATATAAGAATTATCAAACTCCACTTTGTAAAAGAAAAAAATAAGAAAATATGAAGAAAAATGATTTTAAGGTATTAAACAAATATCTCTCATAAAATACGTCAGACCTTGTTAATTTTATGGTTAAGTTCCATTAAAATATATATATTTTAAAAAATCTGTTTAAGCTATTCCAGAACTTAGAAGAAGAAATAGAAAGTTTCCCAATTCATTTTATGTCTAAAGCAATTCTTCCCAAAACACTGTATACTACTACAAAACAGAAAATTATATTCATGAATATGAGTGCATAAATTGTAAATACAGTATTAGTAAATTGAGTCAAGCAGGGTATTAAAAGAATGTATCATGACTGAGTAGATTCATTCCAGAATGCAAAGAAGATTTAACATTAGACATTCTATTAATGTTATACATTATATTAATAGATTAAAGAAGAACAATATATTATATTGATAGACGCCAAAAATGTTTTTTTGTAATATTCAACCTGAAATCCTATAAAAAGTAAAAAAACAGAAGTATACTGCTTTAAGTATATGAAAAAGGAATTCGAAATCAATAATAAAATTCACACAGAATCATCAAAAACTAGAGGCACCTCATTAGAAAGAGGAAGAAATAAAAAAGATGTGTACATGTTCAACGGTGTTCCCTGGTTAAGACAGTAAAGAAAAATGAAATGAAGTTTACATTACTGGAAATAATGTCAGTTAAAACATTTTTGTGGAGCAGTACAGAAAAACAAACTTAAATGGGCTTAAATAAGAAAGAATGTATTGTCTTAGATAACATTGATAATGGGTAGTTGATATGGTTTGGCTCTGTGTCCCCACTCAAATCTCACCACAAATCGTAATTCCCTTGTGTGCTGTTTTCATGATATTGAGGGAGTTCTCATGAAATCTGATGGGTTTAAAAATGGCAGTTTCCCCTGCACACTCTCTCTCCTGACACCCTGTGGAGGAGGTCCTTGCTTCTCCTTTGCCTTCTGCTATGATTGTAAGTTTCTTGAGGCCTTCCCAACCATGCAGAACAGTGAGTCAATTCTACCTTTTTTCTTCATAAATTACGCAGTCCCAGTTAGCTCTTTATAGCAGTGTGAAAATGGACTAATACAGAAGTGAAGTAAGGCAAATCTTACCATCAGAATTGAGGAATGTTGTGTTATTGGCATGTGTTAGATGCAGGAAATTCTTGCGTGGAATAGTACTACTTCCTGCTTCAACCAGAGGAAGGAGAGAGAAATAGCAAGTGGGGATATTAGGTTGAAAGGACTGTGGGCTCCATTCTATGCCCTCACCTATGTGCTAATTTCATCTTCAACTGCTAACACCCAACTAACTTTGCTTTCTGTTGGCCTGTCTGTTCAGCTTGCCACTCCTTGAGGTGGGTGAGAGCCCCCAATTCCATGCTACTATGCCATGGGACATTCACAGCCAACCCCATGATAGCCCAGTCTTTAAGACAGAAGGCCTGAGTTCAAATTATAAATCTGCTACTTAGTAGTGTTGTGACCTTAGGCAAATTGCTTAATAGAACCCAAGCTTCAATATCTGTGAGGACAAGATTAATTATACATAACTCTTATGGGCTGTTATAAAACATCGTAAGCTATCCTTGTGCTTGGCATTTAATAAAAACATTCAGGACAGAAAAAGAAAATGATTCGCCAGAATTCTGGGGCTTAGAATGTTAATTCTTCACAGGAGAAACCTTTGGCATGCACAATAAATATGTCCAGGTAACAAGTGCAGCAACTGGGGATATCCTTTGTAGGAGCTTGGGGTACAAACAGTACAGAAGCACAGAAAAAAGAAAGTGAA
The DNA here is from genome assembly GCF_000951045.1 of Mandrillus leucophaeus. Classification (NCBI taxonomy): domain Eukaryota; kingdom Metazoa; phylum Chordata; class Mammalia; order Primates; family Cercopithecidae; genus Mandrillus; species Mandrillus leucophaeus. The sequence continues at coordinate 4,635,208 of NW_012101432.1, read as the reverse complement.
TAGTGAAGGGACCACTTGAATATGAGAGGCTTGTGGAAGCAGTAATCACCTGCAAATTCTGCATTAAGAGAGATATCTAATGTTTCCTATGGGTTGTGATAGGCTAAGCCCCTGAATCCTCAGTTCAGGAAAATCTGATGTTCCTCATCAAAGCCTCTGGAGTTAGAACGCAATTTCTTTAAAATTAGATGCAATACCCCAGTTGAACCACATGGGACCTTGGGGTTTTTTGGGGGAAGGTGGAGGTTAAAGTAAGCTCTCAAAGTTTAAAACTAATATATTTTTTTTTACTAATTCTCATGAATAGAACACACAGATAGGTATGTACATATTCATGAAAAGTACCTACACATGGGTATAGATATATGAGCTTATTTATGCTTATAGATTCACCAAACCCTATTAGGAAATACCTTCTTCTGTTTGGATCTTGTCCTTTTTCGTTCTGTCAGTTTTTCCTGACAGCCCTCCCCAAGCCTCAGCCTGTTCTAACTCTGTTTACATCTAAAGTTAACCTCCCTTGTAAGCGCTGTTGCACAAAGCCCTGTAGTCACAATGTCTAGAATTTGGATCGAATGACTCTTTAGGGTAATCTGACCTTCCAGCAGCAAACCTCTAATATGAATAAGAAAAGATAGCAGAAATACATCCACATTAAAGTTGTAAAATGCTAATGGATAGGAAATTATCAAAACAGTAGGAGATAAAGTATTATTTGGTGGCCAGGAAATCAGGGGCAAGGACTACAGGGGAGATGATGGGAGAGGCAAAGTGTCATCTACATATTAAAGAAAATAAGCAAGAAGTGAATGAGCCTATAATTCTACCCTGGGGGTTCTGGTGACAAACCACTCAGATTCTGACTTCATGGTACATGTCACCGCCAGCACCCCTCAGTGGAATTATAGCCTTGCAATACAGAGTTGCTCATCTGTTATTATGCTCAAAGGAGTTTAGAAAATATCCCCAGTGTTGTTGAAATGAGAAGTGGAGGCAGCCAGGCATAGCTTGCAATCAAGCTCTTCCTGAAAATGTTCCATGAGAGCTTTGATGGGCTGAAGTGGCTGCCACATGGCTTTGTTGGCAGGCTGTTTTCAAGAAAGTTCATCTTCCATCAGGTTTCTTCTACTCTTCACTGGGCCCCACAATTGTGAGAGCCCCTAATTCCATGCTACTATGCCACGGGACATTCATGCCCAATCCCATTGTAGTGACAGCAATCACAGAAGCAAACAAAACCATTAGGCTTACATCCAAAGTTCTTAGGAAATGCCCATCAGAAAAGTGCCACATGCTTTGAGAACTGTTTTTCTGAACAGAGCAAAGGTGGATAATGGAAGGATTGGGGGAAAAGCAAGGAGATTAAGGTTAAAACACATATGGGCCAAGTTTATGTGTCTTTTAGGAAAATATTCTAAGTCCCTGGCATGGAAACTTCCATGCTCCTGGATGTTCTCTTCTCTGGAATTACCTAATAATGAGCACAGGTAGACTACAATCTTAGGTCTCCTTTTATTTTATTTCAGTGAGCACTTATTTATACTAGTAAATGATGGTAACTCTCTAGACATTAGTCAACAGAACGTGTAACCAGATAACTTTTACCTACAAGTAAAGAGGTGTAAGACCATAGACAACTCTTGTTCAATTAAAACTTGAATTGGTGCACTATTTATATTTATTTCTGTACCCCTCCCAAACTCTTAGCATAGTATTCTAAATATATTAGTCATTCCAGAAGTGAAAGAACACTTGAGTGAGTTATTTTTATGTATGAATGGATAGGTGGATGGATAAATAAATGTATGTATGTTTGGATGTATGTATGTATGGATGGATGGATGGGTCAAGCTTATAATCAAAATCATCAATAGGACAGGACATTGGCGGCCCACCTCATAATCAAGGTTTTGATGCATGTCCATCCCCATATCCCTACCTGTGGCAGGTATTTCTTAAAGCTCATGACACTCACTTCACTGAGTGGCTTGAAATCTTTAACATAAAACTCTTCAATCATAGAAGAGTATTTGAGATCAATTCTAGAACTGTAAACATTCTTAACCAACATTCTGTCCCCTACACAAGTCATGTTGTTGTATAGGGGACGACATGGTAGCAGTCCAATTTAGAAATAAGCTAGGTAGTGAGATTGTTCAGCTTTCATCATGAGGACACAGTTTCCTTCCCACCCAGAGGAGACTGGATGTTTTATTGTCGGTGGGCACCTGAGAAATGCTTCCAGCAGAGTGCCCGTAATACAAACTATCCTAATGTTCTAGGCCCCCCTCCAAAAAAACCCACCACACCTTCCACGAAGCCTCTCTATTCAGTGCCAAAATGATTTTCCTTTTTAATCTATTACTTATGCCAGTTATATGTAAAACAGTGATGCATATCAAAGAACAAAAGAGTAATAGAGACTTTGATTAAGCAAAAAGGAGACAATTTGCTATTATTTGCAAAACCAAAAAACCAAACAATTCCAGAAAACTTAAAAACCTTTTCCTAAAGTTTCTTTTATGTATTATGGAACCATTGCAGAATAATTGTAAACACTGCAAAAGTTTACAATTAGGATTTTAAACTATATTTTAAAAGATAGCTTTCGGTGACACCAGTTTTCAACCATTAAATTATTAGCAAAGAGCTCTTTACTTTTGTATTCATTGGTAAAATGAAAAAGACCCATGGAACCTTGGGTCCTTGGGTCCCTCTTCTGCCTCTGAGAGTCAAGAGCTTCACTTCTAGAGCCAGACACAAAAGTTTGAAACCCAAGTCAACATTCTTCATTTATGATTCTTGCGGCCTGATTTCCATTTTATATATTCTGTTGCATTTTGAACAGAAAGTTTTTGTATTGTATTCCATGATTTCATTTTATTGGGATATAAGAGTATTTTTGACTTTTGTTTAGTGATTACCTTATTCTTATGATAAAGACTTTTCAGGTGATTCAAATTTTCTGAGTGATCATTTCGCCTACAAATAATAAATTTGATTCTTTCTTTCCAATAATTATACCACTTTTTTCCTCTTGTCTTAATTGTATTGCCTAAGACATTTAATACTATGTTGAAAAGTAGAGGTTCCTTTGCAGTTATGTGACTTAGGAAAATAATATAATCCATTTGTGTCTCAGTTTCCTCATCTATAAAATTGGGATAATACTATTATTTAGCTAATAGAGTTGTTATAAATCATATAGCCTTTAGAAGAATACAAGTGCTTACTTATACAGCAGTGTAATTATTTTATCCATGTCAGAATG
>NW_012101432.1:4601937-4626937 GCF_000951045.1 Mandrillus leucophaeus | reverse complement strand
AATAATCCCCCTAGATCTCGTGGGACCAGAAAAATTCCAAGATATAGACCAGCTTTGCTAAACTTTATCAAGTGCTTCCTACGTGGAAAAATGGTATAGCAGTTCACTGCAGAATAGTCACACTGTCTTTTCAGGAAAGCGCCACATTTTACAGGTGAAACACAGTAAAATAATATTATTGAACCTTAGCTTAAAATAAAATCTAACATAATTGCTTCTCTTCCTTGAACCTGTGTCAGAATTCTCAAGGGAATAGTACTGATATACATCTATTTCACTCTCTCTTGCTGGAAGGTGTAAGCCTCAAGTGATGCATTTATGAAACACAGAAAGCTCTAAAAATATTATCAGTCTTCTTCCCTGATTTCACAACCTCTGTTAATGTATGGATATAAGTATATCAAACAATCCAATATAAGTCTAAGCACTAAAGGAAAACAAAACATTGCTTGCAAACTCTTAACAAGCACACAATAACTACATGCCATATTACTTTATTTCCTGCCATATATTTTTCAGTTTAGAGAACACGATCTCCAATATAATAAATGGAGTATTATATACTGTTTATTTTCCCATCAACATGAAACAATCTTTATGCTGAATGTTAGTATGTCCTTTATTACCATTTTTGGAATATTTTGCATTGCATATGTTCAGGATTTATGCAATTGTTTAAAATAATTTTTAATAACATTCCAGTTTCAGAGAACTCACAGCCAGAAGGTAGTAAAGATTTATAAATATATGTAGAACTTCTCCTTAATTGGGACATGGATACTAAGTACCTTCAAGAAGATGTCTGTGTTGATTCAATGTTTGTTTCTTATAGTTGTTTAGACTACTACAATTTTGACTCCAGAATTTGTATGTAACAACATGCTTTTACAAAAATGCCTCTTCTTTCAATACAATCGGACCTCACTTTACAATTACATATTTGTTTCTGTGAAGGTATACATAAATTAAAAATCTCCATGTAGTGAATCACAGATTGCAGTGACTTTTATTTTAAACACAAATATGCATTCTCCCAGAAAAATATCTTCAACCACAAGTCATATAAATGATATTTAAGAATTCTTAAATGATTCAAATGCCTTGTACTTTAATTGATGCATAGTAAATATTCATTACTTTTCTGACATTATTTGCACAAAAATTTAAAAATCAAGCGGATATATCTTGTCCACATTATTAAAAACATATGCTATGTTCAATTCACTCAGTAGCTGCTTCATTTGATAATCACATGGATTTCATACGGTAAGATCTTATGAAGTTTCTCTGCTCCATATATTTAACAGAATTAACCAGCAAAACCACCTAACAGTAATGTGTCTTTGGGGAAGAAGTAGTCAACTCACATGTATCTAGATTGCTTCACTCCATTTTCTTGTGTCCATAGGAGATTATACAAGGATACCCATTAAAAATGTCAATAAATTTAATTTGTTCTTACATATAGAAGTAAAATTATTCAAACATTTTAGGTAACTATGATTGACCTGAATAAATCATTTTTAAATAATTTTATTTCACTTTTATAATTCTCTTAAAATGTTGTTTAGTAAATAATAATAGACTATTTGAAATCTTGATAATTGACTATTAAAATGCCTCACATCAATATTTGTTAGGAAGTAATAACTATAAATATATACATAATACTTATTACACATTATTCTAGTTTTATATACATTAAAAAATTTAATTCTATAACCATTTGAGGTGAGAAATATTATTGCTTCCACTTTATAGGTGAGAAAACTGAGAGTAAAAGGTTAAGTAATTTGCCCAGTTTCTCATATGCAGTGAATGACAGAGCCAAGATTTTAACCCAAGCAGTTTGTCTACACAATCAATCATCTTAATCACTGCCTTAACCTGTGAATAGACGAAGTGGTACAAAAAAAATTCTTTAATAAGCAAGAAGGGGGGCATATTTCTTACAACATTTAACGGCCTTAATTGTTGGTAGGTATTGACTCACTCCACAAAAGAAGGTGGGACATTTCTATTCACCCTGATGGAAGCCAATGTCATTTTTATTTGAAACAATAAATACACTTTGGTCCTCAAATAAAAAAAATACTGGAAAAGACCATCTTGCTTTGCTATTTATAAAACTAGTAGAGCATCAATCTCTAATTCCACCCTCAACCTCTAATGTACATATGTTTTATAGACATGCACATACACACACCCACACCCACACACACACACACACACACTTCTGAGATGCAAGATCTAAGTAGTTTGATATTTCTGGAGAGAGCAGGCAGCTGACAGGAGAAATATTCCTACTCTCTAATATTCTCTCCATCTCTGTTTTCCTCATAAAGACCATACGCAGGAGATGTAATCTTCAGTAATTGACTGATGTGGTGGCTTTGCGAGGCTTTGGAGGCAAAAAGACCAGGGTGAGAATCCAGATCTTCCACTTATTTACTGGGTTACCTTAAGCAATTTAATTGCTCTAAGCTTTAGATACCTTTTCTAAAAGATGAAAATGACAATACCAACCTCATAAAGTTATCATATGTAGGCCTGCCTGGGACAAGAATACAAATAGTGGCCTACATACCATATGTCTAAATATTTAAAAATTATAAATCAAGCCAACAAACTGTTAAATAAAATATGTTCTATCTTCCTACCTTGACAAATATACCTTCAAAATGACAAAATCAAAAACAATACATGTAAAGCTATGATTTTTATGTGACCAAAAGTTGGCAAATATCAAAGACTAGGCCTTCTGTTGATGGGCCAGCAATTTGGGGATGAATAATAATATAAAAACTTATGTAATGCAAATTATTATATATTTATATCCCAAGACTTATTTTCAGCAAAATCGTTGTCATTTTAAAAGTTTGATTTTTTTTTTCTTTTGAAGGAGAGGTTTTTGTTTTTGAAGTCCAAGATGGCATGGCAGACTACAGGTATTGTTAGCATGCCTCTCCCACTTGGAAAGACAAAATAGTGTGTAGAGATTCACACTGTGAACTTTTTTTCCAAGAGGCAACACAGGAACTTAGAAAAAGTGAAAGAAACTACAGACCCTTTGAAACAAGCAGCAGGCAGAAGCCTACACTGTGAACCAGACAGAAAACTGTGAGTCTCCAGAGTGTGAGAGGGGGAGAGACTGCCTGCTGCCATAACACACACTCCCACAGAGGAGCTAGGCAATGCAAGTCATGGGGAAAGGCCTTAACCCTACCCAGCACTGGAGCTGATTTAGGGAGCAGTGGGGAATATATGACAAAGAGCGGCATCGGGTGGTGCTTTGCATGCACTCCCAGACTCCAGCAAGGATAGAGGGAAGCCATTCCTGATTCTACCTCACAGTGGACCTTGCAGATGTCTGCAAGCTAACTCAGATGTGGTCACAGGCTGAGAAGATCCCAACTGAGATTTGCGACATGAACTTGAGTGGGGATGAACCTCATTGACCCTGTCTCTTATACACATCTAGATGTGTATAAGAGACAGGGATGCCCCTGCTCTGTAGGTGGATCAGGAGGGGTGTGGCCTGAAAGCTGTGGTTTCTGTCTCCATCAGGAAGGCGTCTGGCCTGGGACAGTTCTGATTTCTGAGCACAAGATGCCTGGTACCCAGCTGGCTGCTGCTAGCAGAATACTGTGGGTGTGAGACCAACTCTGCCAAGTGCATGACAGCTGAGTGGAGCTTACTGCTGCCTTCTACCCTCAGATCCCCATGCAGATTCTGTTGTACAGCAGAGGCAGCTACACTCATCCCTGGAACATTAACTCAGTGGCCAGGGAATTACCCTCTGATAACCATTGAAGTTGCTGCTTGTGCCTGCACATGGGGAGCCAGACAGTGAACTTGCCTGATTCAACCCCCATCCAGCTTTGCCATTCCACCCTCCCTGGTAGCATAACACAACAAACAGGGATGTTTGGGGGCTCCATGGCCCCACCCATTGCCTGAGACACCAGGGTGTCTCCCCTGGGTAACATAAGGCAAGCCCAAATTCTACTACTACCACCTCATTTAGTGGTCTTTTGCAAACACCACCTACTCCTAGCTGAAGGTCAACTAGCACAGTCCATTACAACATCTGCAGGCACGATAACACAGTGCTCAGAAAAGAGAGAACTTTTGCACAGTTTCATCTATCATCATTTCTTGCATCACCCTGGCTTACCAGGTCTTGAGTTTGTCTGTGTGCCCAGTATATCACTACTGCACCTGGCATTTGAGAAAGTAACACACTAACGCTAGTTATAGGCTAAGGAAATCTCACATAGTCTATGTCACTGCCCTGCCATCCCCATCAGAGCTGGTGTTGGTACCTGCTACTGGAAAACTTGAGAATAGGTCACATCACCGGATCCCCTGCAGATATTCCCCAGAACCCACCTAACGTGTGGCAGCCCCACTGGGCAGCTAGACCCAGAGGAGCAGCAGGATTCACGGTAGTATGGCCCTCAGGAACTGCTACTCCTAGGGTAAGAGAGAGTACACCCTGTGGTACAAAAGAAACTAGACTTCAGGCCTTGCATTTATGAACTTTTTACTTGTGTGAAATATCTTTCAGCAGAAGCACAGGTGCAGTGCTGGGCTCAGTGGGAAAGTCTTAGCTGTACCCCAACAGTCAGGCAGCCCTGCTCATGAAGGGCCTTGGAGAAGAGGACTCCTTCTCCTCCTTGCAATCCCTCTCTACAGAGAAGATCATCATTCCTGCAGATGAAAAGAGATGCCTATCTGATCTGAATAGCTGGAACACTGGGTTAGGGGTATGACTGGGAAGTACATCACTTTCCCACTGGCCTGGAAGGAGAGCTGTGGTGGCTCCCTCCATTGCCCCTGAAAAGACCACAGTGCATTTCACTGACAGTAGACTCAGCTGACTCTGTCAAAGATTGGGATCTCTATCTACCATTGGGGCACTGCATTTACCTACCTGATTTAGCTGCATCTGGTTTTGTGGCCACTTCCTGCTGGCCTGAAGCCTGAATTGTTCAACCCAGTGAATAAAATACTGGGGAGAAAATTTTTTAAAGGGAACTAGGTAAGCTTCATGAGACCTCTGTCATTCCAGCCCCTAGGAGACAATGAATTTGCTCACACACCCAGCACATTACTACTACAACCAGCAACTGAGAAAACCATCACACATGGATTATATATAACCAACTAATTCATAGACTCTTCTCCTTTAAAAGAACCCAGGGCCCAAGCTAGGTAACAATTAACTAAAAACATTAAAGTCATATCCTCAAAAGGAAAAGAAAGAAATTTTTAAAACCTAGCCAAATAAAAAATAAATTCAAAAATAATTAAAAGAAATCGTCTACCCAAATAAAAAGGAGTCTGAAAAAATAATTCTAGCAATATGAAAAATCAGGGTTCTATAACACCCCCAAAAGAGCATACTAAGTCTACAGTAGTGAATCCACACTAAGACAAAAATCTTTGAAATACAAGATATAGAATTCAAAAGGTTGATTATTAAGTTACTCAATGAGATATAAGAGAAAGGTGAAAACAAACATAAAACATTTTTTTAAATTCAGGATAGAAATGAAAGATTTTCTAAAGAGATAGATACTTTAAAGAACAACCAATCAGAACTTCTGGAAATGAAAGACACACTGAGGGAACTAAAAACTAAAAAAGGGAACAAGGCTTCTTGTCTTTGACCTAATTGATTTACCTAATTAACCTAAACATGCAAAAGTAAAGAAAAAGAGAATTAAAATAAATTAATAAAGTCTCCAAGAAAATGGACAAACCTAAGAGTTATAGGTGTTCCTGAAACACAGGAAAAAGCAAAAAGTTTGGAAAACCTATTTGAGGAAAACTTTCCTGGCCTTGCTAGTGATTTGGACATCCAAATTCAATAAACACAAATAACTCCTGGGAGACTCATTGTAAAAAGGACATCATCAAGGTATGTCTTCATTAGGCTATCTAAAATCAATGTGAAGGAAATAATCCTAAGCAGTGTGATAAAAGCATTAGGTAGACTATAAAGGAAAACCTATCAGAATAATAGCAGACTTCTCAGCAGAAACCTTACAAGTTAGAAGAGATTAGGGTCATATCTTTAGTCTCCTTAAAGAGAACAACTGTTAGCCAAGAATTTTGTATCCAGCAAAACTAAGTTTCATAAATGAAGCAGAAATGGTCTTTCTCAGACAAGCAAATGCTGAGGGAATTTGTCAATACTAGACCAGGCCTACAAGAAATGCTAAAAAGGAATTCTAAATTTTGGAACAAAAGGCCAATACACATCAGTATAGAACCTTCTGAAAGCATAAAATCCACAGGGCTTATAAAACACTAACACAATGAAGAAAAGAGTTACTAGGTAACAGCCAACACAATTACTGGAACAGTACCTTGTATTTCAATATTAACATTGAATGTAAAGGTCTAAATGCTCCACTTAAAAGATACAGATAGGCAGGATGGATAAAAATCACAAGCCAATTATCTGCTTTCTTCAGTAGACACATCTAACACATAAAGATTCTAATAGACTCAAGGTGAAGGGTTCAAAAAAGATATTTCATGCAAATGAAAACCAAAAGAGAGCAAAAGTAGCTATTCTTATATCAGACAAAACAAACTTTAAAGCAACAACAGTAAAAAAAAAATACAAAGAAGGTTATAATATAGAAATAGCAAAGATCAGAGCAGAAGTAAATGAAATTGAAACAAAAAAATACAAAAGATCAATGAATCAAAAATCGGTTCTTGAAAAGATAAACAAAATTGATATACCACTAACTAGATTAACCAAGAATAAAAGCGAAAATATTCAAATAAGCTCAATTAGAAATGGAAATAGAGGCATTACAATTGACACCACGAAATAAAAAAGATCATTTAAGACTATTATGAATACATCTATGGAAACAATCTAGAAAATATAAAGGAAATTGATAAACTCCTGGAAATATACAACCCTCCTAGCTTGAACCATGAAGAAATAGAAATCCTGAATAGACCAATAAGAAGCAGTGAGATTGAACCAGTTTTGGGTTTTGTTGCCCAAACAGCAAAAACAACAAAAACACCCAGGTCCAGAAAGATTCACAGCCAAACTCTACCAGACATTCAAAGAAAAATTGGTACCAACTCTACTGAAACTATTACAAAAGATTGAGAAGGAAGGAATCCTCCCTAACTCATTCGCAAAGCCAGTATCACCTTGAACCCAAAGCAAGGAAAGAACCAAGAAAGAAAACTACAGACCAATATCCCTGATGAATATGATGCAAGAATCCTCAACAAATTACTAGCAAACTGAATCCAAAAATTCATCCAAAAATAATTCACCATGATCAAGTGGATTTTATTCCAGGGATGCAGGGATGACTCAACATATACAAGTCAATAGATGTGATTAATCACATAGAATTAAAAACAAAAACCAGATGTGATCATCTCAATAGATATAGAAAATGCATTTGATGAAAATAATCCCTTTATGATAAAAAACCTTCAACAAACTCAGAATTGAAGGAACGTACTTCAAAATAATAAAAGCTATATATGACAAACCCACAGCCAATATTATCATACTAATTGGGGAAAAACTGAAAGCATTTCTGTTAAGAACTGGAATAAAACAAGGATGCCCACTTTTTTCACTTCAGTTCAACATATTACTGGAGGTCCTAGTTAGAGCAGTTAGGCAAGAGAAAGAAATAAAGGGTATCCAAATTGGAAATAGGAAGTTGAATTTCTCTATTTGGTCAATGACATAATCTTATACATAGAAAACCCAAAGATTTCTCCAAAGGACTCCTAGATCTTATAAATGAATTCAGCGAAGTCTCAGGTTACAAAATCAATGTACAGAAATCAGTAGCACTGTTACGACACCAGCAATGATCAAGCTGAGAATCAAATCAAGAACTCCAATCCCTTCACAACAGCTACAAAAAAAATAAAATACCTAGGAATATACTTAACCAAGGAGGTGAAAGATCTCTACAAGAAGAAATAAAAACACTTCTGAAATAAATCATAGATGACATGAAAAAATACAAATACATCTCATGCTCACGAATTGAAAGAATCAATATTGTGAAAATGACCATACTGCCCAGAGCAATCTATAACTTAAATGCAGTTTCTATCAAAATGCCAACTAGAAAAAACAATCCTACAATTTATATGAATCCAAAAAAGAGCCTGAATAGCCAAAGAAATCCTAAGCTAAAAGAATAAATGTGGAAATATTACATTACCCAACTTCAAATTGTTACAAGACTATAGTAACCACAACACCGTGGTACTAGTACAAAAGTGGATACACAGACCAATGGAACAGAATAGAGAACCCAGAAATAAAGCCAAATACAACCAACTGATCTTGGACAAAGCATATAAAAACATAATTTGGGCAAAGGACACCCTATTCAATAAATGGTGCTGGGAAAATTGGATAGCCACATGTAGAAGAATGAAACTGGAGCCCTATGTCTCACTATATACAAAAATCAACTGAAGATGGATTAAAGATTTAAATCTAAGACCTGATGCCATAAAAACTATAGAAGAAAACCAAAGAAAAACTCTTATGGACATTGGTTTAGGCAAATAATTTATGACTAAGACCCCAAAAGCAAATGCAACAGAAACAAAAGTAAATAAATGGGACCTAACTAAACTAAAAGGCTTTGCACAGCAAAAGAAATCATCATTATAGTATACAGACAACTTACAGAATGGGATAAGTATTTGTAAATTATGCCTCTGATAAAAGACTAATATCCAGAATCTATAAGGGACTCAAACAAATCATCAAGAATAAAACAAAAAATCCCTATAAAAAGTGGGCAAACAGCAGGAATATACACACAAATGGCCAGCAAACATATGAAAAAATGTTCAATGTCACTAATCATCATGGAAATGCAAATTAAAACTACAGTGAGATACCACTTTACAACAGCCAGAATGTCTACTATTAAAAAGTCAAAAAACACTCGATGTTGGTATGGATGTGGTAAAAAAGAAACACTTATACACTGATGGTGGGAATGTAATTTAGTACACCCCCTATGTAAAATGGTATGGAGATTTCTCAAAGAAGTGAAAGTAGATCTACTATTCAATTCAGCAATCCCACTACTGGGTATCTATGCAAATGGGAAGAAGTCATTATATCAAAAGACATCTGCATGCATATGTTTATCACAGCACAAATCACAATTGAAAAGATATGGAATCAACCTAAGTGCCCATCAACCAATGAGTGGATAAAGAAAATGTGGTATATATATACCTATACACCATGGAATTCTATTCAGCCATAACAGAGAATGAAATAATGTCTTTAGCAGCAACTTGGATGGAACTGAAGGCCATTATTCTAAGTGAAGCAACCTCAGAAACCAAAAATGAAAATTTCACGTTCTCACTTACAAATGGTAGCTAAGCTATGGTACGCAAAGGCATACAGAGTGGTGTAGGACAATGGAGACTCAGAAGGGAGGAGAGTAGGAGGGAAGATGAGGGATGAAAAACTATCTATTGGGTAGGGAGTACACTACTCAGATGAGTGGTGCACTAAAATCCTAGACTTTGCCACTATAAAATTCATCTATGTAACCAAAAACCACTTGTACCCCTAAAGGTATTAAAATTTTTAAAAAATTAAAGAAGATATAAAAATAAAATAAAAAGTCAAGACAATTACATTATGTACTTTTTATTGATCATAATGATCTAAGGATTTTTTTAAATGACATATAATTAAATTCAAAGTATGTGCAAAATTTAAATATATTTTATTAGACTGTATACATTAAAATATAAATATAAGAAATAAAAATGACTTGTCATCTTTTTAAGAGTTGTTTCCTTCTAACATTTTCTTTCCAATTAAAATTAATATTAACAAGTACCAAACTTACACATTAAAATTATTTCATAGAAATGAATATTTTTATTTTAAAAAATAATAAATTAATATTAAGTAATTTCAATAAACCTATTCACAAATTCTAATTTTTAGTCTATCTACTTTCCAATAAAAAGAATGAATATTGTATTTCACTATGTTACAGCTAGAGAATATATGTATATACGCACACAAAATTAATAGTAATGTACATTGTTGTTTTGGGAAAGTATTTCCAAATGCAAGGGCTACACAATCTGTGCCAGTTGATGAGTACTGCTGAAACCACTAATCAGAACACAAAAAGTAAAAGACGAAGATCAATCCTTCTGGGGAACGATGTTTGTTATGCAAAAACCTTTGCACTCATGCTCTCTGTGAGGAAATATTTTATTAATATTTTACATATTTACTAAAAATCAGTTTGTCTTTTCCCTTATCTGAATCTTTCTACCACTTGAATTCTTCCCATATTCTAAACCATGTTCATCTCTGAGGTCAACAGCAGCACAATCAACACATACTCCCAGCACTGTAAGCACCATCCTTCAAATCAGAGACACAGAGAGGATATGTGGAAAAACATTGCTCTAGAGTTGTGAGAGCAGATATTCAAAACTAAAGGCCCATGCAGTGTCTTCGATGAGTGCCTGTCCTTGATCTAATCTAACAGCAAATCTAACATCAAAGGTGCCAAAGAATATGACAAATGTATTGTCTGTTTTGTTTTTGTTTTGTTTTTATACTTGTGATGTTCAGGGATCTCTAAAATACAGGACTCAAACCTCAGGCTCATTTTGCCCAGGTCTAAGGAAAGTCCCAGTTATATGGATTAAATATGGTATAGCATATCAGGCATGAAGTAAGGGTTTGCTAAATGCTACCCATTATGACAATGAGTTTTCTCAAATTTAGAGTGTCTACTCAAACTGACTACAGTATATTGTACAATACTTTGTGGAATTTAGTCCCCATTTGTATTTTAAGTATCTATTATAGAATTAAGAAATTCTACTATTTCTGTAGTGATAGTGATTAATTTTGAGATTTCCAGTCAGTTGTTTAACTAACATTTACTATGTACATACTATGTGCAAGGCACTGGATTAGGGATTCCAGTAATATAAAACTGTGGGCCCTGAACTAAAGACGTTGATAGTCCATAGCAGTGACTTCTATCCAAGAATGATTTGGGCCCCCAGGGGACATCTGGCAAAGTCCAAAGATATTTTGTGTTGTAACATGTGGGGAGGGGTTCGAGGATGCTACTGGCATCTAGTAGCTAGAGGCCAGGGATTCTGCTAAACAGCCTACAATATATAGGATAGCCTCCACTGCAAATAATTATACAGCCCAAAATGTCAGTGATAACAAGAATGATGAACATTGATCTAATGTGAGAGACAAACTATGTGGTAAGATCTAGGAGATGTCTATACAATGTACATCTAAAGTAAAAAAAGGTAGCTCTTGATTTATCAGTGAGAAGCTATCTATTCTTCGATTCACCTGTACTACTTGCACCTGTGCCAGAAGACTACATGTCTGAAACAAGAAAGAGTTCCAAATATCATTCAGTCCACTTGAATACTTGCATCAGTAGATGTGGTTGGTGAAATAATGGTCACCCAAAGATAACTATGACTATGTCCTAAACTCTAGGACCTGCAAATATTTATTGTACATGGCGCAAGTGAATTAAGAGTGCAGATAGAACTAAGATTGTTAATCAAAGATAGAACCAACAACAAATATATCATTTTACATGGCACAGAGAAATTAAGATTACAGATAGAATTAAGATTACTAATCAAATAAAGGTACAACATACCAGAATCTATGGAACACAGCTAAGGCAGTGCTAAGAGGAAATTTATAGCACTAATGCCCACATCAAATAGCATATCAGGCATGAAGTAAGGGTTTGATTTCAATTTAGCAACCTAACATCACAACTAAAAGAACTAGAAAACGAAAAGCTAGCCAACCCCAAAGCCAGCTGAAGAATGACATGGTTTGGCTCTGTGTCCCCACCCAAACGTCATCTTGAATTGTAATCCCCACATGTCAAGAGAGGATCCTGCTGGGAGGTTATTGGATCATGGGAGCAGTTTCCTCGATGTTGTTCTCATGATAGTGAGTGAGTTCTCACAAGACCTGATGCTTTGAAAGTGTGTGGCAGTTTCCCCTTCGCTTGCTCGTTCACTCTCCTGCCACCATGTGAAGAAGGTCCTTGCTTTCCCCTCACTGTCCACCATGATTGTAAATTTTCTGAAGCTTCCTCAGTCATACAGAACTGTGAATCAATTAAATCTTTTTTCTTCATGAATTACCCAGTCTCGGGTATTAATAGTTCTTTGTAGCAGTGTGAAAACAGACTAATACAAAAAATAAGAAAAAGCAGAGCTGAACTAAAGAAGATGGACACACAAAAAAAAATTCAAAGATTTCCTGAGATTTCGCTGGCCATATAGAACTGTGAATCAATTAAACCTTTTCTCTTCATAAATTACCCAGTTTCTGGTATTAATAGTCCTTTACAGTAGTGTGAAAACAGACAAATACAAAAAAATAAAAATCAGAGCTGAAATGAAGAAGATGGACATACAAACAAAAGATCAATAAATCCAGAGGTTTGTTTTTCTGGGGGGAAAAAAAAAAAAGTAAGATAGGCCACTATCTAGACTAATAAAGAAGAAAAGAGAGGAGATCCAAATAAACACAATTAGAAACAGCAAAAGGGATGTTACCCCTGACCCCACAGAAACAAAAATAACAATCAGAGGCTACTATGAACAACTCTAGGAACACAAAGTACAAAACCTAGAAGAGATGGAAAAATTCTTGGACACATGCACCCTCCCAAGACTGAACCAGGAAGAAATGGATTCCCTGAACAGACCAATAATGAACTCTGAAATTGAATCAGTAATAAATAACCTACCAAATAAAAAAAGCCCAGGACCATATGGATTTACAGCTAAATTCTACCAGATGTGCAAAGAAAAGCTGGTATGATTCCTACTGAAACTATTCCAAAAAATTAAGAAGGAGGGAGTTCACTTTAACTCATTCTGTAAGGCTAGCATCATCCTGATACCAAAACCTGGCAATGACATAATAACAACAACAAAAGCTTCAGGTCAATATCCTTGATGAACATTGATGCAAAAATCCTCAACAAAATACTGGCAAACCAAATCCAGTAGCACATCAAAAACTAATTCTGCACAATCAAGTAGTTTTTATCCCTGGGAGGCAAGGTCGGTTCAACAAACACAAATCAATAAATGTGATTCATCACATAAATGGAACTAAAGACAAAAACCACATGATTATCTCAATAGATGCAGAAAAGGCTTTTGTTAAAATTCAACATCTCTTCACGTTAAATAGTGATAGTTAAAAACTATCAGTAAACTAGGTATTGAACAAACAGACCTCAAAATAATAAGAACCATCTATGGCAAACCCATAGTCAACATCATACTGAATGGGCAAAAGCTAGAAGCATTTCCCTTGAAAATCAGCACAAGACAGGAAGCCCTCTTCACTGCTCCTATTCAGCATAGTATTGGAAGTCCAGGCCACAGAAATCAGGCAAGAGAAGGAAATAATGGTCATCCAAAGAGGAAGAGAGGAAGTCAAACTATCCCTGTTTGCAGATGACATGATTCTACATAAAGAAAACTCAATAGTCTCAGCCCAAAAGGTCCTTCAGCTGACAAACTTCAGCAAAGTTTTAGGATACAAAATTAATGTACAAAAATCACTAGCATTCTTATTTGGCAACAATAGCCAAGCCAAGAACAAATCAAGAATGCAATCTCAGTCACAATTGCCACACACAAAAAAATAAAATACCTAGTAATAGAGCTAACTAAGGAGATAAAAGATCTCTACAAGGAGAATTACAAGACACTGCTCACAGAAATCAGAGATGATACAAATGGAAAAACAATCTATGCTCATGGATACAAAGAATGAATATCATTAAAATTGTTATACTGCCCAAAGCAACTTACCGATTTGAGGCAATTCCTATCAAACTACCAATGACATTCTTCACAGAACTAAAAAAAAGAAAAAAAAAATTAAAATTCATAAGGAATAAAAAAAGAGCCTGAATAGCCAAGGCATTCCTAAGCAAAAAGGACAAAACTAGAGGTGTCACATTACCTGATTTCAAACTATACTACAGAGCTACAGTAACCAAAACAGCGTGATACTGGTACAAAAACAGAAAATAAACTAATGGAACAAAATAGAGAGCCCTGAAATAAGGCCACACACCTATAACCATCTGATCTTTGACAAATCTAACAAAAACAAGCAACAGGGAAAGGACCCCCTATTTAATAAATGGTGCTGGGATAATTGGCTAGCCATATGCAGAAAATTCAAACCGGACCCCTTCCTTACACCATATACAAAAATTAACTCAAGATGGATTAAAGACTTAAGTGTAAAACTCAAAACTATAAAAATCCTGGAAGATAACCTAGGCGATACCATTCAGAACATAGGCACAGTCAAATATTTCGTGATGGAGGTACCAAAGTAGTTGTAACAAAAGAAAAAAATGACTAATGGGATCTAATTAAACTAAAGAGCTTCTGCACAGCAAAATAAACTATTAACAGAGTAAACAATCAATGGGAGAAAATTTTGTAAACTATGCATCTGACCAAGATCTAACATCTAGTATCTCTAAGGAACTGTATTAGTCTGTTCTCATACTGCTATAAAGAACTACCTGAGACTGGGCAATTTATGAAAAAAGAGGTTTAATTGACTCATAGTTCTGTAGGCAATACAGAAAGACTGGCTAGGAGGCCTCAGAAAACTTACAATCATGGTGGAAGGTGAAGAAAAAGCAAGCACATTTTATCATGGTGGACAGAGAGAGCAAGAGAGAAGGGGGGATTGCCACACATTTCAAACAACCAGATCTTGTGAGAATCCACTCAGTGTCACAAGAACAGCAAGAGGGAAGTCCACCTCCATGATTCAGTCACCTCCTATCAGGCCCCTCCTGCAACGTGTGGGAATTATATTTCGAGATGAGATTTGGGTGGGGACACAAGGCCAAACCATATCATTCCTGCCCCAACCTCTCCCAAATCTCATGTCTTTCTCACAATTCAAAGTCAATCATACCTTCCCAACAGCTCCCCAAAGTCTTAACTCATTTCAGCATTAACTCAAAAGTCCACAGTCCAAAGTCTCGTCTCAGACAAGGTAAGTGCCTTCCACTGATGAGTCCATAAAATCAAAAACAAGTTAGTTACTTCCAAGATACAATGGGAATATAGGCATTGGGTAAATGCTTCCATTCAAAATGGGAGAAATTGGCCAAAACAAAGGGGCTACATGCCCCATGCAAGTCTAAAATCCAACAGGGCAATTAAGATTTTAAGATTTTAAGTCTAAAATCTTAAAGCTCCAAAATAACCTCCTTTGACTCTATGTCTCACATCCAGGCCATGCTGATGCAAGAGATGGGCTCCCAAGACCATGGGGAGCTCCACCCCTGTGGCTCTGAAGGGTGCAGCCCCTGCACCTGCTTTCACAGACTGGTGTTGGATGCCTGAATTTTTTCAAGGTCCATGGTGCAAGCTGTTGGTGGATCTACCATTCTGGGGTCTGGAAGATGGTGGCCCTCTATTCACAGCTTCACTAGGCAGTGCCCCAGTGAGGACTCTGTGTGGGAGCTCCAACTCACACTTCCCCTCTGCATTGCCCTAGTAGAGGTTCTCCATGATGACTTCACCCCTGAAGAAGACTTCTGCCTGTACATCCAGGTGTTTCCATACATCCTCTGAAATCTAAGCAGAGGTTCCCAAACCTCAACTATTGCCTTCCGTGCGCCCATCAGACCAATGCCATGTGGAAGCAACAAAGGCCTGGGGCTTGTACCCTCCAAAGCCATAGATCAAGCTGTACTTTTGCCCCTCTCAGTCACAACTACAGTTGGAGAGGCTGGGATGCCAGATGCTATGTCCCAAGGCTGCACAGTGAACCTGATCCCTGAGCCAAGCCCAGGAAGGTATTTTTCCCTCCTATGCCTCCAGGCATGTGATGGGAGGGGCTCTCATGAAGATCTCTAAAATGGCCTGGAGACATTTTCCCCATTGTCTTGGTTATTAATATTTGGCTCCTCTTTATATATGCAAATTTCTATAGCTAGCTTAAATTTCAACCCAGAAAATGGGTTTTTCTTTTCTACCACATGGTCAGGCTAGAAATTTTCCAAACTTTTTTGCTCTTCTTCCCTTTTAAACATAAGTTCCAGTTTCACATCATGTCTCTATGAATGCATATGACTGTACACTTTCAGAAAAAGCCAGGTTAAATCTTGAATATTTTGCTGCTTAGAAATTTCTTCTGCCAGATACCCTAAATCATCCCTCTCAAGTTCAAAGTTCCACAGATCCCTAGGATGGGGCAAAATGCCATGACTGTTTGCTAAAGCACAGCAAGAGTGACCTTTGTTCCAATTCCCAAAAAGCTTCCAATCTCCATCTGAGACCACCTCAGCCTTCATTGTCCGTGTCACTGCCAGCATTTTGGTCAAAACCATTCAACAAACTTTCCCACATCTTCCTGTCTTCTGAGCCCCCCAAATTGTTCCAACCTCTGCTCATTACCCAGTCCCAAAGTTGCTTTCACATTTTCAGATATCTTTATAGCAGTGTCCCACTCCTGATACCAAAATTTTCTGTGTTAGTTCATTCTTACACTGCTATAAAGAACTACATAAGACTGGGTAATTTATCAAGGAAAAACATTTAATTGACTTACAGTTTCATAGACTATACAGGAAGCAAGGCTAGGAGGCCTCATGAAACTAACAATCATGGCAAAAGGTGAAGGGGAAGCAAGCACTTCTTACCATGGTGGGGCAGGAGAGAGAGAGAGAGAGAAGGGAGAAGTGCCACACAATTTTCAACAACCAGATCTCATGAGAACTCACTTACTATCATATGAACAGCATGGGGGAATTCTGCTCTCATGATGCAATCACCTCCCTCTAGGCCCCTCCCCTGACACGTGAGGATTACAATTTGAGATGAGATTTTGGTGGAGATATAAAGCAAAACCACATGCAGCCAACAATCATGTGAAAAAAAGATCAAAGAAATGCAAATCAAAACCACAATGAGATACTATCTCACACAAGTCAGAATGGCTATTATTAAAAAGTCAAAAAACAACAGATGCAAGTAAGGTTGCAGAGAAAATGGAATGCTTACACATTGTTTATGTGAATACAAATTAGTTCAACCATTGCAGAAAGCAGCATGGTGATTCCTCAAAAACCTAAAAGCAGAACTACTATTCAAGCCAGTAATGCCATTACTGGGTATATACCCAGAGGAATATAAATTATTCTACCATAAAGACACATGCACATGTATGTTCATTGCAGCACTATTCACATTAGCAAAGACATGGAATCAACCTTGATACCCATCAGTGGTAGACTAGAGAAAGAAAACGTGGTACATATAACCATGGAATACTACGCAGCCATAAAAAAGAACAAGATCATGTCCTTTGCAGAAACCATAATCCTTGTCCATCTAACATAGGCACAGAAAACCAAATACTGCATGTTCTCACTTACAGATGTGAGCTAAATGATAAGAACACATGGACACAAAGAGAGGAACAACAGACACTGGGGCCTGCTTGAGGGTCGAGGGTAATAAAAGAGAGAGAATCAGGAAAAAAAAAAACTATTGCATACTAGTGACAAAATAATCTGTACAACAAACCCCCGTGACACAAGTTTATCTACATAACAAACATACATATGTACCCCTGAACCTAAAATAAAAGTTAAAAAAGAAATGCAAGAAACAAAAAAATAAAATAGAATGGAAAGATTGTCCTGGATTATTTGGGTGTCCAATGTAATCACAAAGGTGCTCAAATGTGGAAGAGGAGAACAAGAGTCAATGTCAGAGTGATGCTGTGTGAAAAATATTACATTGGCCTTTTCTGGCTTTGAGATGCAAGGGGTCATAAGCCAGGAAATTCAAATCCTCTGGAAAGTGGAAAAGGCAAAAAAAAAAAAAAGGATTCTTCCCTAAAGCCTCCATAAAGGAACAGAGCTCTGATTTAACTGAGTGAGGCCCATCTTAGTCTCCTGACCCCAAGAGCTGTAAGACAATACATTTGTGTTCTCCTAAGCCACTAAGTTTGTAGTAATTTATTGTAGCAGTCCAAGGAAATGAATTCATTAGGACATATAAAACATTAATACAGTTTGAGAGGAGAGAACACCAATAGCAATACTATTATGTAATGTTATTCATTCATTAGATTGGAAATTGTGGACCATCCTCCTGGTTTCTGCCAAGCTGGGTAATACAGAAACTCTCTTCACTGGTGTCATTTGGTAGCAGTGTGGCTAATTGTATATTCCTAGTTTATGTTAGTCCTTGAAAAAGAGAATGAGATCGTGTGCTTCCTCCATCTTCCTAAATGGAGGAGAAGTAGTAGAGTTCCTTACATGTTATTAATCACTGGCATAATCATGAAAAAGTCTCACTACCTATCTGGACATTAGTTTTTTCAGCTATGATTTAGGAAAGTGAACTGGACAGTGAGCTTCTCAAAGAAAAGTCCCATCATGGTCATCTCTGTGCCAAAGTAACCAGCAAAATTAAAGCACAAAGTAAGTACACAATATTTGTTGAATAAATTAACTATCTCTGTACTTCCATAATCATCATGTTGTCTCATCCCTATCTCAGTGGAGATGATGACTTGGCATCCTGAAAGACAGTAAATCTTAGAAATTTAATTCGCTGCTTTGCCACTATTCACTCACAAATCTTCATTATTTCAGTGTCCTTCACTAGGAGCCCAACAATATCACAAGATTTTAGGAAAATAATTGGAATGGTCCATTTTAATGACATAAGAAATTGCAGATTTTGCCTAAGAATAAAAGGTCACCTTGTTATGGTATGATTCAATCCCTGGCGTGTTTTTTTCAATAAAGACAGAGAAATATCAGTTAGGTTCTAATGAATAAAAATCAATGGAAAAAACAGAACAAAACAGAAACACTAAATTGTAGAAGGATCCATTGTTGTTTACTCCTATTGTTTTTCGTTATTTTTGTCCTTTTGTCTCAATCCCAGTTTGTGATGGTGAGATAAAAACCCCCTCACGAAGGCTTCCTTGATATTCAAATACCAACTGACCTTCTGTTTGGAGATTCTATGTTAAGACCTGAGTATCAAATACCAAACATTCTGAGTCATTTACTACACTCTGTTTTCAAACTCTCCTAAATTCTCTTGATAACAAATTTTAAGCTCCTGATGCAGTTTGCCTGTCTTACATTTCTCACAAATGTCCTGCAGAACTTTTCGTAGCTTCAAGCATGTGAAAAATACCTTTTGGTGAAAGTGGATGTTAGGTAAACTATATACAGAGACCTCTCTATATTTTTATCAAGCACATTTAAAGATTTCATTCCAATTCAGGTGAAACAGTAACAAATATCAACAATACAGAGAAAAATTAAGTGACTCTAAATCCATTAGTCACATTAAAGTAAACAAAACAAATATCAGTGCAAACAAGATGGGGGGAAAAAAAGAACAAAAGAAAGAAAAAAAGGGGCAAATTTCTAATTCATATAGAGAGGAAAAGGCTGCTAAAAGCATCCCTCCGCAGGTGAATGTGACAAATTTGGTGTCCCAGTGCCCTTGGTCTACACAAATGTCATAGATAAAAGAGCTGGTGGATAATCCTTTAAACAATATAGAAAGGGCATTCAGAAGCACATGCTTTATGTATTAGGCATTATACAGTTGAAGGCTGCCCCTAAGAGATCCTTGAAATTGGAATGTAAACATAACCTAGCATGTATACTGAAATAGGTTTTTAAAACACCTTTACAGCCTATGTTCACCAACACTGCCTTTTCTTCATAGCACAAGCCTACATGAGCATGGTGTCGGTCTTCCAACTTGAATCCAGAATGAATGTTAACTTTACTTTTACTCTAAATCCCAACTGACTGCAGTCATTAACACTCCTGGTCTCTGGACCACGCTAACTTAGTTTTCGGGAAGTAAAGGATGATGATCTTAAAAGATTTCACCTCATTCTGGGGTGGCAAGTAGGAAATCAAATATATTAAATCTCTGCAATCTTCATTTCTTGAAGATATCACACTTAAAGTTGGAAGAATTTTCAAATCTAATAAAATTTTTACACTACGGTTTCTAAATGTTGCCCCCCTAAGCCTTTCATTCCTATTCAAAGTAAGAAAGAGAATGCATCTTATATACTCTCAATTTCATCGGAAATAACAACGTGCTTTCCCCTTTATTTCCATTCATTACTAAAAGTCTTCAGAGTACATTTTGTACTCTAGTTGATCTGGTACAGATTTAAAGTTCTTACAAAAATCACTTCACAAAATTTTTAAGTGGTACAATTTTGCAAAATTCTGCCAAGTTAATAAAACAATGGCAAAATAATCATACTATTGCAATGCAACCAAACCCCATAAAAATAAGTGACCCACTAAGTATCTGGTATTTGCTTGGTAATGCTTGAGAGTATTTGCAAATTATTATTTTGTATTGCCTTATATTTTTATTGAGTTTTAACATGGATAGTATACCTGCAACTGTCTTTTAAAAGTAATTACAGAAGGATAATCTGTTGAAATAATTGCTGCCTTGGTTGTCTTTATTGTAAGACACTCAAAATACTGAAAACAATTTGCCCCTTACCCACATCCTAGGAGAATAAGCAGGCTTTTGTTTCCTGTTTTTAAGCTTTCTTGGTCCCAGGTGAATTGTTTTTTCGAAGAATAGGCTCATGGACCAGAGATGCAAACTTCTGAGAATGTGAGAAAATCTAGGGTTCAGGGAAGAAGCAGTTGACCAACTATGGGAAGTAGAAAGGTGACTCTTTTTTTTTTTTTTCCCCACGGGTAAAGGAAAAAATTCATATCTATTACAGTAAGATATTTATTTCTACTTCAATTTACATTTAAAATCACCACTTTATTTCTAGGAAGCAGTTCACTATTTTCTCTAAGATGGACATTATATAAATATTGAAATTCACTGTACTCAAGGGTTCTCTACTCTTAGTTCTTATAATAATTAATGGTTCATGTGCTTTCTGAAACAGGTTTACTAACTTTTGTGTTGTTTTACAAGGGAAGATTATTTTCTGAGCAATTGCACTGTCCTTTTGTTAATTAACATTGGATTTTGTTGTTGTTGAGACACAGTCTCACTCTGTCACCCAGGCTGGGGTACAGTGGCATGATCTCGACTCACTGCAACCTCTGCCTCCCGGGTTCAAGCAATTCTTGTGCCTCAGCCTCCCAAGTAGCTGGAAATACAGGTATGTGCCACCATGCCTGGTTAATTTTTTGTATTTTTAGTAGAGATGGGGTTTCACTGTGTTGACCAGGCTGGTTTCGAACTCCTTACCTCAAGTGATCTGCCCACCTCGGCCTCCCAAAGTGCTGGGATTATAGAGGTAAGCCACAACACCCAGCCTGTTAGTTAACATTTTAATAGGATGTCCAGAGACAGTCATCTTCTCAGGATCTCCATCCACAATATAATCGCCCTGGTTTTCTGCCTTACATGAGTATTCAAAAACATATGAATGTGAATGAAACATGTTCAGATTTGTAGAAATCTCTTACATAGGTAGAATGACTTACAAGAAAAATGATCCTTCCAACAGGTATATTTCCTAGAGTAAGACAATATTCCCTAAAACAAAGTGATACGTGAGAGTCTATAGTCAAAAATAAAATATTTACTTGAAAAACTATACATTAGCATTAATCATCTACCTCTTGGGCGAAGCATGTCATTCAGGAAGAATTTAATAAGGGCTATTCTGGGGTGTTGAGAAATGATCTTTCACAAGTATTTACACAATGACTGTCTTTTGTGCTACCCTCTTAATTTTTCCTCTAATGTTTTCTTATTTCCAAATAATGACCAATTATTGCCCTTCATTACCAATTGTGAAACTGGATTAATTTAATAAAACAGCCATCTGAATCCATTTTTACAAATAACTGTATTATCTTAATTATTTCAAGAAAGAAGTTCTAATTTATCTTTTATTTCTCAATTATCTAAACTGCATCAGTAAAGGCTGGCCTTTGCTATAAATAATAGATTCAGATATACAGTTAAGAAATTTTTCTCAACAAAGGCTCTTTTTCAGATTTGAGGCAGCTTCTAGTTGAAAGCCAAAAACCGTATCAGCAAAACCAAAGTAATATGGTATTACTGTCCTTCCCAAGTGGATCTAATTCATAAGTATATATGGTTTTCCTCATAGCTCTCAAACATTTTAGACAAAATTCATACCATAAATTTTCACCAAAAATAAAAGAAGGCACATGTTGGTTTATTATATTTCCTCAAACTACAATGTGTGCGTTTTACATGTTGTACTGTGTTCTTAGCTTGACTAAAATATTTAAATTGAGCATAGTATCTGAATTCCTCATATAATTTTATCAGCGCAACACGTTTCATAAATATGTTTTCAAACAGCATATTATTTTAATGAAGAAATGTTAACATCAAGAATGCCAAAAAAATTTATATATTCATTCACACTACACTTTTTCCATGTTTCCACTCCACCCCAAAGTGCATTCATGAAGTACACATTTTGAGAATTGCACAGTGCTAAGTGTTTAAAGGTTTTCAGTAACTCTAGGAAAGCATGTCCCTAACCTTACTGGTACATAGTTTAAATTGTCACCTTATGTATTAATTTAGTGTATTAATTCACACAAGAGAGATACATGATGTGATGTGGAACCTGGAAATTATAAGTTCCTCATTGATGTACATAAAATCTCAAACAATATTGAATGAACAAAGAGAAATTCAGTCACTTGATTTAACTGACATTCAAAAGCTTCATATGAGGTTGTAATTATATCATTTTTATTTAAAAGATATTCTTCTAGCAATAAACTCCAGTATTCTTTAACCCTACTTCACCCTTTCCAATAAGCAAAAGCTACAAAGAAATACAAAGAATCTATTTATTGCTAAATATTACTTGGGAACATTCTATTTAGCAAAAAAACATCCATTATATTTGTGCTTTGTATCCAAGACTACTTACTTGAATCCTCTTTGCTTGGAAAAGTGAACAGCACTTGCTATCTTTTAGTTTACTGCTGTAGAACAAATAATAGGAGTTTATCATTACCTGATGTTGTTAGCCTTTATCCACTCTCCTTTCAGTTATAGCTATCATCAGCAGAAGAGTCGGTGGTGGAGAGAAGGGGAATCAGGTTTCCAATGACATTTATGCTCTGAAAAGAAAAATATTAATAAAAAACAGTCCTTAACTATAGTGTAATTTAGAAAACTATTTAATGTCTTTATTTTCTGCAGGGCTTTCTCCCTGCCTTCAAGAAGACGATGAGGGACCATTTTCTATGTGATATGGCATTATGAAGCAAAGAGAGAGAGAGAGAGAAACTTTGGGTGTTCCTATCTATTCTTGGTGTTCCTAACAAATAAATAGCTTTAAATATATACCAGTTTAATACCCAAATTCTTCTGGCACTAAAAAGACAAAAAGTAAGAAAGCACCTACCACTTTAATCAACTCAGTATTAAGAACTGGCAAGATTACAAAACCACTCAGCTTTATTTATAGGGCCTAAAGTACATAAACGTGAAACTATAATGATAATTCCATCTTTCACCCTTAAATCATACATGTCATATAGAGGCATTCAGATCGGCCTTTATTAAATACAGCTTTTTAAAAAAGTTTCCATAGAAAATAGTTTCCAAGAAGAGAACTATCCTATAATTTCATTGTGATGTTGAAGACTCTACATCACACTGGTCATATGAAGGAGTAATAAAAATAGAAAATATTTTCTCTAAATCTATGTCCATAATATTGCTATAGCATTCATTTTTGTTGTATTGATTTACACTAGGCTATTAAGGTTTTTGGAGTGAGTTTTCCTTTATGATACTGGAAACTTATGGAGTAGAGAAGTAGATATAATCAAGTAGATACCAGAATTTAGGGATCTAGGAGATAGTTGGAAAATGTACAGTTCATAGAGGACAAACAGGAAAAAGAAAGATTAGCGGTAATAAAACAGGGAAAAATATTATTAGGAATAGCCATAAGGAATACAATCAAAGGGGATAATATTTGAAAAAAGTTACCAAAAGTAAGTCAAAGCAGTCAGGAATCAGGAATCTACAATAAATAGATACAAGACATCACAATGCAATTGATGCGTATTGATCTGAAATCATAGGAGAGTTCTAACGACCCAGAGTCATTTCCCACGCTTTCTCTTCCTATACCATGACTCTGCCAGTTTCAACATCATGGAAGACATTTCCATTCTAGCCAGCCAGATGAGGAAAAGAACACAGAGGATTATGCATAGCGGGTTAAAATACTGCACATTACTTTCATCCACATTCCATTGCTCAGAATATAGTCACATGGTCTCATCTAACTAGAAGGAAATCTGGGAAATGTCTAATTCTAAGCCCTGCTTGGGTTAAACACAAAGCAGCTTCTGCTACAGAGCTAAAACAGAGTTCTTAGCTCTATTAAGAACAGCTAAGTCAGTCACATCTTTCCTCTACTCATTACCAAACAGACTGAATGGTTTACTCATGGATATAATCTAATAAATCGCCTCTAAAAATAAACCATTTGCCTGAAAAGGAATAATGCCCTAATGACATAAGAGCACATGGAGGTAAATCTTCCACAAGAGATTTTGATGGGAAGGACAAAAAGGAAAACCTGCTCTCCCCAAAGAGAAATACTCTGAGTGGAGATGAGCTTATCTTATTTTATCAGCAGACAAGAAAGAAAAAATAAAGGAGGAAACAGCTTTTCCTATTGACATGTTCTAAGCACTTATATGACTGTAGGAAAACTCTTACCATTTCAGAGAAATGGGAAAAAGGAAGTGAAGGGAAAGGAAGGGAAGGGGAGGGGAGGGGAGGAGGGAAGGGAAGAAGGAAGGAAGGAAGGAAGGAAGGAAGGAAGGAAGGAAGGAAGGAAGGAAGGAAG